>NC_051095.1:849037-1151056 GCF_901709675.1 Syngnathus acus
AGTTACAAAGTTATCTCTTCGACTCACTAGAGTCCTGCCCGTGTGTGTTTGCGATTTTGAGGCGGAGAGGGGGGCCACCTCCTCTCCTGCTAAAAAAAAAATCACCCTGCCCCCCCACCCACTCCTCCTTCGCACCTTGCCTGAATTCCTTCGCCACTTGTCGGCTTCCGTAGTCTCGTTGGGCTCGGCTCCCCGAACGGGACTTGGGCGTCATGCCGGCCACACACCTGCGGTCCGGTCCGTTTGCGTGCCAGGTGCTTCCACTCTGAGTGGGCTTTTTACTCCCGTGGGGGAGAGGAGTGGAGGGCATGCCCCCCGCGCCCCTCCAAGCGGACGAGAAGAAGTAGAAGAGGAAAGACGGGAGGGAGGAAGGAAGGAAGGAAGGAGCTGCATTATGTTCGATCAGGCCGCGATGGGCGATGGGAGCCCCCACCGCTGCGGAGCCAAGCCGCTGTGTCCGGAGCGTGCGGACGCCAAGTGCCGCTCGCCTCTCCACAGCTCGTCCGACACCCCCGGCACGTCGTCGTCCACGCCAACCTCTTCTAGCGAGGACGGCCACGACAAACTTTTAGGAGTGGACCCCGACTACTGCCGTAGGATCCTGGTCAGGGGTGAGTACAGCATACTTGCAACAATCTTCCCCCAAAAAAAGTCTATTCGGTCACTAAATTCGTTTTTTTTTTGCAACATATCAATGAACATGATCGCTCCATTTATTTATTTATTTTCTCTAATCACAAACATGAAGGAAAAGAAAAAAGGGGGAGGGTGAGCGGTCTTTGTGTGAGATGTTACACTCTTCAAATTTCTGGCTTTTAAATAACCCAATAATTTGTAAATCCGGTGAGTGTATTTAACTCGGATTTGTTTGTTTTAAGCCCATATTTGATTATTTTTAACCCAGCAGTTTAAAAAATAGTAGATTTAATTTAGTCATCATCTGTCAACGCCCTCCTTCCTATACAAGAGGCCATCAGAACGAGTAAAAATAACAATCATGATAAAATACACCCGTAAAACTGTACCCCATCCAGAAAAGGTTAAAAACCCTGGACTTTGGCATGTTTGGTGTCAAAACAAGTCATTTGGGAAGTTTTGTACAAAAAAAAAGGCTTATTCTGTACAAAACAAGCCTGAAAGTTGGTTCAAACTGACCCAACAGCGGCAGTCCAATTTTTGACCAATATTTTTTTTTCCCCCCAATATATTGAAGCACTTCAAATTGAAAGTGTAAAAGATCCTAAAATGAACTAACTTTATTTGTAACTTAATTTGCGGAAGACTCAAAATGTTGCCAAAAGTGCAATAAGCTTCATATACGTAAAACACAAACCCACGACAAAATGTGTAAAAATGTTGAGTAAAAAAAAAAAAAGAATGCAGTATATGCACCCTGCATGCAAATAACTCACGCGAGCGTGTTTTTAAATGTAAAAAAAAAACGATGATGGGAAATCGGCAGTCCACAAAACGAGATTTGTGAATAGAAAATGGCGACTATGATCTTGGCTTGGTTTTCCTTCACCGATAAAGGACAATTGCGTGGTTTTGTTTTGTTTGTTTTTTTCTTCTTCTTAAGGCCGGGGGTCACGCAGAGTTCAGCGTACTCGCTTTCGTTTTTTTTATTTTTTTTATTTCCCGGCGAGCTTACACATACGCAAGGAAAAAAAAAAAACACCCGCAGGTCTCGTAGTCAAGCGGCAATGGCGCGTCACCTTTTGCGTCACATTAGCCGTAAAAACCAAAAACAAAACAATGAACAGACTTCTTAGCCAGCAAACAAATTCACTTTTGTTGTTGTTGTTGTTTTTTCCCCCTGCACATTTCGCACGTGTTTTTGCCTCATTTCAGCGAGTTGCTTGAATCATCTTTAATTCAGGGGGCGGCTGTTGATTTTTTATTTGAGTGCACGGCTTCCATATTTCATGACTTCAAACGTGTGGACAAAGAGCGCGACCAACGGCAACAAATAGACGGTGGCTTGGGGGGGGCGGCGATACGATGATGATTCTGGCCACCGATCTGCTCTCTTATTTCTACTTGGAAACAAAACGACTCGTACGTCCGGGAATGTTTAGTGAATATCTAATGATGACCCCAAGTGCATGTGAAGCCCTTGGAGACGTTTTTGGCCTATTAAGATGAAGGCCTATAGAAATAAATGTGACTTGACTTGACTAAGTCCCTAAAAGCAACAGCAGTGTGTCATCTTATTTACAACTGTGTCATTATTCCAAATATAAGCAAGGGGAGTGAAGCAGTAGCTGACCAGAAGGCAAAATAATGTTCCTAATGCAAAATATTTTTAACAATAATGAATAGGATTATATTAATACTATTTTTATGTGTGTGACTAAATTTGTATGTAGGCCAATGTATGTCTGGGTTAGCCTTTTATCATTTTCGTTTTGTTATTTTATTATTAATCTGATTGTTATTATTTGGTGCCGTTGCTAGAGTATAGTAAGAATATTTAATCCTTGTTCATGCTGCTGCCTTTTATAATGATAACAATGATAATAATAGTCATATAATAATAATCATAATAGTAGCCTATTATTGTCATCACATATGGACAATATTAATATAGCGTATTTATAATGATCCTTTTACATGTATGATATCAATATCGTGTGTGATATTATTATTGCTAGAATTACTAATAGTCACAGTGTTAATGAACAAAGTATTGTTTTAAAATAAATTCAAAGATTATTTCTACAACTTGTTGACAGTGCTATTGCCTACATTATTATCATTCTGACTTTAAAGCTTGGTGGCGAGATTGAGACCACCTACTGCTGCTAGTGCAACGAGTAATGATGACAATGACGCCAGTGTCTTTCCTTGTTGCCGCGCAGATGCCAAAGGCACCATCCGCGAGATCGTGCTGCCCAAGGGCCTGGACCTGGACCGGCCCAAGCGCACCCGAACCTCCTTCACGGCCGAGCAGCTGTACCGGCTGGAGGTGGAGTTCCAGCGATGCCAGTACGTGGTCGGCCGGGAACGCACCGAGCTGGCCCGACAGCTCAACCTGTCCGAGACGCAGGTGAGGAGATCGTGACGTGGCGCCGGCATTAGGAAGAAAGACGGTCATCACATTCAATCACGTTGATTATTTTGTTTACAAATGCAAAATAAATACTTCATTCATAATCATCAACGGAACAGTACGAGCATGCTGCTTTTATTCATACGGGTCCCTGCTCATTAGGTGCACAAAATTAAGATTAATAATACCGGATGCCAAGTTTAGCATATTTCAACGGTGTGCATGTAGCCAGTTCAAAGCTCTGATCTATAGAATCATCTGACATTCCTGCACAATCAATAAACAAATAAATAAATAAATAAATAAATAAATAGCGCATAACTACGAAAATGGAGTTGTTGTCTTTTAAAGATTATAACTTTAATTTTGTTGTCGTCGCATTGCAACTTTTGAATCCTTCTTAACTCCTTTATGAAATTTTGCGCTACTCGTGCAGTTTAGGATAATGAGGAGGGTCTTTGGAAAAAAAAAAAAAATTGTTTATGCAGTGGATACAAAAATTCCACGCAAACCTGTTTTATTTTGTTTGGGGGGGATAACGAGTTAAGTCACCAAGAGAAATCATTTTGTATTTTGTCTCCATTAAATTTGAAGTCAATTGATTGTGTCAAGTCAGTTCCAGAGGTGAAGTCAAAATAAACAACTGCAATCCATTTTATTTAGAACCTTAAAATGGGTTCAATTCAAAATCGAAGCAAATCTGGAAGCCAGAGTAGCCTAAATAATGTTCAGCTGTTCTACTCGACTTTTCTTGAGGTTTCAACAGGTCTGTGTGTGTGTGTGTGTGTTGGGGGGGGGGGGGGGGGGGGGGGAGTTGTCAGTGCCATCACAGAGTATGTAAGCGCGAGCAAAGTGCCGGCGTTGTCTTCCAGCCTGGACGAGACACGACGACAGCGGCGCGTCGCCATTCGGACTGTGCGCGTATTGTCCGAGCAGACGGCGTCTGGTCGCGCGGAACCGGCCGTGACGTGACTCATAGTGGCCAGATTGTGCCGACGCCGGAAGTCGGGTGAAAAAGGCCTTGCCGCTCGCAAAACTAGACTCCACTTGACGTAGATTGAAGACAAATTGGCACATAGATTGTTTGCATCGATACTTTCTTTTCATGAGATGTGAAATAAGCAATCCTAAACAAACGGCAAGTACAATTGGTGGAGTCAAGTGAGCCGAATCGAATCATTTCATTACCTTGAAATACGTCTTGAATCGTCTTTTGACAAGTTCACTCGCATGTGTGGAAGAGGACAAGACAAAACTCTCTGGAACTGAGGTGTAGCCAATCGAATCAATCGAATCGAGCGCCACCATGAAAAGTGAGTCGTCGTTGAATCGCAATGGTTTGTAGCACATTTGTCCCACCGAATGGAGGCTCACCTGAGCGTGGGAGGTCCCGAGAGCGCCCCCTAGTGCCGGCGTGTCACCTGGCCAGGGGGGTGGGGGCGCCTCCTAACCGTCCCAAGTGCTTTTGTGCTAAGGAGGGATTAGGGCGGCCATATCTATCAGGCCTGGTATAAGACGGGGTTAACCCCCGGCTGAACCTGGCTGCTCTAATGGCGATCGCTCCCGCTCGGATCTTGACAGAGCGATTCCTTTTTGGACCCGACCGTTCTCTCGCTGGCTCACCAGCGCCAAACTCATTTTGGTCACGGCGATGGCTGGATTTGTGCGAGTTAGCTTTTCGGAGCAATATCAGGCCCACTTTTTGTGACAATTTCCCACGCATTGAAATTAGGCATGACTAGGTCAGGTGTTTTGGGTCAAGTTGACAAAATTCTAATCCTAACACCTATTACATCTTTGTAAGATTATCTGGCTAAAAAGTACCTTTACAAGAATGAACTCAGATTTTTGCAAGACGGTCATAAATCATAGTCATATTTCATAAAGTGAATTTAAAAAATATATATGTATATACAACTCTACCCTTGATGCCTTTTATTCTCCCAAAAATACAACTCCATATAGATCATCGAAAAATGTGTCCAAGGAAAAAATTAGACTTATTTATATGCTGCTTTGGAATCCGTGGAGGCGAGATAGAATCGCCTTGACTTTAATGTTATCACACACATAACCCCTCCAATTAAATAATAAATAAATAAATAAAATGAAAATACAGTGACAAAGTATTTTTACTTAACGCGGCAGTTAGCCACATTAGCCGGCTAGCCTTAGCCGTAAACGTCATTTGCATATTATAGAGGCATCGAATATTGTAACCATTGAGACTCCTTGAAAAATGAATTCATGTAAAAATATGTGTGAGCTTTTCGTAAAACGTCACCATGTTGAACATTTTTATTTTTTACAGCCACTAGATGAAGTTTTTTCTTTTGTCCTTTCTTCAGATTCCACAGGTTTAGTGAATGCCGGTATTTGGCTGGCAACCAATTTGTAGTGCGGGGCTCCAGATAAGCTTTTTTTTTTTTTTTACACAATTATTTTGACTAGGAGGATAGTGTGGACCCTAACATGAAATTGTAGGAGCCCAAGTAGAACATTTTGAGACCAAACATTGACAATGAACACATTTTATTGTCACTCATTTTCAGTGTCATGCGCTGAACATAAATGTGCTGAATTTTGTCAACAAGCAAAAATATCCAAGAATTATATTTAAAAAAAAAAACATATATATATATGTATATATACTAGTTGCATTAGCTCGAGTAGCTAGAGCACATTTACTTCAGTACATAAAGTAGCTCGACGTCATTCAAAGTAGCCTCCAACATTTAAAGGCACTTCCACATTTTTAAGCAAAGAAATGCTTACTAAAAATTGAAAAGAACTTTCTATGCCAGAAGAAAAATTTGGAAAACGTGTTTTGAAAAGTACTTGAAATAGCAGCAGATGGCAGTTACAGAAGTACAGAGTGGAAAAAGTGCGTTTCCCAGGTGCAAGTCCCTTTTATTTATTCCTGACGCAATTTGTTTGGCTGGCGCTATAGCGGCAAACTTGCGCTTGGCGAGGCAAAATACAGGTCATGCCATATCCAGATCCCTCCCGGTAATCTGTGCCCTAGCGCTGAACCCTGGATCCCATTAAAAAGGATTTACGTGCAATAGTGTAGATGTAGCAAAGGCAGCTTTGCTTTCTTTTCCTCTCATCAATTCCCCTCCAATCAAATCCCTCGCCATGGATAGTTGCTGAGGCCCCGCCCCCGCCCGCCCGGCCGGCCAAACGTGTAGTAAGAGCTTTTTATGGAACCTCGGCTCGAGTCGGGCCCTGCCAGCCGCCCGGCGATCTCATTATCGGCGTCACGGCCGCCCGCCGACTCATGAGCTCACTCGCTGGAGCCCCCGGCGACCCCGCCCTAAGCGTGCGGCGATAGCGTTTTATCTAGTCGGTAAGCAAAGTCCGGCTAGCGTATCCTCCATCTGGTGCTGCGCTAAACATTCACTTCATCTGAATTCAAGCATAGGCCTACATTTGATTTCTAACAACTTGAAACATTCCTGTCAACGCAACATCTTTTTACTAGCATCTGCTAAGCGTTTTCTCGAGAGCTAGCTAGCTAGCTAGCGCATGTCTCTAAATGGTGTGTTTGCTTCAAATTGTTGGTTTGCCACGGCCAGTGGAACTTGAATGTAAAACTGACATAGAGAATGAACCAATGGAGATTGAAACAGCCAAATATTAAACTCAGACCTTTATTTTGATCCAACTCGAGAACACTCGCCTAATGCGAACACATGAAGGGAAATGCTAACGAAAATCATGCGAAAAAGGCCTCGGCCGTTCAGTGTTGAAGGAAATGGATCAATATGTGCAACTAGAGTTCCAATACATCCGCAGGCCAACAAATTGTTCGAATTGGCCGCTGTCTGCTTTCACGCGACTGCTCGAGTAAAAAAAAAAAAAACATTTCCAGATTTGATTCTTTTTCAATGTTTGTTTGTCTGCTGGCAGGTGAAGGTGTGGTTCCAAAACCGTCGCACCAAACAGAAGAAGGACACCAGCAAGGATTCGGACAAGCGCACGTCGTCTTCTTCCGAGTCTTTGGCCACCTGCAACATCCTGCGTCTCCTGGAGCAGGGGCGGCTCCTGTCGGGCCCCGCGCCGCCCACCCCGTCCCCCCTGCTGGCGCCACCGCACCTGGCCAACGGTTCTCTGCTGAGCGGCGGCTCCAGGGGCGGCTCCTCGGCCTCGCCCCGGATGGGCGGCGGCAGCCCCCCCGGCTCGCTGGCCTTTGGGCTGCCCCTGCACGCTTTGGGCGGCACCCCGCCGCCGCCGCCGCCGCACTCCCTCTGCTTCTCAGTGCCTCTGCTAGGCGGCGCCCATCACGAGCTGACCTCGGCCTACGGCTGCGGCTCCTCGGCCTTCGAGCCGTATATGAGGATGGACCGCAAGGAGGCCGATCTGGGCGGCAAGAAAACCGTTTCCTAAAGTGACTGGAGCGGCGTCGTGCTGTTTTGATCCGCTTTTGTCCGCTCGCTGTGCGATTGCGAGCGAGGTGAGCGCGCGAATGGCAGACAGGACGGCGTGGAGTGCTTTTCGTGCTGTGAAATTTCAGAAGAAATGCTCAGGCTGTGTTTGCAATCACTTGGCCATCTTGTTCAAATGCGCGCTGAGTGCAGTGCCTCGGGAAGGGGGAGTGGCTCGGGGGTAGCGCATCCACCTGACTGTGCTTTGCGTGTCATCAAACCTTTGCCACTTTCCAATTCTTAAAGTCCAGTGAAATCAAAGTGGAAATGGACTTCATGAAATGTGAGTTAGTCACATGTTAATTCAATCATAAATAAGTCATAGAGTGTCACAAATAAATGAAATAAAGATTCGAATTCACTAATAAATAAGTAAATAATGAATTGTAATAAATCAATTCATTTCGTGAAAAAAATGGATAAAATTGCTCAAAAGAGGTCAAATAAAATTCCATAACCAACGTGAAAATACTGTTTAGTTTGTAAAATGATGCACATGATCAAAATTCGGGGAACATCAAATGCGTGATTCCAAACACAGCCTATGCCAGAGAAAAAAAAGAAAGAAAGAGAAATTGTAGCATTTAATTGTGTTATTTAAATATGTTTGTGGTTCTTGATTTGCTTGTGTTTTGTGCGTGAACTAATCCTGTGGTAGCTCCCGTTCTGATCGTTTGCTTAAAAAGACAGCTGAAGCGCAACAGCTCAGGCCAACGCTGAGCCCGTTTGCAAACATCACTTTCATTTACTTCCTTGGCGCCGACTGCCGTGGCCGCCCGCCCGCCCGCCGGCCTCCCTTCCGTTGTCGTGCTTCAGCACAGGCCACTTTTCTTGAATTCATTCAATTTTACACCCATCCTTGCCATTCACTATCCCGCGGGTGTGGGGGGGTCCAATTGTATGACCTTTGGCGCCTGCCTTGTGGCATCTCTGGCCGAAATACGCACATTCCAAAGATTAGGCCCAATTTCTAGAGAAGGTTCACTTCTATGAAGAATCCCGCAGCACATTTGGCCTCGGGTTCTGATGGGATTTGTTGCTCTTCACGTTCCAAGCACTTTATGTTTGCGCTTCCTTTGGAGCCGCCGCAACTCAAATGCAGTTTCCATTCTTCACCTCCGTTGGACTGGCCGGCCTTCAGTCACAGCCTCGCAATTGCCAAACACTTCACCGGGAGCTCTGGACTTCTTTGCCGCTTCTGGATGTAGGAAGCAGTCCTCTGATGTGTGGACTTTTTATTTTATTATTATTTTTTTTCTGGTTTTGAAACAGGCAGCGATTGTCCGTAAGCGCCCTCCCCTCAAATATCCAGCGCAAGAGGCAACGTTGCCTTTTGCGTGTTCCCAAAACCTGTTGCATGTGAGGGCGGACCTCAGGGACACAATTCAGGATTACACACACACACACACACGAGTGAAACACACACATAGACACACACGCACAACCGAAACACACACTCAGACGCACACAGACACACGTACGCACACGACTGAAACACACACAGACGCACGACGGAAATACACACACAGACGCACACACACACACACGCGTACATACACATGACTGACATACGCACACACACACACGAGTGAAATACGCACACACACACATACGACTGAAACACAAACAGACACACACACACACAGCGTGGCTATTATAAAATAAACAAAATAACTACAACTAAAATTGAAGCAACATTTTTGTTTACAAACTAAACCATAAACAGAAAAGCTTTTAAAGAAAACTAATTATGGTGAAAATGTACTTTGCTTTTGTCTTTTGGGATTCATTTGAAATGTATTTATTCCGATATTGTCGCGTGTCCAAAAAAAAAAAACACAAAAAAAAAGGAAGGTCAGAAAATCCTTTGAGAATTTGTACTTTACTTCATTACGCAATACTTGGTTCGCTTTTTTTTCTGAAAATTGATTCAAAGTGAATTTCAAAAACAAACATCGGACTGAAATGCTCACATGCACTTCCAACAGCCACTCATGAATGCAGATTTGTTTTTTGTTCCACTCGTGCACTACTCAAAAACTCTCCTACACGTTTGTGGAATGCTCTCAGACACACTGCTGATTATTTATGATTTTTTTTTTTTTGGCCTATACACACACACACTCAACTCAAACACCACTGCAAAGGTCGCACACACTCTAGTGTAAAATTTTTGCTCGCAAATCAACACTTTTTATGAACACTCCTGAGACGCTCCCACAAAAACTACCGGAATCTATTTTGCTTTATTTTTGCAGCCACTCACTCAAATGGTTGGGTTTTTGCTCACCGAATTGCATATTTCAGGAGCGTTTGGGTGCCGCGTGTGCGATCCTGAGCGATCTCCCCGAAGGCGCCTCCGACTTGCACCCGGCCACTTGTGGAAGCGCCTCTCGCTCGCTCGCTCGCTCGCTCGCTCGCTCGCTGGCTGGCTGGCTGGCGTTCCTTCCGCTTGCTCGGCCTCCCCTTTTCACCACACTCACTCTTTTCTTTTCTTTTCTTTTTGTACATAGCTCTAAATGTATATAGAGCGTTTTATATATATATGCATATATATAAGTGAGTCTTTCTGTGTGGTTGGAAGAGAAAACAAAAGAAAAAAATCCTTTCTAAATATGCTTAACGCTACTTTGTCTCTTGAACATTTTGCACTTATTTAAAGAGGATTTAGTCTGTTTTCTGGCCTGACCTTTCTATTCACAATCGGCCGTGATATTGTACAATAATGTATATGTACTTTGATTCATATAATTATATGTCTATGTCATTTGCCTCCTGTCTACTGTGTCATTTGTCCTTACACTGACACTTCAATATTTCCTATTTCAACAAATTTACATGTTACATATTGAATCAAAATAGTCTTGGTTTGGAAATATGTGTGTTTATATGTGTATATGTACATATGTATAGATCTATGTATATATGTATACATATATAATTATATTAGAATATATATATATGTTAACATATATATATATATATTAAAAAAAAAAATATATATATATATATATATATATATATATATAAACACACACACACACACACACACACACACACACACACACACACACACACACACACACGAGAAATCTTCCCAAACTGTTTTCCTTTCTCAGCTCTTTCACTCTGATTCCTTATTGTTATTTACAAAGCATAAAGTGACGTGTCCTTGGGCATTTAACCGGCAGAAAAATAGCAACATTACACAGATGGTTTAGCAGAAAACAACTTATAGTTCTTTGGAGCAAATAGCAAACATATTAAGTGGATCACAATTTTCTCCCTAGAGGTCAAATCACTAAATGTACTTCTTTAAATTTCAATTGATGTGAAAGAGTAGTTGCGGACTGGAGGCAAAGACATGCACACAAAGGTGCACACACACACACACACACACACACACGTCGTGGGCCCAGACGTCAGCATGAGGCACTTGCACACACTGGGACAATTGAGCGGCAGGGTGCCAATTATGGTGATTGGCACCTCTATTTGAGCGAGGACGGGCCTGCAGAAAAGGGACCAGATGGGTGGCCTGTTCTGCAGCTTGGGCCTGGCTCAAACACATCACAACATTGTCATCGTCCCATCAGGTGCGCCCGGACCAGGAAATCGGCCAAAGGTACCCTTCTGACAACACACACACACACACACACACACACACACACACACACACACACACACACACACACACACACACACACACACACACACACACACACACACTTGTTGATTTGGGCCTCATTTGTGAGCAAAGCCTGCACGAAGGCCCGGCCGGCTTTCGGAGCTGTCGCCCAGTTTATGCTGACTGACTATCCTGCAGTGTGTTAAGAATTTGTTTTTTTTCTAGCACCCTCTCCAATCAGCTTAGAAAATATCACTGGTGACAATTGAAAATGTTAGGCTTGTCTCAATTAGCAGAAAAAAGGAACTTTTGTTTATTTAATGAAGTTTATTTGAATGAAATTAGATAATAGAAGCTCCAAATAGTGACGAAAATGCAAATGTTTCTCTCTTTGTGCACATGATGAAAACTGATCACAATTTATTTTACTCGTATTATTATTATTATTTTTTTAATTCATTGGTTTTCCAATTTGATCCTCCAAATATCAGTCAAGATGTCCAAAACGTACCTGGTTTTAGAGCCGAACGTTCAGATAAGCTCAAAGTTTGGACAACCCTTCAGGAATGCACCTCCCTCCCTCCCTCCCTCCCTCCCTCCCTCCCGCCACCCTTCTTGCATCCCTCTGTCCTCTCCCTTTCTCCAAAGCAGCTCAGGCTCCCAGCAGGTGGGTGGTGAGGGCCTCCACTAATTAGGGTCACTAATTGGGGGTCGGTCGGGCCAGGGACCCCTCCACACCTGCATGGTCATGTGACATTCAAAGAGGTGCGCAAAGGTCAAGGCTTTGGATTAGTTGCATTGGGAAGGCAGAGAAAAGGGCAGGAAATCCAGAATTAGGGAATACGCTTCTCCCGAGGCTTGCTGGAAAAGAGTTCCTCCTCATCCTCGACACGCATTTTCAGGCAACTAGAAAGACATCAAGATGCATGTGTGTGTATATATATATACTGCATGTATATTTTGGGGTGTAACAAAAATATATGAGTTGGAATATCGCTTTTGTTTTAAAAGATGAAGTGCATCACGTTGAATCTTGAAAATCTATCCAAATCTGTATTCAATTAGCTTTTATTGGAGAGAAATACCTTTGAAGGAAATACCGTCACATTTACTCATTACCTACTCATTACATCAAAATTAAAAAACAAAATGTATATATAGCTCAAAAAAAAAAAAAAAAAAAAAAATATTCAAGATTCAAGATATATATATATAGACATGGAATGTCTGTATATCTACGTATAATATATATCTTTGTACCTACAAAAGGCAGAAGAGCGCAGAGAAGTGCAAGACCACTCGCAAGGGATTTCAGGCAGCCAGGTCAAAGGTTAATTGCCAGGTGCCATCCCCCCACCCCCTCGACAGTGGGCGGGGCTAGCTCAGCATTGGTCCGGAGCCGGCCCCGCCCTTCCCCTCGCGCTGATGTCGGCTTGTTTTGACAGCGTTCACGCAGAGTCGGCTGAAGGGGAAAAAAAAAAAAAAAAAGACTGGCGGTTGCATTCCTCTGACCCTTCCAGTTTGAGGAAACGAGGCTGTTTGAATAGAAACCGTTTCCATTAAAGTATTTTCGAATGCGGCTTTTATCATGTCATTGAACAGTCGCTCTTTGTCGGGTCCGCCGCAACCTTGCATTTCCCTCGTTGATGAAAATATTTGAAAAGGCGCACGTTGAGGCCAGCGTTGGCACGGCGGAATCGTGTTTGTCAAGGCCCGGCGCGGTCGGACACAAACAGGCATTTAGAGCGAGAATTGCAGGCTGACCCGCGGCCGGCGCCCGCGTTTTGTGGCACTTTCCAATTTGCCAAGCTTTCAAAGCGGCGAATGAATGTTCAGTCGGCGCACAATATTGCACATTGTGTTTTTGCCCTTCCGCACAATGCGGCCGGTGGATGAGAAGGCGAGGCCTCGCCTCCCGCTTTTCACCAACCCGAGCTGCCAATTTAGCCGATTCAAGGCCGCCCGGCCTCGTGTTCCGACGCGCATTTTGCGCGGAGGTTCGCCGCTTGCCCGCCGACGAATATGCAATACGACGTACAGTGAGCAACTTCGCGATGACTTTGTATCACTACACAACTTGAGTCATTTCAGGTGTTTTTATGGCAACAATGTTTGTTAGCGCAACCAAGGTAGTACCGTATTTTTCGGACTATAAGTCCAGGGCGCTTGCGTGTGTTGGCTCAGATGTTGAGCTCTTGATTTGTGAAATAAAGAGCCGGTTATCAAAGCCATGTCTTGCCTGGTACTTTGGTAACGCTACAATATAGTTGCATAGGTAGATCTGTGGAATAATTGGAGCCGCCAACTGACAACGAGGCTGACGTCAGCACGCACGTAGGTCCACGACAGCTGCTTTTTTTTGTTTTGTTTTGTTTTTACACAGAGGATGAATATTCTGGTGGATTTAATGATTTGGAGTGACACGGATGGTTCGTTAAAATTGTTGTTTATATTACATTTATTTGATATATCTAGTCTGACGTCAACAGCGCATGGTTCCGGTGTCAAGAACTGTGTGGGTTATTTTGTTTTTTTTTAAGTAACACGGAAGATTCTGATGAATTTATTGATTTGGAGCGACACGGCCGGTTCGATGAAATTGTTGTTTATATTACATTTTTAGTATGTAATATATCTAGTCTGACGTCCGCGGCGCACGTAGTCTTTCCGGCGTCAACAGCTGTTTTTTTTTTTTTGCTTTTTTCCAAGTGACACGGAAGACGAAGATTCTGATGGATGTATTGATTTGGAGTGACACGGGTGGTTCGAGAAAATTGTTGTTTATATTGTTATTTCATACATAGTTTATATATTGTTATATGGGCCTGTAGAAAAATTTGAACTGCAACGCGCCGCTGACGTCGGACTTGTTTACATAAAAGAGGACCAACTCGATCGATGGCTTTAATGATTTGGAGTGACGCAGATGGTTTGATAAAGGTGTTATTTATGTTATAGTTATTTGAATAACTGTTATTGTTACATCAGGCCCGTTCTCAGCTTCTCGTTTGTGTTTATGTCACGTTAGCATACTGTATCAATTAGCCTGTTGTTGCTCGTTCTTGGTGTTGGATTTTGTCGAATAAATTTCCCCCAAAATGCGATTCATACTCCGGGGAGACTTGTATATGTTTTTTTTTTCACTTTATTGTGCATTTTATGGCTGATGCGACTTTTAGTCCGAAAAATACGGTAAGTTGTTTTTCCTCTGAACTCAAAGTCAGGCTTCAATGCGAGCGACAACTTTGTTTTTCTCGTGAAAAGCAAGAAAGATAGTTTTCACGACAGCAAAACTTCCAACATTTGGTTGAATTTCCCAACCTGTCAAATTGGAACTTTTTGAGTGCACCTGACATTTTTTTCTTTGCAGTGTACAGCCCCCCCAAAAAAGAATCATACAGTGGCATTCAACTTTATCTTTCACTTGATTCGATTTTCATCTTCTGCGCCCACCCGCACCATTCACGGTGGAGTAAAAAAATAAATAAATAAACGAAGAAATACTGTAACTATTGTATACAACAACAATCACGTCTTTGTGTGTGTAAACGTCGTTATTTTCTTCCACTGGAATGCAACAATTGAGACTCTCGGCAGTCATGAATGAAGTTTGAAGCAGATATTCATCCCACTGATTTGTTTTTCGACATTACACTTTACCCGTAGCCTTGTATTTTTACTTTTTTTTTTCTTTTAATGTCTGACTGCATTTCCATGGCAACAATTGGAACGGGCAAAGTTGGCCAAAGCGAGGCAAAAAACCTTTACGGTTGTATTGTTGTGACCAGTTCCTCTTTTTTTGCCCAATAAAAAAAATCCTTTGGGGATTTTACAATTTTTTACAAACCCCAAAAAGCTTTCAAAAATGTTGATAAGCATTTTGTATATTTTTTTAAACATTTAGAATAATTCCCACAAATTTATATTCACAGACATCAAACATTGCATCACTGCACGTATCATTAGCTTAACTTGGGTGCTAGCTTGATGCTAACATACAATGGTAAAGGGTAAAAGAATCCTTTGGGCACTTACATTTTTTTTAACAACCCCCAAAACGCTTTCAAAAATGCTGATAAACATTTAGTATATTTATTAAATATTACTATATTTTCCACAAATTTATATCCACAGACATCAAACATTACATAGCTTAACGAGTCTGCTAGCTTGATGCTAACATACAATGGTAAATGCTATGGACGGGCTAACAACCAGCAAAAAAAAAAAACAGTTGAAAGACAAACGGAATGAATGTTGCACTTGTAGGCTTTCTATTTATCCTTCATTTGGGCTTCTCGCTCTTCGGGGTCACAGCAGGTTGCCCTCATTAGTACCGGGGGGTCAGTCTGTCACCCTACTTGCACCGCCGTCCCCTCCCCAAAAAACAAAAAAACAAAAAATAAAACCCACAACGACCACACACAACACAAACAGGATGGTAACCTCTAACCTCTTTGCTTTAAAAATGGCGAAAAAAGGCCAAAACACACAACTTCTTCCTGGTCACACTCACAGAGGGCGCTAAAGAGGCCCAAGCAGAAGTGGGGAGGGGGGGAGCAAGCCACTCTGTTTTTCAACCGACGTGTGAACAAAAGCTGGGCCAAAGTGGCGGAGCACAGCCCGGGGTGTTTACTGCGCTCGTATCTATAACCAACAAATCAGCCATGGCACCCCAAAGCGCACGCGCACACACACAAATTCACCCCACCCCACCTCCCCCACTGCCTGCCCCCTTTTCCGTCATTGGAAGCCTCGAATGAAGGAAACGTCCATCTGGGTGTGATCAGCAATTACGGAGGGAAGCTGTCAGCATGCATTAAGGCCTGCAGGGAAGGCGGGCGTGTTCCCGCGGCTTTTATGATGGGGTAGGGGGGGGGGGCAAAGTGATGTGGTGGAGAAAAAGCTTCATTTTCCTCGACTTGGCCCAAACTATTCAAATATTTTTTTCCCCACCTTTTTTTGCCGCTCTCTTCCTTGAAGAGTCGCTTGAACGCAGCAAGCTTTTAGCGCAAGATCGGCATTTTTCAGGTCACGCCCGCATAGCATTTTCAACTGGTCCAGGTCGTGAAGTAACAAAGCAGCCCCGGAGTATTAGGCTTCGTTTTCTGTTTTGTCAAACGACTTGTTCCACTGCAAACTTTCCCAAAACGCCAGTCGTAACGACGACGCGGCCCGCATCGACGACGGTCCCGATGTAAGCGATACGCCGGAAAGTGGACGCAGCTCGTGGCTGGCCCCCTTTTGTCGCTGCTCACTGGCACAGGCGGTGATTCCCTGTAACACTTGAGCTGCCACCGGTGTTCTCAGGGCACAAAAGCACCATCATTAACTTTTTGCTCCGTCGGAATGCTGCAGCACGGCGGCCAACAAGCCCCCCCCCTCCTCCCCCGTCTCGCCCCCCTTTTTTCGGCTCGCCCTCATTTACTAAGACCAGGTGTGCAGACCCACAACAAGAGGGAGGGGGAGCATCAGTGCGCACTATTTATTCACTGAGGTCTTTCTCAAGGTCTTGATTGGGTCGTTTGTTTGCTCAACTACCGATTGGCCGGCGAGCAAATGAAAAGTCGGCCGACGAGACAAAGACAGTGCGCGCGTTTTTTTTTTTTTGCGCCGGGGTGCTCCTGTGGCATTCGATACCGCCAAGGCCGCCGCCGATGGGGGCGAAAGGGGGCGGGGCCAGCGGAAGGTCATTGAAAGTCGCAGGTGGGAGAAATCCATTCCAATTTCACTTTATTGCTCGTAAACCTTTTTCCGTACCGCAATTCATGTTGTGTATTTTAGGTCCTATTATATTTTGGTTTGAGCATCCGTGCTCCATTTTGCCACGTTTTTTCATGGCGGTTGTGGTAGACTATTGATTGCTGTCCTTTTTGCGTGTTTCCCCACGGAGGACACTGCACGCCCATCCGTGTGTGGTTGCCGCATCGGATCCGGGAGGGCTCATGTGCAAGAAACTGTGAATTCTGTGTGATGTGTCACTTTGAATCCGGTCCCAGAGAATGTGTGAATGACTCATTGTGAGTGCGTGTGTATGTGTGTGTGAGGGTAATTGGGAGGCGGGCGGGTGGGGTACCGGGCCGGGCCTGGCAGGTTGAGCGAGTTGCTTAAAAACTCTTTTCAGGGGAGACGCAGCAGGCGTGGAGGGAGACGGGGGCCGGTGGAGTGGGTGGGGTGGGGAGACCAGGACTAATTGGCACTAATTGAATTGGATGTGCTGATCAGATGGGAGGCTGTGGAAGTAATCGGAGTTGTCACAGTAGATAACGCAGGGCTGTCCCAGAGTGTCCGCCTCATGTGACAGCCTGTAACATAGCCTGTGAGAGGGCAGCGGCCCCCTTTGTCCACGCAACAAAGGTTGCCAACTACAGCGAGCGGCGAGCGGGAGGCGGGGGGGCAAACAGGCGAGGAAGTCAGCAAAGAGAATGAACAGGACGCTCCAAACAAGTGCAGGCGGCTTGTTTACAAATGCGGCGAGGGAGACGACGCACCGGTTCTCGGACTTTTCATTTCCTGTCCGGGTGGTTGTTTGATTTTTGACATTTGAAAAAGGCTTCAATGCAACTCCGACATTCCTCAGCAAATTTACAAAAAGTGTCAATGGGCAAGAAAATACCTTTGGAGGACTTTGCAGCAGAAGCACGTCAATCAAAACGATTTTCCAAACGCAAGTGCTTAACGGTTCTGTTGAAAGAAAAAAAGAAAAAACAGATCAACTTCACTGCTGTCCAATTAAGCAACATTTCTCAGCGTGCACATCTGACTCACACACACACATTTATACACACATGCACACGCCGTTCACGAGAGAGTGGCGAGCGAATTTGCGTCGGCTCGCGCACTTCGGGAAGACTGAGACGTGCGAGTGTGCGGGACTAAGCCCTGGCGAAACCTACTGCGAAGGTCACCACCTTTACAGAATCAGCGCCTCTGCTTGGCAGGGCTAATGGCGGGGCCCTGCAGCTGCACAGGGACCAGGAGGGGGAGGGGGGATGGGGGGGAGGGAGGGAGGGAGGGAGCCACATGAAGAGTGCAGAAAATGAAGGACAAAGCGTGAGATAAATGGGAGGCAAGTTGGAGATCTCCCGAGTTCAGTGTTGATGGTGCGCTTGAGGTCCCACAAGGGGTAGCAAGACAGTTTTTCTTTTCTTTTGACTCACTTTGTTTGTCAGTTGTTTTTTGTGAATTGCTTCAATTTATTTCCGTTTTTTTCCGTTTGTATATATATATAATTAATATTTATTCCATTTTTACTCATAATTATTATTTTAAATTATATATATATATAATAATTTTTAGTATTAATATTATTGCTTTCTTGCACAATTGTTGTACTGTCAATTTACGTTCTAGTTAGCACTGACTGCACTCCTTTTGTTGTTGCAATAATTTAATAGCAAAAGATTGAATTGACAACTAGACACAATCCTACTGCAACTGTCCAAAGTGCCACATGGGTTCGTTCTTCTTTCCATGGCAGGTGGCAACTGCTCGGTGTCAGATGGCAGCGTTAGAGTGACACCTACAGAGCGGACTGAGCTGACTCACAAACTTCACTTGTTGTCATGTGGACAGACAAAATAGTTTTGTTTTGCATATAGTTGAAGATAATATGCATATTGGTCCACTGAATGGACCTTGAAATATCTCCAACGAGCTTTGGCTGTCCAAATAAGAAACAAGCACAATTCATTGTTTTTGTGAGGACAAAAGATAAAAAACGACACGGTTCGTAATTATAGGACAAATGGTGTTGTGTTGGGGATTTTTTTGTTCCTAACCGATTAACAAGAGACATCCAGACCAATTCTTCTGACATTTAAAAGGAGAACATTCATTCGCTCGCTCGTTCGTTCGTTCGTTCGTTCGATCTTTCGTTCGTTCGTTCGTTCGTTCATTCATTCATTCATTCATTCATTCATTTATTTATTTACTGTCCACGGTTTTCTCTATTTATTTATTTATTCATCCCTGTATTTATTTTTTTATTTATGTTTGTTTATCTATTTATTTCTTTATCTCGTTACCTCTTTATTTATTTATTTATCGCTCAATTTATTTATTTATTTACTATCCATGGTTTTCCTTCTCTTCATGTAGGCACTGATCAATTTGTCCCACCTTGATATCCTGTTTCTAGCCCTGGACGGCTTTTGAGGTCTGTTTTTTTTCCGCGGGAGCGGACGATGAAAGAGTGTGGGGCCACGCTGATTTCCGAGCAGCGCGCAAACGGCGGCTACGACGGAGTCACCAGAAGGCCAGCCGTGTCTGCGAGGCGCCGCTGTCAAGAAGCATCTCTCGTCTCATCTGGGCTCTGCCTGGCATCCTCCTCCGCCATTTCCTGGGAATACAGATGGCGTCAGCCGCCATCTTGCGAAGGGACACGACTGACGTGGCTCACGACCCCGGTGGCCTCCCGTTGACCCCGGCCAAGTTCTGCCATCTCTCTAAAACCCCAATAATCCAATCACGCAGCCGTCGTCGCTGAGCCGCTGCGGCCGAGTTTCCGTCACGCCTTCAAAGATCTCGACGGTGGCGCTCACGTGCTTTAGCGGTGTTACGAGCCACCCACGTGGGTCCCTGGCTCTCTGCCTGGAGACGCCCGTGCCTCCCAGAGCTGCAACAAGGTACAACTATTTCGTTACGAGTTCGTCTGGGTGGCAGGCCAATGAATAAAACAGGAAGCAAGTCGAGCAAAAGTGGCCAAAATGTCAGGAACTCCAAAATAATGATACATGTAGGATTCAGGGGAAAGCTGAGTTTGGGGGGTTGCTATCGGTTGGAATCGTCACGTCTGTGAGAAAAAGCTTTTTGACCCATGTGTTGCCCTGTTCCTGTTGTGTTCCTGTGCCCGCTATCAGGAGGAGGAGAGACGGAAGCGCGATCCCGATTCCCCCGTTCACGTCTCGTCTTGTCTCGAGAGAGGAAACACACACATGTAAGTCAAATTTATTGCTCTTCATGGTTAGATGAGAAGTTCCATACGTGGCTACAATGACGTGTTCTCAGTTGTCGCTTAACGTTGACTAGAGCGCTAGCTTAAGCGGCGTCCGAGCAATTTGGTCTGCTTAACCCTTCCAAAGATGGGCAGAAGGGGTGAGGCCAAATTTTCGGGTTTAGCGGAGGGAATGGGATTGGGCTTATCAGTGAAAGCATAGAAATACGATAGAGGGCCGAGCACTGATCCCAGCGGGACTCCCCGAGTGACGTAGCAATATTGCCTTGCTTTACATGGTGCGTCCACTTTGACGGATCAAATCCAAACCCAAAAAATGCTGAGGCTGTAATACAATCCACGTTTGGCGGCCATCTTGGGGGAGTCACACACTCGCCTGTCTCGTGTGCCGACAAAAACATTTGGCGGCCATCTTGTTTGTCACAGTCAACGGTAGCAAAAGCAGCAGCACTGGGGGTGATGAGAGCAATATTGAGCAAGTGTCCAATAACAGAAGTTGCAAGTCGAGTGACAGATGAGTCGTCCAATTTAAAATTGAACGTCCTACATAAAGACAGGCGGCCATCCCTCCATCTTGGTTTTCTATTTTGTCCAAAAGTAAGTCGGGCCGCAGGTGACTTTTATATTTTGCGTGTGGAGAGGCTTGAGGGCCCGCAGCGTCCTGCCGCCGCCGCCGCCGCCTTGGCCAAAGCAGGTGTGACGGTGCGGCACCTCCTGTTTTGTCATCCGTTCACACCTACTCGGGGCCGGGCGTGACGGGGCGTGCCGGCCAGCGCCAGTGCCGGCTGACCCCGGGCGGGGTGGCGGCTGCCAAACGCTGCTGAACGCTCGGCAGCGGGAGACGCACGCGCATCGTCTTGATGATGGCGGGAGACAGGAGGAAGGCGCTCTCCTCTCTTTGTTTGCGCTCGCTGCAGTGACAGTGACAGTGGCGTGGCATGTTTTGACCAAAATGCAAGATAACAACACACAAATGTGCCACCAGCTTTACTGGCATGTTTCGACCAAAATGCAAGATAACAACACACAAATGTGCCACCAGCTTTACATCATCTGGACCGCCGTAAGCATCCTTTTGGACTGTTTGACTAGCTTTATTTTTTTGATTCTGTTTTGACTTTTGAAACTCGGTTAGGTTTCTGTCCCCCAAAATGTTAGTTTTTATTAGTTGTAATATATTTATTTATTTATATATTCATCCCCCAAATGCTTTGTTTTGGTTGAGTTTTTATTAGTTTATTTATTTCTTTATTTTGTGGAGTATTAATTGAGTACAGAATATCAGGATCATTCTTTTTTTTTTTAAGTTACAAATGCACAGCAATACTGACCAAAATAAAAAAGAATCCCGAATGTATGCAAAGACTGAAATGAAGGACATTTTCTCTCGAGCTAGTTTTATGTCAGTAAGATGTAGTTTCCGTAATCTTTCAAGCATTTTTGTTCATATTTGATTTCCTTTTTCCTTGGTCTTGTTGAAGTCTAACCACCTTGATCTGGACCAGTTCTCCCGGGCAGACTGAACGGACGTGGCAACGCACGGAGGTCGAACTCGGATTGGACGAACCCGATACGACATTAAACGGTAAAAGCTTGCGTCCGACTCAACGCTGGCACAAAAGCGTCCCAGCTGCTGCGCTTCTCATCAAGGTAATTAGCCGTCATGGCAGAATGGCCGACCTGTCTTTGCCTGACACCTTTTGGCTCTCAATTGTGGCCTTTGTGGCGGGCGTCTCGCATTTAGCCTCCACGCGCACAATGGGCCGCCTCGCCGGGGTCCCTACCTGTGAAAGGAAGCGGTCGCCCCCCCCCCCCATGTCCAGACCCTTCCCTCTCCCGTATTGTGGTAGATTCTTCCTTGCCTGCGCTTTGCTGGCTCTTGTGTGCGTCGCTATTTGTCTGTTTTGCTGTGTTTGGGAAAACAGCGGCCATTCACGGCGGTGTGGACGGAACCCTTTTCCACGTTGCCCTTCTTTGTCCTTTTGTGGCCCGGTGCGAGGCGTCCCAGAATCCTCTTTGCTGCTTGTCAAGTGTTTGTTTGTTTTTTCTTCTCCCATTCTGCCCCGAAATGTTCTTGAATCGGCAAGTGCTTTGGTGGCTAATGGCGACAATTAACGCAAATAGTTTGGAATTAGCTGTCAGTGGCAAAATGCTGGTCTGGTTGGTGCCTAAGGCCAACAGATTTGGGTTCGGACTCATTTGGAAAAAAAACAAAAAAACATCAAGGTACTTTACTGTGTCAGTTGACACAAATATTTTTTTCTTTTGTGTGCCAACGCAATCAAAATCAGTGAGTACAGCGAATGAGTACTTTTGATTTTGCTACCTTCACTTTTTAATTAATTAGCAGCAAGAAAGGCTGAACAATGTTAATAGAATAGAAAAAATGTTAAAAAATAGATTCCACCTCAATATTGTGATAGGATTTTTTTGGGTCATTTCCTTGTGTATTTTTTTAAAAAACACACGCACACAAGCAATACAAGCAATGTGTTATAAACAATATTCGAAATATTATCTTTCAGTCTTATAGTTTAGAAAATGTAGCAAAGGCAGATGAACCATGGAATCAAAATGAAAGTCTCAGGTTTGTTAACATGCGAGACATACATTGAAATTACAACAATAATATCTTTCTTTTTTTTTCAAACTGTGTTTTGTCAACAAATCACGTGGAAAAACGTAACTATGCAAACCGGTCAATAATAATAAAATAAAGCTGACAGCTGAGCAAAATGAGGCATTTTTCTTTTGTTTTTTAAAAATTCGCTATTTGAAAATGGCACTGCGATGAATTGTTCAGGGCGAGTGGCAGAAGCGCATCACACCAAACTTGTTGCATGTGAGGGAAGGCAAAGAAGGCAAAGGCATCGGGACGTGGATAATATCCACTATCGCCATCGTCTTTTAAAGCGGATCCAAGTAGGACTTAAAAGACGGCGCCATTAAAAAAACAACAACATTCTTCTCTCCCGAGGTGTCGCTCGGCCCAGCCGGAGTACGGCGGCCGAGGCGCATTTAAGATCTCACCCGAGCCGAGGTAAGAAGGTGATTGACGTGCTTCATTCTGGAAGTATTTGCGGCAGGCAGGTCGCTTTTTGTTTTCGCACCTCCCTCCACACAGGCGTGCCGAAGCGCGCATCAATAAATTCTCGCCCGCCTTTTATGCCATTGTATAAAAGCGTTCGTCTCACCTTTGGCTCAGACGCCATTTTGGCGTCTTCACACCGTTTCACATTACATATTAACTTTATTTAGCGCCACCGATGAGAGGCCCTGCTAGCTTGCCACTTTGCACCATTCATTTTTTATTGTTTTCCCTTTACCGAGGTGTCATCGTCTGGAGTCGAGTAATGAGTAATGGCTCTGCCGTGCGGGCGAGTCTGAGTCTGTGTGCCCGCGTGCGCGCGTGACTCACACTTGATTCATGGACGCTGACATCACCGAGAAGGATGACACACATCTGCTGCTGGATGGCAGCTCATCTTGCATTGTACAGCTTTTGAGCGACAAAAGCTTTTTTTTTTTTCTTTCAAAAAATGTGGAGCAACAGGTTATAAACTATTATATCGTTCGATCAGCCCAGCTTAACCGTCAATGGTACAATTTTTTTTTTCCCCTCATGTCGTAGCTTTAAAAAGATAATGCTGGATAAATTCTTCACAATAAAACAACATTTTATTTGAATATGAATTTAATCGAACTGCATCAGAGGTGCAGATGTATGCTAATGGGGAGATTTTGCTGAAGAGTGGTTCAAGCTAGCAGTGTTAGTTTGTTATGCTAACTAGTCAGGAACAAACCTAGCCGTCTAGTAAAAACACCGTTTGATATCATGATGTATTTTTGGATTATATAAGACACAGGATTGCATTGGTTTACACACTCTACGATGGGCTGAAAATAGAAGAGCAAGACTTAGTTGGGTCTACTTATGGTGAGCGCAATTAGCTTGATGTCGTTTCCGCCGACTCCTCACGAGCAGTAGTAATAATGGATGGTTGGAATTAATATTTAAGAATCATTGTTCCCACAAGTAATTACGATTTGTCGACGCAAAAGGAAGACAAATTTACACAATGCCGGCACATTTCTGGGTCTTTGTGTGTGCATGGATCATCGCTGAAAAGGATGCCAATCAGATTTTAAAAAAGATTGGTCCACTTTTGTTCAGTCCACATTAAGGAAGGATCTCCACGTAGAATTCCAAACTAAATTCACCCTTTAATTGGTACATTCTCGGCGAGAGGTCAGACGTCAGTCAAAGCCATATTTCTCATGAGAATAAAAATCTCAAATTGGACACACAGGTTGGTTGATGTACCTTGTGCCATCTGGTGGAAGACATGTTGCTGGCATACATACTTTTTTATGGAGTAAATAAATCATTTTGCCACATTGTTTAAAAATAACGGAATTCAATAAGCATCATTTGACGTATAAATCAAGAATGTGTTGTGCTATTTTTTTCGGTAAAACGTGATTTTGACTTATTTTCAGTCAAATGTGGCATATTTCCTTTTTTAAAACGCTGTTTTGAGTCATTTCACCAAACATAATAATGCTGTCATAGCAGTGGCTTTGTTCAATAAAAGCCCAATTATTGTGGCAGCAACTATACTAACTGTTGATGACAAAAAAAAATTATTCACTGAAGGGTTGATGGCTGAGCTGTGGCCTATCCCAGCTGATTTTTGGACAAGTGGTGAGGTACACACCGTATTATTATTTGAACACATACAGTGCAGCAGCACACGTAGACAGACAATATTACAATGCTTGTAATCATGTATTCTTTATCATCTGTCAAGAAAATATCACTGCAGCTGACATTTCATGTGTATTTACTGTGTTTTTTGTCACCTGGTAGCCAAGGCGCACATTGAAGCATGCAAACACAATACATAGACCGTTTAATTCTTTCCGTTCTCTAAGTTACAAAGTACAATACTTTGAAACACTATTTTTTTTTTTTTTATTAAAAAAAAAAACATGTTACAAAAAAGTGGGCATATTTTTTGGGGGTTACGGGAATGAATTAAAAGCATTTTCATTCATTTAAAAATGGAAAGATGATTGTTTGCTGTTGTTGGGATTGTGAGTGCATTTTTTAGCCTCAATTAAAAAGATTCGATGATTTCTAGGAATAAATAAGAGAACCAGGTCTATAACATTTCTTCTTGTTTTTAAACATTTTGCACTACGAGTAGTTTTGCACATTTTGCACCAATTTATTTCTTTTCTTAAATTTGCAAACTATAAAGTATTTAATTTTTATTTTTGGAATTCATTTAAATAACTGAACTGAATGTAAATGATAAAATAGCAAATATTGGCAAAAGAAACTAGTTTAAAATAAAATATTTAAAATGTTAATTTCACCCTATTTTAATTTTAGTTACGTATACCTCATGACTTCCACAACATTCTGTCTGTATTAAAACTCAAATGTGATCCACCTTGAAGAAAACAAAGTAAATGTCTGGCATTTATTTGACGTATTAATTTAATTCATTTTTTTAAAATAATTTTTTATTTAGATAATTTTTTCATTTTTTATTTAATTTCTTTTATGGTAGATCGATCGGTGGGTGGGTAGATGGATAGCTTGATAGAGAGAAACATTCCAATTTGTTTTTAAACTGAAGCCAAATTAAAGGAGTGAATAAAAATGCAGCCGGTTTGAACAATGCGTAGAAATTTAGAGGTTCTTCTGTAAACGAACATAGAGTCTCATTTAACAGTTTATCGGATGTTCGTCATTTTTGATTGGACGTACTGTAAGGCCGCTGTTGTCCTCCAGCGACAGGTGGCGCTGCAGCTAAATGATAAGCCTCAGCGGCTGCCTCTCTTCGTTCTCGTCAGCCTGCCCTGTGCCGGAGAGACAAGAGAACCTTTGACCGGAACTGCGGCGGCTGTTAGCATTGCTAATTTAGCTGCTAACTGGCTTTTCGTTTCCTTGCTCTTTTTTTTAATTTATTTATTTTTTTCCTGTCTCATGCGTCAAGTGTCCTGTCTCATGCGGAGCGATGTGGTTTATTTATTTGCTGAGCTGGCTGTCGCTGTTGATCCAAGTGTCGTTCGTCACTCTAGCTATAGGTACGTGCTCCATAGCGCCAATGTTGAACGAGCTGGCGAGTAAACGGCTAACGTGAGCCGTGTTTTTTTTGTTTTTTTGTTTTTTGGCGAACTTCAAGCACGTAGAAAATAGGCACAATTTACATTGAAGGGGAAGGTTGAAGGGGTGTTGCTGTCAACGTGACCGATTCGAGTTTAGCTTCCAACCCAGGGAATACTTCAGGAGCATAACCATAACGAGCGATTGCAAATTCGCTCCAAAAACAAGTCATGTCTCTCGAGTTGGATGTTTTTTCCTGATGTTAATATGATAAGAAGCGGTGTATAGGCCCTAAATGGACTCAACTGTTAGGATGGCGTAAATCTGTCTCGAAATGTGGAAGCACAGAAGCAGCGATCTTAAATTGGCAATATTTCTTGTGAATTTGAGAAATAATTGTCCTGAATGCACTAAATATTTTCAAACATATTTCTTTTTACCTGCATAATCAATCATATTTTGAAATGAAGGACCCACAAAATCCATATCATCTTAACTGTGGCTTTTATTTTCTGGCTTCAGCTGCTGGTCTGTACTACTTGGCCGAACTAATAGAAGAGTACACAGTGGCCACCAGTCGAATAATCAAGTACATGATCCTGGTAAGCCAGCCGTCAAGCTTGATTGCGTGCGTGCGTGCGTGCGTGTCACGTCTGGGCTTTGCTCAGTTCTCCACAGGCGTGCTGGCAGGTCTGTACCTCTTTGAAGGCTTCCCAACCTTGATGATGGCGGTGGGACTCTTCACCAACCTGGTCTACTTTGGCCTGCTACGGACCTTCCCTTACATCCTCCTGAGCTCGCCCAACTTCATCCTGTCCTGCGGTACGTCTGGCGCCCTTGCTTTCGCCAGCCGGCCGCCATTTCCCGTGCACGTCTAACGCTTTATCTCGTCCCCTCCGCAGTGTTGGTTGTGGTCAACCACTACATGGCCTTTCAGTTCTTTGCGCAGGAATATTATCCTTTCTCAGAGGTAACTTGCATCTGTGTCCATATAAATTGTTTGGCATGAATGGAAGTGGTTTTTTTCTTTTTTTTTTGGGGGGTGTGTTTACCAGGAAGTTCAAATTAACAAAAGGCTTGTAAAGTGCACAATCCCTTTACAGTCTTTTGAGTCATGACATTTTTAAGTATGTACAAATAAATATTCGTTTGTATGCGCGTCCATATTGGAAAGAATCCTAATACGCTCGCATTTGTTTTTTTCTGCGTTTCCTAAGAGCAAATATGTTGAGAACATCATTTGTTGTCATTTGTTTGTTTTAGGTGCTGGCATATTTCACAATCTGCCTGTGGGTGATCCCCTTTGCCTTTTTCGTGTCACTGTCAGCGGGCGAAAACGTGCTTCCGTCCACCGTGCAACAAGGTGGTGAGTGACTTTCAAAAAAAAAAGTCAAGCGGCGCCTGTGAGTGTTCAATATTGATTGATTTTGATTTTTTGTAGATGACGTGGTGTCCAATTACTTCACCAAGGGCAAGCGGGGGAAGCGCTCCGGGATCCTCCTGGTGTTCTCCTTTCTCAAGGAGGCCGTGCTGCCCAGCCGGCAGAAAATGTACTGAGGGACACAACTCGAGGGGGGGGGGGGCTCAGGTGGGAATCGTGGATGCGTTTGAGTAACTGTGGTTAAAGAGGAGGCGCTAATCGTGTGATCTGGCGCCTGCTGCATCTGACCGTCTCCGTTCGAAACGTGTCGGATTTCTGCGAGACGCCGCCCGAAATCTCGTCGTAGGTTGCCCGTACGGCCGTGTAAAAGTTCCACGGAAAGGTTGGAAGATGATTTCGGAAAGCCTGGAAGCAATTGGGCGATATAGCAAGGTGTCCCGACGGCTGCAGTTCAAAGACGCGTAGCAGCGCTTGGCCCACTGGACTGTTTTGGACATTTTTCTACCTTGACTTGAGCATCTGGAGCCTGAAGATGTCAATGAGAAACTTTGTGGCACATGACTGGAGGCAAGTGGAGTAAAATCATCTTGACTGCTCTGAGGAGGTACTTGAGCCGGACTTTGCTTGTTTTTTTTTTGTTTTTTGTTTTTATGCATTGCTCCAATTATGACGTCACGTTTGCAGGGGTGGCGGACTCGAGTCATGTGACTTGACTTGAGTCAGATTTGGGTCGCGGGTTTTACAACTAATGACTCGCTTGGCTGTAATTTACAAACGGCTCCGTTTGATTTGGTATTCATTGGGCTGGTTCAGGGCCATTTAAAAAAAAAAAAAAGATTGTTGTTTAGCTAACTAATGCAAGTACATAGTAGCTAACGTGAAATTGAGGTGACGCTCAAAGTTGACTTGCTTCATTTTGGCCACAAATCTCAAAAGGTTACTTCCACCTCTGCTATTGCCAATTAAAAGCATTTTAGGACAAATATGCATTCGTTGGATCACAGCTTCAGTCTTGATTTGTGATTGCCAGCCTTGCCGGAGCTTCCCCCGGTTGAACGTTGGTCCTTAGCAAAGATGCAGTCAGTTTGCGTGTGTTGCGCAATGGCTCCAGAAATGAGGCCAACCGCTGCCGATTAGAGACGGACGGGAGCCGCTGCTCAAACCTGCTCAGGGCCAGAATGAAAACGAGCTCATGTTCTGCCTGGCACTTAACAAGAATCTCATTTGAACTCTTGGCTTTGCTTGCCACTGATAGGAAGAAAGAAAAATGACCAATACGGATGCTTTCAGTTCTCCGGTTCACATTCTTCCATTTCGCTGCTGTTGGGTATTTGGATCAAATTGGAGAAAGTAAAAACACCGTTGTTGTTCTTTTTTAATACTGCATATTCAGAAAAACAAAAACCTAAAGAGCCTGAGTCCGGTATAACCTCCGATTCTTGGCGTATGTGTGACCTTTTGACTCTGCTGCCCTCTACCGACGAGTTGGGGGAACTGGAAAGCCAAGCTCGGAAAAGAGACTGCAAGCGCCCTGGTTGTCTTGTTCATATTTCATGAGCAACCTTGCCCAGGACCTTGCGCCCTCGAGGGGGGTTAGGACTCCGCTTGTGTTCTGTAAGTGCGCTAAATCCCTCCCGCATTGCTCGACATTTGGAAGAGCCTCTCTCTTGTTCGCGCTCCTCTTTCATCGGCTTCTCCTCGCCTGCGCGCTAATGCACCGTGGCATGGCACGTTCGGCAGCTTGGAGTCACAGTGCGGCTCCGGCTCCGGACGGTGACCGCACAGCGACCTCGCCAACCCGGCCGCCCGGGCAGATTGCGCACTCGGCGATGAAGGAGAGAGAGAGAGAGAGAGAGAGAGAGACCTCTTCGTTGAGGTGTCAAGACGGCTGTGAAACTGTGAGCCATTTCGGCTGCCTTATGCTCTACACCACTCACCAAAAGTTTGGGATGTTGAGCTTTAAGGTGAAGTTTGTGCTTGGAGATAAAACGCACTAGACTTTCAAATGCACCTGCAACCAGAAATGTCCAGCTCTCAACTGTAAAAAAAAAAAGAAGAAGAAAAAGCACCAACATGAGTCCTCTTCCACTTATGCTTCATATTTTGACACAGTCAAAGGCAAGCCTGAACAATGTATGGGCAAAAAAGTGAGTAACTGACACCTTGCTTAAAAATGTGTACGCAAGATGATGACAAAGCACTACTTTTGTCTAGGTTCCTCAGCTCACTAAACCACCTGGCCTTTTAGCATCAAGATGCCACAAGATCAAACTTTTGTCATGTTCGCGGGCCGCATCTGAAGAGGTCTTCAAGACTGTGACCCTGCGCTGGCCGGACCCAAAACACGTCCGACTCGCCCACCCAAGGGATCATTGCGGCGGCGTAAGGTCACGAGAGATGCCGAGGACACAACGAAAGGTCAGTGCCGTGTGTGGACTGATTGTCAAGGAGGTATAGCGCAATTGTTGCCGATTATTGACGTGTGATTTTTTTTGTTCAACATCTAACTGCAATGTAAAGGCGAAGCATCTGGACGTGCCAGTTCACAGCATCCACTTGAGCGTGAAGCAAACGTTTAAAAATGATGCACGAAAACGCAGCCCCCGCCCCGCCGCTTACGTGGCAGAGCCTTCTTTTAGTATCCAGGTCAGAGAGCATCGGCCCGGCTCCGGTTCAACAGCGGGGCAGCGCTCTGCAAAACGCCATTTGTCTTATGACACGCAGCGCACGGTGCCGGGAGTCTTGACGTGACGTCATCATGTGTGCGGCCAACAAAGCCGCTAGCAAATCAGATTTGGAGGTGCTGACTTCCTCCTCGGCCGAGAAGGCTCTTGTCGGAATCGAAACCCACAGATCCCTCCAGACATATTTGGAGCTTTTGTTGCGACCAACCAATCGGCAGATTGGATCGCCGTGGCGATACGTGAAGCGAGGGGTCGGCCGGGGCGACCGGGCCGAGAATCCGCCTCAGCTCGCTCCGCGGGTTGGGCGTGACGGAGCTATTTCCGCTGATGTTAATTTGCTCCGTGTTAGCTGGGCGGTTCACAGCTCGGTCAGCCCTCCCCGATACGACACCGCCGCTTGCATCAGTAAAGGTTCTCCCGTCACATCGCATTTAGGTCGAGATGCCGCTGAACTGTGAATGCACCGCGCGCGGGGACCCGGCTGCCCCGCGGCTTCCGGGTCCTGGAGTCCTTCGATTTCACCAGGAACGGCGTTCAATCTCATTTTGCAGATTTATTTCCTTCTGCCTCTTCCGAGATGCCTTTCGCTGAAGCAATAGTAGAGATTGAGATTTTCCAAAAAAGTAGCACAAAAAGGATTTGTTTTTTTTTTACAAATGGAGTACAACGTCGAATTATGAACTTAATAGCTTATGTGAGCCCACATGGAAATGAATGTAAATGCAGTCCTTCAAAGGCGTCCTTTGCTCCAACACTATGAATAATTTATTCCATGGTTCACAAGCACCCCGATTGTCGTCATAATTAGCGCTAGCTAGCAGCAGAATGAAATGCTCCCCAAACGACAATGGTTATCTCTGACCGCACCAGGAAATGAAGGAAATACTGAAAGCCGAGTGTGACCTTTTTCCCCTCCATCTGAAGACATCAGGGGCGACTTCATGTCAATTTGTCACCTTTCACTGAATCGTGTTGAAGTGTGCGCGCGCGTTGTAAACGGAGGTCAGCTAAGCCAACGCCATCAGCGGGTCACGTCCGTCCCGCCGCTTTGCCTCCGTAAGACGGCTCGGACGCTGCACGAGCTTGTTGCTATGAAATCGAAAAACTTCATTTGACAGTCCTCTTTGGCCTGCCATTTCAAATGGATGGAACATACACACTTGGCAGGTGCTGCTAAAGGGGTTAGCGCTGCCACACACAAGGTCACACAAGGTCAAGGTCACTTGTTTGCTCGTCAAATATTTGCTTTACTTGTGAGATTTTTGGGGATTTTCTTAAAGAGAGAGAGGCACAAGCTGAAAACATCTCACGGGAGTTTTGTTTTCACGAGTAGTGCGGTGACTTTTTATTTTTCCTTTTTCAAGCAAAGCATGGCTATTTATAATATTTTGATAGAATTGAAATTCAGATTTTAAAAAGTGAGGAAAAGTGCTTCTGAAAATGGATTCTTAAATAAATGGCAAATTTTCCTGCCTCAATTTAATATATATATATTTATTTATTTATTTATTAGGCGCAGCCCGTGTGAAATTGTCGCTCTATCCGAGCAGATTGAGAGAAAGGTTGTCGACGTCTTCTTTTAGGTTGTTGCCCGCGGTTGCCATGACAACAAGGGCAGATGTGGCAAGCGCTGGCACAGATGAACTCTTGACTCCTGTAGCAGCAGTAATGGATATGGATTGGCGCGTGTTGTATCGTACGGGCTTATTGTCGCTAACGCAGCTCGGCACACGTGTGCATTTTTTATGATGTCATGCTCGCTGGAAAGAGCTGATTTGGCGCAGCTGCTTCCAGGCAAAGAGCACACGTACAGTCAAATGACATTATCTTGAACGCTGCCTTGCTAACGTTCAACCATCCCCCTCCGATGACCGGGATTTCTCATTTTTCTTGTGGGCCACGTCGGGGTTATGACTTAAATAGAAAGGAATGGGAGGATATTATCACGTGCACGCAACAGAAAAGTCCAACCATTTTCTCATTTGTTTTGATATTAGGATGATAACAAAAAAAGTTTCAATATCTCACCGTTTTGGTATTTTAACAGGAATTGACACATGCCACCTAAAATGATGTGGCGGGCCGAATCTGGGCCCCCCCCCGGGCCTTGAGTTTGACACCTGTGTGGACACGCCTCTGTAACATCACCTGGACATGAGGACTACTTTGAGATTGGTAGACTGAGATGGTGAGCCCCCTTTTTAACAACTCCAGGGTGAATCTCAGAGACTTAAGTCTCCAGCTTGGCCCGGAGATACCTCGAGACCAGTTGAACGGAGAAAGTCTTTGCTTCCCTCCGCAGCCTGACCCCGGGAAATCAGCATTAAAAAATGGATCGACGTGAGTAAGTTCATCTTAAGCAGTTGAATCTGTACTTTGTTGCCCAACTACTATCTGAGAGCGTGAGACTTTTCCTCTGTTGCACAAATCAAGTTCCAGATGGGAAAAGCGGAGACGAGCACAAGACAATCGTATTCATGACCCCGTGTAATTAATATTTCATCTTTCATCTTCTCCTCACCTCTGCCCATCCAACTTTGATGAAGGTAACGGAGCCAATGCGGGATATTGTTTTTGGCTAGCTGCCGTACGCTGAACCCTCGACCCCGGCCGTCGGGCATCGGGACAAACCGTGGAGCGAAACACGATGATGCGCGCCGACTCGCTGACCCTGTTCTCTGCTCACGTTCGCTCCCCTCCAGCCCCCGCAGGCATCTGCCACCATGAGCTGATCAGAGGACGCTCGGCTAGGACGTCAAATGCTCATCGTACGACATGACCTCCGGATGAACCCCCCCCCCCCCCCTTCCCGTCACGGAGCACGGCCGAGATGGAAAAGCTCAACGTTGCTCAGGCTCACTCACAACCTTGTCAGGAGCCTTCGACACGTGCCGTCATGTGGGCGGGGTTCCTTTTCATGCTTCCTGCCCATCCGTCTGTCCTCGAGGTTCCCGTGGAATGGCAATGTGGGAAATTGCAAAGGACTTCTTCACACTTCCAGTTCAAAGCAGTCACGCTCGAAATATGCCCAGGACCTTCCGGATGAGAGGTCGCGACTTTGCCGCATGGTAACAAATGCTGTTTTATTCATGTTAGCATGTTGCTGTCTTTGTTCCTTCAGATAGCTTACTGAATAAATAACATCTATAGATATGTCTTTATTATTCATTTGGCAGCAAAGTAACAGATCAAAGCGGGGGAGAAAAGAGATGTTATTACTCATTCAGCCATCCTTCCATTTTCTCAACCGCTTTGCCTCGCATCATATTTTTCGGAGAAAACACAGTGTGGAGGGAAGGCGCTTCATTTTGTCTCGATCTGTTCTTCTTTGTAACTAATTCATCTTCGGTGAAGGATTTTCAAAGTGCTACGTGGGCGCCCTCTAGTGGGACATGAAAAAAAACACCTAATTGAATATCCCTTGGTGATAGGCAAATGAAGCTTCAAATTTGCTTCATGAACCAGTTGTATTTTTGACTCCTGTGGACGACACTGTGACTTGATACAAAGAGTTTTAAGAAAGGAGTTTACTCTCAATCCAATTTTGAACAGAGTGCCATCTTAAGAAGTCAGAAAAATTCAACAACTGCTTCATGAAGCAAATTTGAAGCTTCACTTTCCCCTCACAGACACAGTTCAGTTGTAATGTAATTTAACCACAATTCATTTATAGACCTTTTTAATTATTTCGACAATAATTTTCTATACATTTTAATGTTACACAACAATACCATCAATCATTTGTTTTTTTAACAGTCTTTCAGTCGGCCATCTTGATTTATTCTAATTATTTTGGGGTTACTGCGCCATTGTATTGACCTTTATCTTTTGGCTTTTTTTGACGTCTTAGTGGTGAAATAGTCTCTGAACTGGCTCATAAAAGTGCAAGGTTGATTTGCAACACACCCCGACAGCCGCTCCGCTCCGCTCCGTCAGCCAATAGTCTCAGTCGCTGCCAGACGCTCCACCAATGGGCTGCTGCCAGTCCTCGGGGGTGGGGGATCTCATTAGCTAGATTCCAGGACCTGGCTCTGGCCCACTGGACGCACTCAGCCGGAAAGGATGACGTCCAGAGGGGGATTTATCATCTGCAGGGTTTCGCTGCCTTTTCAGGAACAGCCAAGGCCAGAAAACGCTCAAGCATGAAGCTGAGGCTATTTGCAAAAGCTATCTGATGATTTGGACTTACATCATGACGCTGGCTGGCTGGCTGGCTGGCTGGCTGGCTGGCTGGCTCACCATGTACGCTTCCAAAAATAATATCTCATAATCTGACCAGGAGTTTTCAAAATAATCTTTTTTTTTTGTGTGTGTGCCTCTGTTCACCTGAAAAGGCCAATTTGCATATTTTAATTTTCTTTTTCCTGTTGGGCTGTCATGGCTGGCAAGGCCTTCTCTGCTCTCCCAAATAACAAGCACCGACCTCGATTTAATTCTGATATTTATTCCATGAAATTATGATATTTTACATGCCACAATATTTGAGTCATTTGAACAGCCCAGGCTGTTTATGTGACACTTAAATTGGAAGGACGCGCCTTCAGTTCTGCCATGTTGTTAGCGATGACATTGGCTAGCAAGCGCTAGCTACGCGGTGGCCGTGAAGTGCGCCGCAATTACACTTCTTGTCCCTTGTTTAATGTGTTGTCTGTGTTTTAGTTAAGCTTGACAGAATTTTAATTTTCAAACAAGAGCCAAGGATTTTTTTTTTTGTGGGCAACATCAAACAACACAAACGACTACTCTGGCATGCTAATGTAAACATTCGCTAGCAAGCGCTAGCTACACGCCTTCAGTTCTGCCATGTTGTTAGCGATGACATTGGCTAGCAAGCGCTAGCTACGCGGTGGCCGTGAAGCGCGCCGCAATTACACTTCTTGTCCCTTGTTTAATGTGTTGTCTGTGTTTTAGTTAAGCTTGAGAGAATTTTCATTTTCAAACAAGAGCCAAGGATTTTTTTTTTTTGCGGGCAACATAAAACGACACAAAGGACTACTCTGGCAGGCTAGCGTTGAGTTTACCACCTGTGCTCTTAAGGATGACCGGACAAACGTGACCAACATTTTTTATTTTAGCTTGAAAAACACACCTCATAGGTGTATGGACGTGCGTTTGCGGGCTTCCAGAGGCCACCAAAGTCCAAAGGCACTTGAGTGGGTTCATGTCAATGTCGCAAGCAGGTTACACCGGCTAATGCGACCTAAATGTTGCCTCTGGGCGCCGGGTAAGGCAGCTCCTCACGGCCCATCGACTTTGATGGACCACCCCCCTTGAAGAACCAGCGCTGACCTTTATAGTTTCCAGTGTGGTGGGAGCCTTTTTAGTATGAGTGCAACACAGGCTCCCTCTAGCGGCATGCAAAAGAGTTGCATATTTATTTTTTATTTTTTTTTACTTAGATCAGGGGTTACAACTAATCAAACATGTTAGAATGAATGAATAGCAAGTAAATAAGGGGAGCTCGTGTACATTTTGTAGTTCAATTCAGTAACATTAAGCACACTTTGTTTGAAATGAACCCTTAGGCCTAATACGCTACTGTATCTTAATATTGGTGATGAGGATGGTTACATAGAGAGAAGAGAATGTTTTTCGGTGCTACTTGGTGGTGGTGGTGGGGGGGCAAACAAAATAGTGTTTTTATGGTGGCACAATGGATAATATCTTACAATTGAAACATGTTAGTTTTTTTTCCTCCCGCTGCGGCAACACTTAAATTCCATTTGAAAAAAAAGAGGCCCCAGCCAGCATGCTAATTAGGGAGTCCAAAATAAACCTTCAAGCCACTCAAATATTAATGGAGGTGTTAAAGCAAAATCACATTTATATGCTTCCCGGGTCAAAATGCTGGAAGCAGCGCGCATGGCTGGAAAGAGCATTATTCAAATGAGAGAAGACCGACTCTTAATAGAATCAGCCAAAGCCAGCATTATCTTGAGCTTGCGCGCGCTGCTCATTTGGAGACATGAAAATGCGGCCCGCATCTCGACTTTAAAAGGCTCCAAATGAATCAATCAGGGTGGTCGTGTTGCATTACTTTCAAGCCACGCTGGCACAAGCCACAATAGCAAACAAGCCATTTTGCCAACAAGATGTTCACTTTTTTTCATCACTTTGTTGCACCTATGTTTTTTGTTAGGAGCTTTCAGTTCAGCGAGTGAGCTAACGAGGACAAATCTACTCTCTGAAATAATGCGGCATGTTTTTTCCCCCTAAACCACTAGCTATCTGGGTGGCTGTGGATTTTTAGCCCATTGGGTTACTATAGGTCAAGGGTTTCAAACTATGGCACGTGGGCCAAAATTTGGCCCGCAGTGTAATTATATTTGGCCCGCAAAGATAAATTGCATTGACTTTGTGTCAATACTTAAATTACAAATTGTCTCAAATCAAATCAAAATAGTGATGTTTCTAGCAATTTTTATTACCATTCCTCTTTTTAAAACTTTGAACAGTTCTTAGTGGTCTCAAAACGAGTTATTCATCAGTTTGTTGTGTCGCCAAGCTGGAGGTCCTCACCATTTGGAGTTAATAAATAGTTAAGTTAATAAATAATAATGAACTCTTTTAAAAGACAGTTGAGGAAAAAACGACTCAAGTAAGGCGCAAAATACTACAAAGAAAAAGTCGGTTTTTTTCTTTATGCACAAAGTTGGATTGTTTTGTACAAACAAAAAAAGTGACATGGATTTTTGTGTTGAAAGGAAAAAAGAAAATTGGGTCGAATTGACCCGCGTTGTGGTCAGCCCCTTTTTGATCCATAAATGGGCTATTTTTGACCCGATTGTTTTTTTTACGTGCTATTTGTAACCACAGCTATATTGATTATCTGCTAGGCAATTTCTCTGTATCTTTAAGTCATCCTGATATAGTTCTTACTTTTATCCCTTCTTGGATTGGAAAATCTTGAGCCAACCTGCTGGGTCAACTCCTCAACCCAAATAAATATAAATAAGCAATTTTGCCCAATTTGGGTTACTTTTGGACCCAGCCGTTAGAAGAGTGCACGAATCATGCTCTTTGCAATCCGTCAAGAAATCATACGAGGACGTCATGATTGCCTTTCGATGTTGTTGTTTTCATTCAACACGGTCCTTCAAATACATCAACATGGATCTTTTCTTTAGAGAAGGACGCCCTGCCCGGGCTCTTTTCGACTCGAAGGAGGCGGCCTGTCAATTGCGCCTTAAAAAACCTAGCCTCCATGTTTGCAGCACTCCCTAATTATCTGTGGAATGATTGCACACGAGTGATTTGGAACGTTGCAAAACTGCTGTCAAAAAGTGCATTTGGAGGAAGACGTGCGGCTCTTATCCAGGGTCATCATTTACTTGTCAGAGCACTGCTGCTCCAGGCGCGGACGAGTGGAGGCACCCCGCCGTGGTAATTGCAAGATGTTTTTTTTCCTCCCTTTTGTGCTCATCTCATGATAAAGGAAGAAACCATTTCATGCATGCCACTTCCGCCATGAAATCCAAGCGCACGTGTCGTAATATTTCCATCTAGCGGGCAGATGCGGAAGCTCTTTGCCGCCGCCAGCTCAGCGCTACCGTCAGTTATAACCTGATTTTGCGGTCTAATTTGTCTTTGTGTGCTTAATATACAGACTTTATGGCCGCAAATGAGTATTTCATGCATGCCACAGATAATGCGTGGCCACCATTTTTTTTTTAAAAACTCATTTCCATTCATAGAACACGACATACTACTTTCGTGTTAGTCATTCCGGCCGGAATTGGAGGACAATTTTGGCACCAACATTTCTGAAAGGTCACCATTTAATTGAGCTAATCATGAGCCATCTCTTGCTTTTGACTCTGAAGCGCGAACGGCGTACATAATCAGGTGGCAAGCTGATGCCGAGTTGTGAGGGATCGGCGGCCATCTTACGTTGCCACTGTCTAAGCTCGCCTACATCGACTTATCGGCGGTGTTTTCTCGTTATTTTCTGTTTCAACGGCACATTTAGTTGAGCCATCTCTTACTTTTGAGTCTGAAGCCCGGACGGCGTACATAATCAGGTAGCTAGCTGATGCCGTGTTGTGACGCCACCGGGGTCCATCTTGCGTTGCCAATGTCTACGCTCGCCTACATTGATATGTCGGCGGTGTTTTCTCGTTATTATCAGTCTCAACAGCAAAAATGAAACAATTTTTCCACTGGATTTCAGTGAAAACTCCATCAGATTTAATTGTCTACCTTGCCACTTGTAGAAAAGCTACAGTTTGCTTACTCAACTGTCCAGGGATGACAGAAGTATGATGAATATGTATTTTGTGTGCAGGTTTGACCTGAATTGTAATTCCTGGATACAAATGAGCTTTTTTAGATTGGCTATTAATACTTTTAGATCTCTCACGTTGGGGCTTTTGTGTGTGTGTTTTTTTTTTCCTTTTCTTGCTTCCTCATCGGACAACATCAAGTCCCAAGATGCGTCGGTACACAAACTGTCGACTGCATCTACAAGCACGGCACTGCATGTGTTGTCACTCTCTTCATTTCCGCTTCACGCGAGCGCACGCAAGATGGGCCGGGCCCGTATTGGGATCTGCTGCGGATTAGCGTGATGGATTGCCCACCCGACCGACGAGTCGAGCGCCAAAGCGACGAGTCATGAAGGGAATCTTTTGCATTGTGGTCAGTGAAGTGGCTCACGGCCAAGAGAACCAACCATCACAGGTCACTGTAGATTTGTTTTCCATCATAGGAGCAGCAGACCTCAGATTCCACACGTCCTTCTCAAAGTTGGACTGAGTTTCTTGAGTGACTGACGGGCCCCCTCCCCCTTCAGGGTCCTGCCCACCACTGCTACGCACAAGGAAAGCTACGTGGACTAACCATTTAAGCAGAAGTCTGTGAGGAGGTCAGGCACAAGCTTTCAATCCTTCACCAAGGTGCGTCCACACTCGAAGACACTTTGCGCAACGCTCTTGGTAAGAACCACTTTGCTCCGAAACGTGCCCGTTTTGTTTTGGAAAATGTCTGCATGTAATGTTGTTGTAATATGTCTTTGTGAGGATGTGTCACAATCATCTTTGCCTCCCGCAGAGGTAGGGGACTTGAGTCACGTGACTTGACACCAAAAAAACAACTTGACTTGCTATTTGTGAGCTTGGACTAGAAATGCAGGACATTTTTCGTCATCCAATCACAGAGCAGGAGCGGACACATTCACGTCCTCGCATTGCCGGAGCTTGACATGATTTCACGTCACGTGTACGATAGCTGCAGTTTGCGCGACCGTTCACTTCCGATGACGCAATCGATCTCAAAAAGCAGAAATGCTGCAGCGACAACTGGCAACCGGAAGTCACGTTGCTTTGTTGAAATTCAGCTCAGACTTGCTTGACTTTTTTTTTTGGTGACTTGAGCATAAAGTAACTTACTTTTTGGTGAGTTTGTAGGAGGCTTCATTTGCGTTTGTGGGATTTGCGCGAGTGAGTCAGTGAGGATAATCGCGAGCACGTGCGTCACTGGAGTGAGCGCCAAGCCACGACTGTGGACGGCCAAGACCAAAAGAACATGGATGGCCCCGTCGTTTATGTCATCCCAAGCTCATTTCTTAGCAATCCTTAAAGCGTCCTCATACTTTTCCTGCCATGATGCGGTCTAAGCGATGACATCACTGTCCTCTCTTGCAGGCCTCCCTCAGCGAGCGAAACGACATGTCTGACACCTCCGGTAGCGACCCGTCCACCGCCCTTCCCGCTCCCGCCGGGCCCCGCCTGAAGGTGAGCAGCCGAGGCCGCAGCGCAGGTCCCGCCGCCAACTCCAACTCGGACGAGTCCGACATCCCCGAGTTTGAGCTGTTCGGCGCCGTCGGGCCCAGAGGACTTCCGCCTTTGACCGGTGAGCTGCTGGCAAACTGCCAGTTGTTGCTAACGCAGCACTTTTTTTTTTTTTGCGACAGTTATCTGTACTTGTCCTAAATACGGAGGGTGGCTATTTTTGCCCGCGCAGCTTATCATGCCACAAACATGCCGGGCTTTGTGCATTTGATTGACAGGACACTTGACAGCCCGACGGACAGCCAAAGCTCTGTTCCGGCCAGACAGGCGCGCTTGGCAGCTGATAATTGTCACGGCTAATCGGAATCCAAGCGTTGAAGTCGGTTGTGCGTAGTCCCGCTTTATTTATAGCTTGTCACCGTTGACGTTTGATTTGACATTTCAGAAGTCGCGTAAAGCAGCATTGCTCGGTCATCGGTGCTCTTTTATATCGGAAGAATGTCATTTGATAGATTTCTCTATGATTAACATCGACACCAATAAAGCTACTGAAACCTAATGTTACCTAAATACTCTTCAATTTGAGTAAATCTACTCTGAGCTAAAAGTTATCTATGTACTCAGAGATGTACACAAATATGTTGTACCTACTCTTAAATCGATGAAATACTCACTAAAATGTATCTAAATAGTCCTGATGTATTCAAATACTTCTTGAAGTACCCATATTTGCTGTAATTGATAGGAAAATAAAACATGTCTTTGAAAAAGGATTCCGAATGAATAACACTGAAGTCCAACTTGCAATTTGGATTTGAAACTTGTATTTGAAAAAGGATTCCAAATGAATAACCCTGAAGTCCAACTTGCAACTGAATAAATGTTTGGGAGACAAGTAAAATAAAATCCAAATGATAGAATTTTGTGATTTGCTGGTGTAGCATGACACCACTTGAAATTGATCTCATTTATTTAATTTTAAATTTTTTAATTTTACATATGCGTATATGTATGTATATTTATATATATATATATATATATATATATATATATATATATATATACACACACATATACACACCGTTGGGGGCAAGTGGGTGGAGACAATGACTATGTGTGTTGTTTGTGCAGAGTTTCTGGACATCTGGGACGTGGACATGATGAAGAGCCGAGACCAAGCCAACAAGATTGAGCACCACACGGCCCCGTACAATAGCGATTATCTGATCATTCGTCGCGGGCAAGAGTTCCAAGTCAACATCACCTTTAACCGCCCGTATGAGCCAAACAAGGACAAGTTTGCCGTGGAGTTTGTTATCGGTGAGCCTACGCACCCACCCACACACACACACACACACACACACACACGTTATTTAAATTAGCAAGTGGCATACAGTGGATATCAATAGTCGACCCCGCCCCCCTTCAAATGAGGTCTCTGATCTAAAACAACAAGACTAAGGTTTGGAGCTCAGATAAAAATTTTGAAATGGAAGTAAAAATAGACCATTTCAACCATCTGGTTGCATAAGTCTACACTCCCCTTTCCAATGAGGTCTCTGTAGCTCAAATAAAAAAATGTAAAGAGTGGAAGTAGAAACATAGCATTTTAATGATGTGGTTGCATAAGTGTTCACACCCTCTTTGGCTGTAAGAACCTCTGGCGTGATCACCCCAGGTTCCAGTCCTCAATACAGCAAGAACACCTACATTCCCGTCTTCGCCGACGGGGACAAACAGAGCTCCTGGCCGGGCCGCGTCATCAAGAGCTGGGAGAACGTGCTGAGCGTGGGCGTCACGCCCGCCGCCAACTGCATCGTGGGCAAGTACCAGCTGTACGTGGCCGTGGCGACCCCGTACGGCATCCGCAGGACCAAGCGGGACAAGAGCCGTTCCGTCTATGTTCTCTTCAACCCCTGGATGGCGGGTGAGTCCTCTCACACATCGCATTGAAATCTGGAATATGCTCACAATGTGCTGAAATGCTCAATTGCACCAATTTATTTATTTGTTTATTTCTTCTTTTGTGTTTTTTGAGAGTGTTACAGTAGGGGCAAAACAGTTCAGTAGTGCGTGCCAAAGAATTTTGTTGGTGTGTGAGTGACTTGATTTCCAGTTGGTCATGTGACTATTTCCGGAGTTTATAGGATAAGTTAAGTCGAGTGTGTGTGTGTGAGAGATGCTTTCAAATTCCGAGCAAAAGAAAGAGTGGTGACAGCATCTCAGGGGAATGTTTGAGGAGTGTGTGAGAGAGCAAAAAGCGGTGGTGCCCACTGGCACGTGGCTTTTCATGTGGCCAGCCGACGCTGTCTTCCTGGACGACCACGCCGAGCGGGACGAGTGCGTGATGACCGAGACGGGAATCATCTACCACGGTTCCCATGACGACATCGCCGAGAGACACTGGAACTATGGCCAGGTGCTTGCCAAACTACGCACGCACACACACATGCATGTCATACATGGCTCTGAGTTTGCTTTTTAAGTGGCTTTTTTTTTTCTTTCAGCCAAAATCGATTAATCCAATATTATTGATTCATTATTATCGATATTTTTGAAATGGTTTAATGTATTTTGCCAGAACTGCAAATAAACTGCAGTTGGCTTGGAAGACCCCGAAAAAGTTTATCTTAAAAAAGTCTTGAATATGAGCGGTTATATCGATCTTAACAATTGAGTATTTTGTGAACTAAAAATTCCTTAATAGGAATATTTTATTTGAATGTTATTTATTTATTCCTAAAGCAAACCTACCCCCTAGTGTCAATTTTTAAACATATATACGATATATATTTATGACTAAAACAAACCTACCCCTACAATTAGTGTCAATTTTTAAACCTATATATTTTGTATTTATTAATTGTGGTGGTTTGAAATAAAACCAAAAAGCAACTTCACATTTAACAATGCTGTATTCTTTTATATTTTGTATTTATTCCTAAAACAAACGTGCCCATCTATCTAGTGTTCATCTTTCAACAAATATTTTGCACTCGTGAATGGTGATGCTTTCAAATAAAACCGGTGAAAGAAGCAACTTCACATATTTTTGTACCCAACAATTGAGCAAAGAAATGTAAAACATGGATTGACACAAATTTAGGACTAGAAACAACTGTGTCTTTCTCCCGTGTGTAGTTCAACTATGGCGTTCTGGATGCGTGCCTGTACATCCTGGACCGGTGCCAGATGCCCCTCGTCAACAGAGGCGACCCCATCAAGGTGGCCAGACAGGCCTCCGCCATGGTCAGCGCTCGTTGTAACTCGCTCGCTTCCACGAAATCATCCTGACCTGCTCAAATATGTCGACAGCTGGACTCCCGCGACGACGACGGCGGCGTGCTGGTGGGGAACTGGAGCGGCGACTACACGTACGGCGTGGCGCCCACCGCCTGGACCGGCAGCACGGAAATCCTCCTCGCCTACGCTAACGGCAAGACGCCCGTGGGCTACGCGCAGTGCTGGGTCTACGCCGCCGTCTTCAACACATGTGAGCGAGTCAGCAGCAGAAAAGAAAAGAAAAGAAAGAAAGAAAGCGGCCGTCCGTGCCAAGCCGCTGCTTTCGGGTCTTCTTTTGTCAGTCCTGCGCTGCCTGGGGATTCCGTCGCGGGTCGTCACCAACTACTTCTCGGCCCACGACAACGACGGCAACCTGAGGTCGGACGTCATCCTGGACGAAAACGGTCGGATCGATCGCAGCCGGACCAAGGACTCCATCTGGTAGCTCACTTTTTTTCATTTGATTTTTGTTTTGATGGGACCTTGTCAGCTCCATTTTGATGTTCCTTCCTCTCCGCCAGGAACTATCACTGCTGGAACGAGTGCTACATGTCCAGACCGGACCTGCAGCTCGGCTTCGGCGGCTGGCAGGTTGTGGACGCCACGCCGCAGGAGACCAGCGATGGTAAATGTGACAGGTTGCGTCGCTCTTGAGACATCGTGATCCAAACTCGCCCCCCCCCCCAACCCCGAAGGCTTGTACAGATGCGGGCCGGCGTCCGTCTACGCCATCAAACACGGCGAAATCTGCTTCCCCTTCGACGCCGCCTTTGTATTTGCCGAGGTGGGTCGGCTTCGCACACTCGATCGACAATCGATAAAAATTGCCGCGTTTTGATGCTTTGGGCCCGCCCGCAGGTGAACAGCGACATGGTGTTTTACACCCGGAGCAAAGACGGCACCACGGTGCCGGTCAAGGTGAATCGCAGCCACGTCGGCCGTTTGGTTCTGACCCAAGCTCCCGGCGGCTCGAGTCGCCGTGACATCACGGATCAGTACAAGTTCCCCGAAGGTGGCTGAGAGAAGTGAGGTTAGCTTATCAAGCAAAATGAACAAAATAACATTTCTGAAGGCAGCGCCGAGGAGCGCACGGTCCTGGAGAAAGCCGAGGCGTACAGCTGCAAACGGGAGAAGGCCGACCTGCCTCCGGGGGACGTGGACCTGGTCCTGTCCAACGCGGACGTCAGCGTGGGCCGCGACTTTGAGCTGAATCTGAAGTTGGTCAATCGAAGCGACGCTCGGCGGACGGTGGAAGCGTACGTCAGCGGCACCGTGCTCTACTACACCGGCGTCATCAGCTCCGAGTTCCTCTTCACCACGCCCTCCGTCAAGATCGGGCCCAACGGCTGTAAGTCCCAGGCCCGGCGTGAGTTGGACTTTGTTTTCGAACTAAAGTACAGCCGGGTTCCGCTCTCGCCGTTGCGCCCGCCCCCGCAGTTGCTAAGGAATCGGTGGCGGTGGAGGCCAAGCAGTACATGAAGTCGCTGGTGGAGCAGTCCACCCTGCACTTCGTGGTGACGGGGAAGGTTGTGGAGACGGGACAGATTGTCAGCGCCATGAAAATTGTCCGCCTGCACAATCCCAAACTCACGGTCAAGGTGAGGCGCCGAGGCCCGTCCAGGCGGCCACGGAAACGCTCATCCCGTGCATCTGCCCCGGCGTCAGGTGACGGGCCCCGGCAAGGTCAGCGAGGAGATGATGGCCACGGTGGAGTTCAGCAACCCCTTGAGCACCAGCCTGGAGGACGTCTACATTCGCATGGAAGGAGCCGGGCTCATGCTTCCCACGTCCAAATATTACAGGTGGGTCAACGCCGCGATTCAAAGTCTGGCTTACGGTGTGTGACGTCATCGGACCTCCGTCAGGGTTATCAGCGGAGGCGCGTCTCTCACCTGGAGCGAGTTCTTCACCCCGCAGCGAGCAGGCGCCAGCAGGCTGATCGCCACCTTGGACTGTCGCGCTCTCACGCAGGTCCAAGGCCAGGCCACGTTCACGGTGGAGGCCTGAGGAAAGGCCAAAACCTCCTGCTATGTTCTCTCCCTCCGCGCTGTCTTTGTGAAATAAATAACTGGCAGCTGGCCGTGTCTACAAGTGCATTACTGTGAGCCCCCCCCCCCCACCACCGCCTTGTGACATCTTCAAAGTTGAAGAGAAAACAAGAGCTGTTTTGTCCCTTTTCTGAAGGTCCCTTGTTTTGAAGTCATCAGGTTGTTGTCGTTATTTCCCCAACAAGCACGCTTATGACCCGCCCGTCACGAGGTCACGACTGCCTGCCCTGCGGCGTCCGCAAGAATAAGGATGTGAAAGTTGCCATTGATATGTCAAATCATAAACAGAGCTTGCTCATATTTTACAAGTACAGACATGAGTAGGTAGGACGATTGGATCGCAATTGAAAGAAACAAAAGGCTTGTCACATATCTGACTGAATGTGCGGCTTCTTGTGCGTCCGGAATGGAGTGCTCACAACTCAACATCGTTTGTGTTTTCAACTGTGACCGTGTTTTTTTGCTTCCTTCGTTTCAGACGCACAAAATGGGGCCATGGACGTTTTTTTTTTTGGTGTTTATTTTTAATTAAAAAAACGGATTATATTTATCATGTCATATTGTCAAGTCATACTGTTTTAACAAATTTACCCCCCCAAAAGTTACGTTTTATAAGTAGGTGTCTTTTTTCAAATTTAGGGAGGAAAAATATAAAGTCACCAGGAAAGAAAAAAAAACTTTATTTGTACGTATTTGTATTTTAAGACACTCCCGGAAGCCGTTGTTCAGCAGAGGAGATCCCCTCTTTTGTTTTTGTTTACTTTGCTTCGTCAGGTGCGCGTTTGGCTCTTTCGGGTCAAGTCGTGGGGGTTGTTGTTGTTGATATTTTTGGGAGGAGGAAGAGAAACTTTGAAGTTGAGATCCAAGTCATTCTCGAGGTGGCTCCGCCGACCGCCTTCTGCAAACCGGCCCGGAGTTGCTGTCCCATGACTTGTTGACTGACGCACCGAAGCCGTCCAATGGGCGGAGGGAGGCCTTTCTCGGCGCTTAAATACCCCGCCGGGAAGGCGCACGTCCAACACATCTCGGAGCGGACCCGACGTCATGAAGCTCTGCGCTCTGCTCACCTTTGGCAGCCTGCTTGCCTTTGTTGGCGGTAAGAGCATTTCTTCTTCCAAAGTCTGACGAAGCACTTTCTGAAATATCATCAATCGCCAGGCACCAGTCGCGACTACAACGCACACTGCCGCTGCCTGCGGATGGAGACCAAGATCATCCCACCTGGGAACTTGCGGAGCATCAAAATGATCCCCGAGGGGCCGCATTGCCCGCAGGAGGAGATGATGTGAGTGACTTGACTCCAGCTTCATTTGGCAGCAGCAGAAAATTGGAGTTCCGCAAGGGACTAATCTGAGGTTCCTTGACATTTACAACTCTCGTTGTTTCTATAAATCAAAGGGTTGTAGTCATATGTTCGATATTAGCACATGGATTTTGTACCACCGCTGAAAAATGCCACTGAGTGCTTTGACGCCATCCATCTTTCGGATCAGAGCCACCCTGGTGAGTGGTGAGCGGATCTGTCTGGACCTTCAGTCATCGTGGGTGAAGAAGCTGGTCCGCTTTATCCTCAAGAAGGAGTTCCGTCAGCGGCCCGCCGCACATTTCCGGATTCTGGCATGAGGACTGCCTTCTTCTTGTAAATATGCTGTAAACGCTACTCATCGAAGGTTGGGTTTATTCAGCCCAAATTTCGCCACTAGTCACAATTGTGACAACCAAATGTTCTGATCATTTGCAGTTATTCACAAATAATAACAAAAACAACAACATTTACCGTACTGAAACTGAAAACCTTGTTTTTAGTTGTCTTATTTGTCTCGTCTTATCCTTTGCTGGTCATGTGTGGGTGCGATGCGACTGCAAAACCCTTCCCCGCAGGGAAGCACTTGTCCAGAGCGTGCGTCCAGCTACCCGTGTCGCACACGGCCAGCAGAATGTCAAAGACTTGATTGATGGCCAAAATCTTGGAGTGGAAGTTCTTGTGGTTGGCTATTTTTTGCATGTGTTCGTCTATCGGGAGCCGGGCCACGCGGACGCCCAGCTCTGCGGCCCTGGACAGGCTCAGCGTCTGCAGATAAGTTAAACCAAAACGAATGAAATAAGTCGAATTGTTCACTGATAAACAAAAAAGCAAAAGTCAAAACCACACCTTTTGGATGCTTTCATCCACAAGCCCTCCGAGGACGTACACCGTGTCGTGGTCCACTCGCTCCAGAGCTGAAAGGACACATGCTAGTCTGAGTGTGGTGGTCTCGTGCTTCACCGGGCGACTTGACGAACCTTCTTGCGCGTCGGGCGAGAGGTAGACGACCCTGCCTGGAGGGAAAATGTCCAGACAGCTTTGCTCTGTTCTTTCCAACTGTGACCAAAAAAATGGCAATTGTCAAATTGAAGTCCGCAATTTTAGGGGATTACTTGCTTAAAATGGACAAAAATGTCAAATTGAACTTGACTTCACAAGACTTGACTCACGATGTAGTTGAGGAAGCCGGCGTTCATGCGCACGCACTCCGCCAGGAGACGACTGTTCTCGCGAAAGCTGGTTAAAAACAAATGGAAGGGTTTGCTCGCTCTTTTGTTGGATCCATACAGCCGCCGTAACTGGGCCGCCAGCCGACTCGTCTCCTACGGCACAAGACACCCGATGACGTCAAATGAAAACGTCTCCGACATGCAGCGCTCGAGAGACTCGTGTGCACCTTGTCAGACATGCGGTGGGTCATGCCGAGGTCAACGCACACGTTGACCCCACTGGAGCGAGCCTCGGCCAAACGCTCCTTGGTGACGGCCTTCATGACCCGCTTGGTGAGCTGAGGGTGCTCCACGTCTGCTTCTTTTCATACGCACAAATAGTTAAGAGAGGAGGAAATGTGGAGTTTGCTTTCCTGTCATCTTTACCCGTTTGCCGATTGAGCTTCCTCCTCAGTTTCTCCTCCTTTCTTTTGCTCTTCCTGGCAGCCAGCTTCCTCTCCCAGTGCCGCTGCTTCCTCAACACGTTCTTCTGAAAACACACACACACAAACTTCTTTTGAACAAAATCAGCGAGCACTGCCATTGTTGTAATTCGGTTGCTATATTGGGGAATCGAACAACTTGAAAACGTACTGATAAGGGGGCCTGCTCTCTCTCGGGTGTGCCCCGTAGCACATCCTCTACCTTATCCGAAACGTCTTCCTCCTCCAGCACGTCGATGCAAAGCAGCTCCATCATCTCGAGAATTCCATTTGTCTGCTCTTCATTCAACTCTGATACAATCGCAGTCATTTTAGCACACTCGATCGATAATTAATCAGCATAAATATTAGTGCTGCTGCATATCAATTGTAACTGCTGACAAAAATGAATAAAAAAGGAAAACAAGTACAGGACCAAGAAACCAAAACAATTCTTGAACTTGGTTGTCGCCCGTATATGACGTCACGCACACCCTGGCTGCCAATCCGGTAACACATCACCAGACAAGTGGTGTTGTGGGTACTTTTTAAAAAGAAATTTGATTCCATGAGTAACCATATTTACAAATTTCACATGGTACGTACACAGAATAGTTTTATCATTTACCGGATTAAAAGAAAAAAAAGACACACTGAAACTATGTCCACAAATTCTGATGACTAATGTTCCTAGCCGGAAACTAAAACCGTTGCACAGGAAGCGAGCGAGTGAGTCAACAACAAGCAGGAATTTCAGACCAATTTCAAGAATTAAATTAGGCATTTCCGATATACTCAATTGCGAAGAGAATAATAAGGACATTTCGTGATGATATATACGAAGAGAATAATCAGGACATTTTGTGATGATATAACGCAGTTCGGGCTCAACTGTGACGTCACCAAGGCGACAGCGCTGTGTTCCGCGCGAGACTGGATCATTTAAAAGAAGTCGAAGTTCCTGAGTTTTTCCTCCTTAAATAGTGACTTACTTACGAAACCTGTGCTGCGCAGTACCGTGGACGCCACACCTGAGGGAAGGGAGCTCTTCCGACATGGCGGGTGGCCTTTTGTTTTGATGACTGTCGCGGGGACAATATGTCATCGAGCAAGTAAGAAGCAAAAAAAAACAACAACAACAACAACGAAGATGCATTTAAAAATGGCTGTATAATGAAGCACAGCCCAAGAAAGGAAATCAAGCAGTGATGTGCAGTGATTTCATTTTTTTAAGGCATGAGACAAAAGTTCATCCTCTGAGGGATTGCCTAGACTGTGCTTCTATTTGGTACAATGAATATATTTTTGGCACAGCGATTAAAATGGTGGAACATCAATGATTTGTAGTGATTTTCATGTTTTATGTCTGTTCAGAAGCATCGAGTCGTTGGGCTGATGTCGTTTATCCATGTTCTAACGTATGAACTTGTGTGCTTCCAGTGACCCGCAACCCGAATGGCCGGACAACGTCCAGAAAAATGGCGAGCTCTTCTATTTGGAGCTGAGCCAAGAAGAAGAGGAGGCTGCGGCCGACCAAAGTTTGCGGGCTCGGATCTCGGAAAGAAAACGTGAGTCCGGGAATCGAGGAGACACGAGGGAGGGCTGGATGCCATCAAAGACGCAGCTCAGGACCGCGTGCGTCTACCTCAACCCGAAACGCGTCGGTGACTCGGGTGCTCTCCCTCTGCTGGAGGCTTTGCTCGGGGTGGTGCGTCGTCCAGGTAAGCGGAATGGCGCCGCGATCGGACGGGAGGAAAGACTGACGGTGGACGGCCTGATTCCCGGCGGCCCGGCCAGCAAGTGCGGTCACGTCCTAATCGGTGAGAGGAAAATGTGGGCCGTTGCCATCAGTGACGTAACTATGAAAGTAACTTGTAATCGAATCGAGTTACTTTTAAAATCACAATCAATAACGTCATTACTTTTCACGTCAAGTAATCAGTGAGCCTAACTAGGTGACGTCTCGGAAGTTAGTACCATCAGTGGTTGTCACGGCAACCCATATAGGGCCTTTAGTCTCATTTCATCAAACTGCTCTGCCCTTTAGGCGATGTCCTCGTTGCCGTGGGCAACGTGGAGGTGAACGCTGAAAACATCGAGCAAGTTCTGGCGGGCATTGCGGAACCATCTCAGGTGTGGGAGAAACAAAAGCAGAAATTGGAGTCATTTGGACATTTGTACATTTTAAAATGGAGGGTGATTTTATTTATTTTTTGTTTTGATTCTGAAAACTGTTTTTATTGTGTTTGTTGAAAAGTATCTCCTCCTCCTTCAGGTGAGGCTGACCTTGGCGACACCCTGGAGTACGAGTCGCGCTGCCGCACCTTCCATCAGCCCGCCGACGCGTCCGCTGCTCGGGGATGACGCGTCCGAAACGCAGACGTTTGCCGCGCGCATCCCGCACGCGCTCATGTACCTCTCGCTCAAAATGGACACCAAGTCCCCGCAGGACGAGGTCCATCTCAAAGTCCGTCAGAAGCCGTATCTCGTGCCGTCGCCTTCGTTAAAAAGACGGACGTGTCCGTTCTGCTGCGCGCAGGAAGAGATCCTGTACCAGTACCCGGCGTCGGAGGCGGCCGCCCGGCTCAAGGGCGCCAGAGGGATCTTCTTGACGCTGTGCGACATGCTGGACAGCGTCACGGGAGCTCACGTGGTCAGGTACGCTCGGCCGGACGAGGGAAGCTGGCTTTATAGGATTCGCACCTCAAAGCATTCTGTCATTTTCTGACCAGAAACAGACATTTCAAAAGCAATTCTGGGAGCCGGGGTGAAGTCGTTAGGACTGAAGTCATATGTTCTGATGTCTCGGTACTGCTCTTTTTGCTCGACTGCTCCTTTAGTTCCACGCTGCTGCTGGACAAGCATCTGGTGCACGTGGGCTACTGGAAAGAAGGCCACGCCCTGCTGGTGCTTGGACTTCCTGCTGAGAGGTATAGGGCTGCTGCATGCCGTCGGGTTGTGGCGGATTTTTTGATTTATTTCTAGTGTTAGTAAAAAAAAAAAAAAGATCGCAATGTTGAGACTCAAAAAATGGAATTGCTTTTATATTGCAAACAGTTTCCTGTCTGATGCTCGAAGCGCAAACAACTGTCAAATTTCCTTTCAGGGTTCCTTTGCTGAGTCTGCAATCCCTGGTGGGCGATGTCGTGCGGACGTTACGATTCACGCATGGATCCTTGGAAAGGTTGGTCGCACGCACGCGCAAAACCACAAGCGCTCGACGTTGCGTTTGACGGGTGCCTCTCCCGTAGGGCCTTCGGCAGGACGGAGGGCACGGCGCAGCTGGACCACTTCTTCCGTTTGTTCTTCCTGCGGATCCTACGACCGTCAGATTCTCCCCCGGCGCCGCCCGCTGACGACTCCGAGAACATCTTCCTGGACGGGCTGCCGGCCGTGCGCTGGCTCACGCTGCCCGTACAAGTCAAAGTGAGAGACTACATCGCTTTTCAGCGCTGAAAGGATTTGGAAAGACATTAAAAGCGTCAGAAAGTAAAAAAACAAAAAAAACAAATGTAAGGGAGAGAAAGCGAACGCAATGGTTGACAGTCTCACTCTTTTTTTTTTTTTAAACAAACTCACACTCGAAATAGATATACATTATAAAATGAACCTACATATCACTTTTTGCAGGCGTGAAAAGCAGCACTAAAAAAGGTTTCACATTCGTTTATCTTCAGCAAAAACGAAGCTGAGTTGAAAGCCTTGGTCGTTTCAATTCTGTCCAATTGAGTGTCTGACACAGCGTCGCCATCTAGTGGCCAATCGAGTTAACATAAACGACCAAAAATTGCTCAATAGCAAAAGTACAAATCCAACAGCTGCAGTAAAAGGGGCTTTACTGTAAAACATCAAATAAATGTATGCTGTTGAATGTTCCCCTTAAAAATGTAATCAATACAATTCTCCTTAAAAATGTAATCAATACTTTTCAACGTGTGGTATCTTTGCAGACAAACGTGGACTCTGTGCTCAGTGACTTTGAGGCCTCTGATTTTGGAGAAATGGTGAGCCGGCGTGCATTTTCCACTTGTTGCGCGGATCTCCGATTGTCGTCTAACCCCCCCTGCTCGCCCGTCAGTCGGAGGACTCCTTTGGCCTGAGGCGTCTCTACGGGATCCTGGGCTCGTGTCTCTTCTACAAGGTGAGTCCAAGCGTTGGGCGTGCAGCTCTTTCCTTCAAAGCGGTGAAAAAGGTTTTGGGGCTTGCACTCAACAGTCGTACCTGATCGCCAGTCATCTCCCTAAAGAGGTTCTGCTGGACGTGTGTCTGTACATGCGCCACTACCGCCTGCTGTCCGCCGAGTGGCGGCGGCGGCGGACGGGCCAACTGCTCATCTGGCGCGAGGTCTTTCTTCAGGGTCCCCTTCCACGACGACACTTCCTTCTCATCGTGGGCTTGGTGAGTAGCAAAGTCAAAAGGAACCTTCAGATAAATATAATGAAATGTCTTTTTCTTTTTCCCAATTAATATCATACGTGAGCCTTTTCAAATTTGCAGGTGAACATTTTGGGATTTTGTTTTTCTGCTAAATGTGTGTCCGTCAGGGCTGCTGGCTGCAGTGTGTGCTGCTGGAGGCCAGAGGCTGCGCGAGGCATTCCGATGCATCTCCGGGCCCCGATTGCGTTTACGTAGATCAGGTGCGGCGCTCGCGGCTGTCCACGTGACAGTTTGTGGGTCTGCGGCGGGTCGCTAACCACGCCGCATGTTCAGGCCAAGGCCACGCTGCTACGATTGGAGATTCTGGAGGAAGCTGTCGAAGATCGCCTGAGCGCCCCCGCTGCTCCGCGCCTGTTCTGTGCAGACTGGTTCCTCCAAGCTGGCCCGTCCCAGGCCCATCTAGACGGCCCGTTTGGGGAGAAGACCCAAGATTGGCGGGGTGAGGGACACACGGACACCGGGGCAAGTTCTCCAGCGATTCCATGACTCGACACAAACGAAGCACCCTGACATGAGGATCATCGCTTGTTGCATTTTTTTTTTTTTCTTCCTCCATCAGGCCCAGTGGACAAAGCGCTCCAACCCGTTCTACCTGAGCGCACTCATGAAGACTCTGAGTAGGAGGGATGCGGACGAGATGCCCAGCGCCAGCAGGTTTGCGCGTCCCCACATTTTCCGGCTAAGGTTTCCACGCCGAGCTGAACCTTCCCGTCCGACGGTGTGCGCGGCAGACTGAGCGTCGGTGCCGAGAACATCTTGTTCCACTACTTGCTCATGGAAACGGTCCAGGGGATCTTCATCGCGCCCACGCTAACGGACGAGGCTCAGCTCGGCGGATCCGTTCACCCGTTGCTCGTTCGCAACTTTCACCGCTGCTGCCTGTCCATTCGGGCCGTGTTCAAAGAAAACATGTCGCTGCAAGTAAGCATGATTTTATTTTGTTCCACCCACTTGAACTTGACTGTAAAACTGACACTTCAAAAAAGAGAAGAAAATATTGAAATTTTTATACCTCTAACAAACCATAACTTACGAATACTTTTAAACATAAATGTTCAACCAAAGAACAAAACTTTTAAACACACAAGATAGAATTATACGCTGCATATTGAAACAAATGTTTAGCCATACCACAAAGTTTGATCTAGCAGCATGAATTTTACAGAATTAAAAATCCTCCAAAAACTGGACATGAACACACAGGGCAGCAGCAACTTAGTCATGACCAGCTCAGTGGCCTAGTGGTAGAGTGTCCGCCCTGAGACTGGAAGGTTGTGGGTTCAAACCCCGGCCGGGTCATACCAAAGACTATAAAAATGGGACCCATTGCATCCCTGCTTGGCACTCAGCATTAAGGGTTGGAATTGGGGGGTTAGATCACCAACTGATTCCCGAGCGCGGCACCGCTGCTCACTGCTCCCCTCTCCCCCAGGGGATGGATTAAAATCACACGGGGATGGGTTAAATGCAGAGGACAAATTTCACCACACCCAGGTGTGTGTGTGACGATCATTGGGACTTTAATCTTTTTTTAATCTTTAATCTTTAATGACAAACGGGCACATTTTTGTGTGGTGGCCTTTGCCCCTTTAGGGGCAGCGGGCGGCTGGGCGGTCTGGTGGCGTGGGCCTGGTCCAAGAGCACGGAGTCTTGTTCCAGTTTCTACCTGAAAACTGGACAGAACAGAGGAAAGCCGCACCCACCCTGACGTACTGGGTCATCGGGTAGGTCCGGCCGGGACCGGAAGGCGACGTTCCTCCGTGTAGACGTTTGAGCTTACGTTTGGATCTCGCTTTCTTTCCACCTTTCAGGCGATTGTTGCTGGAGCCCGTTCCTCAAGAGTTCTATGTGTGCTTTCACGACTCTGTACCGGAGGTTCCTGTGGAGATGGCCTTCAGGCTCTCTTTTGGTTTGGCCACTTGATGGAGTGACTTAGTTTGAGATTGGTTTTGACGGTTGTTGTTTTTTTCTTTTTAAATACTTTTAGTAGTTTTTGTTTTTCAAAAATACTTTAATTTGATTTTTTTTTTTTTACATATGTGGAGTATCTGACTATTGCGAGAATAACGATTAAAAAAAGCATTGTGTGATTATCAAATGAATGTGTGACCTTCCTTTTTCTGTAGCAAAATTCTTTCAAAACTAACTGAAGCTTAATTGAAAAAATGAGGAACATTTTCACTGATTACGGTTTTAGTTTCATAAACGCACGATTAAGCACATTTTTTTTTTTTTTTTTTAAAAGGTTTGTGAATGTGATTTTATTTAATGAGTTTTTGTGAACTATAATAACCTTGGTTCCTTTAAAGAAAGCACTCTGGGTGTGAAAAAGGAAATCCAGCCAAGGAAAGGAGCAGTGAAGATTTTGCAGGCTACACATTTCCTTAATTATCTTCACAGTCGACTTCAACTGGGGCAGACTACCAGCTTGAAGCAAGCGGGTCTTCTTTCCTCAAAGTCATGTTATTCGGTTGTCCATAAGTGAGAAGAAGACCTGTCAACAAACTGCCTGCATGTTCCTTTTGTAGCACTGCAGGCTGCACAGAGGGATGCCCGTTTTGGAGCAGCTGTATTTCTTCGGGTTGGAGCAGCCACTCACCCCGCAGCTCACGGGGGGGACCAGAGGCGGCGGCGGAGGGTGCGGCGCGGGGGCGGGGACGCCGGCGGGGAAGGAGATGGTCACGCCTCGGGACGAGTCACTGTAGCGGACGATGGGACACTGGCTAAGCTTGGACTTCTTCTCTCGCGTGCTTTTGATCTTGGCCTTGCTGGTCTTGGTGAGTCTCTCGATGGTCTGGTTCTTGCTCTCCTCCGCTTTCTTGGCCGCCTGCAAGCGCCGCTTGCGAGCGCGCTCTTCCCGCTTCTGCATCATCTCGACGGTCATCTCCTTCTCTTTGTAGCCCATGGGCAGCTCCAGGAGGGGCTGTATCTGCTGCTTGTGGAGTAGTGCTTTCTGAAAGGCGCAAGGTGTCTGTGAGCAAAAACGTGCCCCCCCCCCCCCCCAAACTCCTCCTTCCCCCTCACCTGTCGAGCCGTGAGCAGGGACTCGTCAACCTCCTTCTTGAGCTCGCCGTTGTCGTCAAGCTCACCTTTCTCCAGAGCGTCAAGCCACCTCTCCTCCTCGTCCACGGGCACGCCCAACATGGAGTCAGAGTCCATGTCAGGCAGAGGAGACGTGGCCATGTTGCTGTCTTCATCTGAGACAGGCAAGACAGTCTGAACAGGCACATGGACTTTTTTGGAGCCAGGTGCTCAAGCCACCAAATGGTGAATTAAAATGTTCCATTAACGAGTATGTGAAGCGGGAAAGGAGCTCCAGGCAAAAAGGCTGTTGGCAGGACACGACATCATATCTTTTACTTGTTCTCACCCAGCCAGGCCCGATACTGCTCCAGAGGCACAGAAGGCTCGTCATCTTCCTCTTCTTCCTCCTCATCGTCGTCGTCGTTGTCTTCGTCGTCATCGTTGTCATCGTCGTCGTCCACGATCATCAATGGCGAGGGAGGACAAGCCACACCAGGGTGCACGGTGAAAGTAGGAACACTGGAAGGGTCAAAAGAGCAATTAACGCGGATGGGCAAGTGAATGTAACGGGTGGCCGTCTCACCTCTTTGTCCCTAGCGTCTGTCCTCCCAGCTTGATCTTGAGTCGCAGTTGCGGGGGCGGGCGAGGGATGACGACGGGCTCTGGAATCTCAGAGAGCCCTTGGTGCTTCCTCTTGTGCCTCTTGTGTTTTTTATGCTTATGTTTGTGCATGCCATGCAGCCCCACGTTGCCTTCGCCTGCACGTAAACATGAATAGATCAGCACCTAACCATTTTTGGGAGCCTTGCAGGGTCAAAAGATGTGACATAGACATTATATTCTCATCAAGGGAGTAGGCACTCACAGGGAAACCTGGAATGAGCCACGTCTTTTCTTTTCCCCATTGAAGTTACTGCAGCGGCTCTACTTCATGGCAGCAAACGCACTAAAAAGTAAGTCCACAAAGATTTGACTTCCGCTGCAAAATAACGACAAGTGTTATGTTCGTCAACATTAAAGTGGGATTTAGCGGCTACAACGCGTTCAATATGCGTGAGTTTAACCTCGAAGAGAACAAAATAGAGGCAGAAGTTAAAAATGTTGGGGTAGAAGCTAACGCTAACAACACGCAATTAAACATCAACTTCCGGCCAGTTCTTGCTGTCTTGTTGACGCTCACTGCCCTCTACTGGCAGAGGGCTGATTTTGGAATTCGTAAGCCACGCAGAGCTCTTGTCTCGTCCTGTCCTGTCCTGCCTTTCCGAGCGTGACTTGGCGTGTGTTTTATTTATTTATTTACTCTTCATTTCGTTGTCCTTTACGAAATTAACTAATTCTTCACTCGACCGAGCTAGGGTTACGCAAGGTCACTGACGTCATAACCAAGCGTCAATATTGACTTACGGTGCTGAACTCAGCTAGTCATCTGTCTGTTTTCTTACAGGAGGAGTTCTGGAGGTTTCAAAAAAGGCTGATCTAATTATTAGGAACACGTGAACGGAGATCCCGGGTGGTTGCTGAGGAAGTCTTCCGACGGGAAACATGAATTATGCTCGTTTCCTCACAGCTGTCAGTGCAGCAAGGAAACCGTCGCCCATCAGAATGCTGAGTGAGTGTGCCCTGCAAAAAAAGAAAACACGCAATGTGTTTACAGTGTTCACTTTCAAATAATAAAATATAATATACAATTTTAAATACCCCCCATGGTAAACATGACACAATACCGACAAAAAGTATGCAGATGCCCAATCTTGTATTTGTTTTTGAACCCCCGCTCTCACGTGCGTCTGAAGCCGAGCTGCAGCAGCGCTCGCCCCCGTCGCTGATTTCGCTGGCCGCAGGTGCGCCCAACCCCAACACGTTCCCCTTTGAGTCGGCCACCATCAAGGTCAAGAACGGCCCGGACGTCTCCTTCGACCAGGTGTCCATGAAAAGGGCTCTTCAGTACTCTGCCTCCAGCGGGTACGTGAACTGCAACCTTTTTTGGGAATGTTACTTTTAAGCCTGTATGACATTTCATGGGAACGCGTAACCTCGACGCAGAATCCCCGAGCTGCTGACGTGGATGAAGAACCTGCAGAAGAGTCTCCACGACCCGCCGACGGCGTCCTACAGTCCCGAGCGGGGACAGATGGACTTGTGTGTCACCACAGGGAGCCAGGAGGGACTCTGCAAGGTAGCGCCCCCTCTTTTTCTTGCTTCCCGGCACCGTTTCATCTTCCACGTCATGCGGCAGGTGTTCGAGATGCTGGTCAATCCAGGAGACGACGTCCTGCTGGACTCGCCCACCTACCCCGGAACACTGGCGGCGGTAAGCCGGCGTCTCCCGCCGCAAAGGCCTTTTTTTTTTTTGCTGAAAACTCTTCCATCCTCCACCTCGTGTCTTTCAACCCAGCTCCAGCCGTTGGGTTGCAACATCATCAACGTCCCCAGCGATCAGCACGGCATGATACCGGCGGCCCTCAAGGAGGTCTTGTCCCACTGGGACCCGTCGGACGCTCGCAGGCCCAAGCTGCTCTACACCATCCCCAACGGGGGGAACCCCACGGGGGCATCCATGACGGAGCAGAGGAAGAGGGAAGTCTACGAGGTGCCTTTTCCATCCGTTCACAAAACTCTGACCGATGGCAAAGAATCTTTTCGGAACAGTGAGCACGTGTCAAAATGATGAATTTCTCATCTTAGCATTAGCACGCATATCCATAGGTGTCAAAGTCGAGGCCCGGTGGGGGCCAGATTTGGCCCGCCTCATCATTTTATGTGGCCCGCCAAGACAAATTTTGCATTGACTTTGTCCGTGACTAAAATGAAAAAATCGTCTTCACTTTAAAAAAAAAAAAACGGAGATATTGCTATCGATTTTTATGACCATGCACCTTTTTAAACTATTTATAACTGTTGAGATGCAAATAACTTCTCGAAAAGGGTGCTCACTGGATGATTTTGTCCTTGCGCGCAGCTGGCGAGCTTGTACGACATGCTGATCATCGAGGACGACCCGTACTACTTCCTGCAGTTTGACAAGCCCCGGGCGCCGACCTTCCTCTCCATGGACGTGGACGGCCGCATCATCAGAACCGACTCCTTTTCCAAGATCCTGTCTTCGGGGTACTCCGCATCATAATCCGTTGGCCGCCGCTGCCGTGCTCACTTTTGTCTTCGATTTTTTTTTACCCGTCTCAGCTTGAGGATGGGCTTTGTAACGGGTCCCAAGCCGCTGGTAGAGCGGGTGGTGCTGCACGTCCAGGCCTCCACCATGCACACCAGCACCTTCACGCAGGTGAGCCCTACTTGCCACCACTCTCTCACATCTTTTCCCATGACCAAGAGAAGACAAAATTGAAATCACAATTACATTTCAAATAATTGCCCAGCTCTGCTAATCATTGTGAAGGTTCAAGACGCCTGCGGGAAGATGTGAATATGACTGAAAGCATTTGGAATGTTGCCACGGTTTGATCGTGAGTCCACGTCCGTCTCTTCCTTCTCAGCTCATGGTGTCGCAACTGTTGCACAGCTGGGGACAAGATGGCTTCCTTCAGCACGTAGACGGGTACGTCGTCCCCGCAGCGTTTGGAAAAAACAAATATTGGAAGACAGCAGGTTTTTTTTTTTTTTTCTTCGTCTTGTGACAGGGTGAGTGAGTTCTACAGAAAACAGCGCGACGCCATGATTAGCTCCGCTCACAAGTGGCTCACAGGTACGCTCTGCATGCATTGGGAAACAAGACTGAACCCATCTGAAGGATTCCTGAGAACCGTTTCTAAAGTTTGTTTGCTTCCGTGTGCAATTTGCGTCGTTGAACATGCTCAGGTTTGGCCAAATGGCACAGTCCCTCGGCCGGGATGTTTCTGTGGATGGAGCTGATGGGCGTCAGTGACACCAGGCAGCTTATCATGGAGAAGGCCTTGGAGAAAGAGGTCTGTTCACCATGATGAAGCACGCCATTTTGTTTTGCAACAAGAAGACTGCTTGACCGTGTCGACCGTGTACATGTCCTGCTTTTGAAAAGGTGCTGCTGGTCCCAGGCGGCGTGTTCATGATCGACAGCGACGAGCCATGTTCGCATGTCAGGGCGGCGTATTCGCTATCCACGCCGGAACAGATTGACCTGGTATGCACGTGATGCAAAAACACTCACAGACACGCACGCTACACAAAACACAATCTTTTCATTTGTCTTCCAACAGGCCTTTGGTCGTCTCGCCGCACTCATCAAAGAGGCCTCGGGATTTGAGATGAACTGTCCGCAAAAATAATTTAATTGCAAATTTTTTCCCCTCAATCTTGCAATTGTCAAGATCTTCTTTTTGTGTCTTTTTTTTTTTTTTTAATATACACAAGCAATATTTTTTTTTCTGTATGATACAATCTCAGATTGACATAAAGTCCAGAGAAACAGATGGCGGGCGGGCGCACTGCAGTCGTAGTTCTGCTACTATCAACTCGCTCCTTGCTTTGCTCCTCCTGCCTCGCTTCCATTCGCGCATGCGCACTCTGCGTACATACGTCACAGCCGCCCGTCGCACAAAAGCTGTCAAGCTGTGGGTCGCAGTCGGAGACGAAAGAGAGTTGGAAAGTGCCCTCGAAGGCAGAAGGCCATGTAAAAGCAAAGCACAGCTAACAACCGAAAGTGGGCCCTTTGAACTTTGGGACAGAAAACGCTTCGGATTTGTTGGCGACTCCTTGATAAGGAGCAACTGGTGCAGCCAGCACTGGAGCGCCCCACTGTGGCCAAGCAGTTTGAGGCATGAAGAAAGCGGCTCGCTTGACAGGTCCCGACTCGAGCGAGCATCGTCGCCCCATCTTGGCCCAGCTGACAAGCCCTGTTGTGAGTACAAACATCCGAAATGACCCTAAAACAGGCGAAATTGCCTCGCCACGTTACCTCGGCGCTTCCGAGCGATACGCGAAGGTCGTCGACTTGTGGGCAGCTGCCAGCATTTCCGTTGTTTTCAACGCGAGACCACTGCGACATTATTTGGGAGGAGACGTGTAAAAAAAAAAAAAAAAATTTATATAAACAAACAAACGTGAAATGTCTGTCGTTTTGTCGTCGCCACATCGGGTCAGAAGCAGCCGATATGTTGAATTTCCGTCCGCTTTATTTGCACTCGGGCTTGCTCCGAAGGGTCCCGTGACAAAGACACTGTCCAGATCATAGCCGTATCCCACATCCGTTTGAACGCAACACTCTCAATATAGATGTAGCAATGTACATTAAATCAAAGTGTAATTCATCCCCTTGCGCATAAAGGCCGCTATCTGCGAGCATGTGTTTCGTAATATTACATTGTAGTCCGTGGTCGGCCCGTTCGTCGGTTTTTGCAACGAGGCCAGGAAGAAAACGGCGCCGCTTTTTTCCCCTCCCTCTGTCGGCTTGTCGTTTTCATCCAGCCGAAATGTTTGGCCGCAAAAGGAAAAACTGGTAACGGTGGTCGTAATTAAGTAACGAAATACGTTTTCACGTAGTCATATTTTTTCCAATTTTGCTTCTCACATTTGAAAACTTCGTGTGTGTACTTCCTTCTGTAATTTGTATCAGACGTCTCACTTTTTTTTTTTTTTTGGTGGGATCAGTTTAGGCAAACAACTCATTAGTTGTTCCAAGCAACAACTAATGCTGCATCGAAACGTTTATAAGACAGACTACACTTGTGGAGAAAATCTACTTTGTCGCACACGAGCGTTTGGGGTTCATCGTGAATGTATTACCGTATTGGCCCGAATATAAGATGACCCCGATTATAAGACGACCCCCTTTTTTTCAAGACTCAAGTTTGAAAAAAGCCTTTGTCAAGACCCCGAATGTAAGACGAAGCCCCCTTTTTCAGTTTTAATTCAACGAATCGTCTTATATTCGGGCCAATACGGCAATTATATTTGCTAAGGCCGTACAGAGCACGGAAGCTGAAAGTGGTCCCGCTGGTTCAAGTGGCTTTAAGAACGTCAGTGTTTGAATTTGTGAGGAACTACGTCAAACTGTTTGTGTCGGCTCATTTTTAACATCTTGTTTTCAGTGAGATGTTTCCCGCTGCTCAACCCAGATAGCCAATCAGCGAGCGTGGCGCCGCCGGACGGAGGAATGACCTTGTGACACGCTGACAGTCTCACTCCCCCACCCCCCCTCCCCACCCCAAAAAAAAGATGTTGCGGGCCGCTGCACTGAACCTTGTGCTTGTTGTGTGGCTTGTGGCTTTCCACACTGCCGCCCCGTCGGGAGACGGAAGCGGCACGGACGTGACGGATGGCGCAGATGGGTCCGTCCCGGCCGCGCTGGCCGCCACGAGCCAGCTGATCGCCCGCGAGGGAAGCTGCGTGCTGATCGACTGCAACGTCACCGGCGAGCCCTTCCCCAGCATCAAGTGGTTCAACTCGCACGGCGACCTCATCCGCGCCGACGCCGGTGGCGGTAAGATGCGCTCGAAAAACGGGCAAAAAACAAACCTTTGACAATTTTTTTGAGAGAGGAAGAAATGTAAATGACGGCCGCTCGCACGTCCTACACAGTTGCGACTGAGCCAAATGAAAGCGCGACTCATCAGTTGGTGCTAATTTTTTGCCGTGAAATGTATTCTCTCCTAAATAAAACCGGAAGAAATACTCTGGGAGCAAGTACGGTCAAGCGCTTCATGTTTTGTTGGGTTTGCTGTACCGCCGGCGTTCAGGTGGCAAGTGGTGGCTGTTGGAGAATGGCGTCCTCAACATCAGCGCCATTGAATTCGCCGACCGCGGCAAGTACACGTGCGTGGCGTCCAACGCGCACGGCGCCTCCAACTGCACGGTGACGCTGCGCGTGGTCTTAGCCACAGGCGACATGGGCGTCTACTACATGGTGGTGTGCCTGGTGACCTTCACCATCATCATGGTGCTCAACGTCACGCGCCTGTGCATGATGAGCAGCCACCTCAAGAAGACGGAGAAAGCCATCAACGAGTTCTTCCGCACCGAGGGCGCGGAGAAGCTGCAGAAGGCCTTTGAGATTGCCAAGCGCATCCCCATCATCACATCCACCAAGACGGTGGAGCTGGCCAAGGTGACGCAGTTCAAGACCATGGAGCTGGCGCGCTACATCGAGGAGCTGGCGCGCAGCATCCCGCTGCCGCCGCTCATCATGAACTGCCGCACTTTCATGGAGGAGATCCTGGAGGTGGTGGGCGTGGAAGAGATGAGGCACACCTTCCTCAGGCAGGGGCCCGAGGGCCGGCGGCCCACCGACGGCGGCCCCATAGACGCGCTCGGTCTCATGCGGGAGCGGCAGCGACAGCGGGGCCGGCAGCTGGAGCGCAGCCCGTCGCCCGCCGCAGACTCGGATAACTCCACGGTCCGGGAGCAGCCGCAGCGCATCGCCATCCAGGTGTCGGTGCACCCGCCGTTGGAACCGCCGCCCGCCGCGCCCCTCCAAGAGCACCCCCAAGGGAGCCCCGGCGAGTGTCCCGCCGGGCCGCCGCCCTGCCGGGTTTTCTACGAGAGTCACGTGTGAGCGACGAGATGACTCGGCGAGCTGTTCTGACAACTGAGCGATGGCGTGCCGGCATTTCATTTTGCGTCTCGCTTGAATGTAAACAAATCTTTCGCTGCAAGCGACTGCCATAATGTCTCCTCGTTTTCATGCCGTCGTTCCTCCTTCCATTTTCACTGTGCAGGTTTGGATTTGGTCAATTTGTCCTGAAATTGTAGTAAAGCAAAACTAACAAAAAATGATTTCATGAAATGAAAATGCATAATAAAAGAAAACTATAGCCAAAGACCTTTTCCTTTAATGTCATGTATGAACGCTTGAGCTTTGGCAGAGATTTACAGGCAGGCCAGTAGGCTTTTAGGAACTATAGTTTGTTTGACTTGAGCTTAGTTACTGTTTTTATTGCACTCAACAAATTTCAACAACTATAACTAAAGCATAGGCCACTTCATTAGGGAAAAAGCGGAAATGAAAGTGAAAAGTGCCACAACCCGCCCGCCCTCACCCCCACTTTCTGATTGGCTGTTGGATGTGTGACGTCACTCGGACACTCTATTAGGTACACCGCCATTTTCAGGTTCGTTCGCGAAGATTCACGAGTGAGTGACAGAGAGCGAGCGTTGCTGCTATGCCAGCCGACACACGTTATGCCGACATTGATGTTTTCATTTTGTATTTGTTGGATTGTAGTTGATGGTGTTATTATACCGAATGTGTTTCTGTCTGAATAAAAGGTTGAAAAATAATCCGTTATGCCGACATTTGTCATTTTGGGGGACACCAACTCATATAACAACGTCAAACACATACATATTGTCATATAAAGCAGTGAACCAAATGTCAGATTTTTATGTTTTAATTGGCGAATATAAAAACAAGGAATAAAACACCAGACAAGTTTTAACATTGTTTATTAAAATAATAATAATGAAAGTCAATTTCAAACAGCAATCGAATGTGAAATTGCAGTAGATACATTGGACAACAATATTTAGGCGTATAGATGCATACACGTTACTTAAAAACAACGATAAGTGTTATAAAATAAAGATGACCCAAAGAGAAGCATAATCTCCCCGTTTTTGCATCAGTAAAGTAAGTTTTGCGCATCCCCTCATCCAATAAAAATGAGCCGTTAGCTTGCATAAAAGAAGTGGTGTTTCACTGAGTGGTTCTTTCTTTCCTTGGCAAATCGTAAATCGACATTCTGGCTTCCATAGTTCACGCCAGGAGGGAGACGCAACACGTTCACCGACTGGTCAGTTGATGCGCAGGAACTGGAAGGAAGGCAGTTGACCCATGGACTCGTTCGTGAACGGGAAAGTCAGGATTCGTTCCTTCACTGATCCGTCCGTTCTCGCGATAAACTGGAAATGCAAATCACTCACAGATCCGTTCAGTTGGTGAACGGCAAATGCAATTCACGACTCGTTCGTGAACGGGAAGTGACGTCATTTTCTTCGTTTTGTTTTACGGCGAGGTGGCACCAGCTTCAATGCGCATTACCGACAACTACTGGTTGAAGTCATATGAACTGAAAAAAGAACGAATCACTTTAGAAAGTGATTCGTTCACTCTCGTTCACTCAAATGATTCGTTCATTTGAACGAATCGTCCACTCACGAGCCAACACGAGTAGGGCTGCACTTGCTTGACTTGTGTGCCGACACCGTGAGTTCGATTCCCACGTATGACGGTGTGTGTGAATGTGTGTGTGTGTGTGTGTGTGCGTGCGAGCGAGCGAGCGAGTGATCAAAAAAAGAGAAGCACAGGTAGTGAACAGCAGGAGAGCAAAGGACAAATATATCCATCCATCCATCCATCCATTTTCTGAACCGCTTACCGTTTTTTTCCATGTATAATGCGCCCCCATGTATAATACGCACCCTAGAAATGGCATGTTGATGCTGGAAAAAAGCCTGTACCCATGTATAATACGCACCCAATTTTTTTTTTTTTTTTTAAAGTCCCAATGATCGTCACACACGCATCTGGGTGTGGTGAAATTTGTCCTCTGCATTTGACCCATCCCCGTGTGATTTTGATCCATCCCCTGGGGGAGAGGGGAGCAGTGAGCAGGCTGAAGATGAATGATTCACTTATTGAAAGGGCCTTCTGCTTGCTTGCTTCGACCACCAGGAGGCAGTATAAAAAAAGATATAGCTGTATAATGCTGAGTTTCCGTTTGCCGATTTTGTTCATTCTCGGCCTTTTTTGTTTTGTTTTGACGTCCACACACATACAACAACAATTCTATCGATATGTTATTGTTTTGTTTCATCCAATGTATTCTAGACTTTACAAAGTCATGCAATTTATTTTTATTCTTTTCAGTCATCCAATCGATTCAAATAAGTCTGTTTTTAAGGACGAAGGTCAGACTGCTTGCTCCTCATCCTCAATTTAGTCTTAATGACTTCCTTAATGAAAACAGCTGCTGGCTAAAGCAGACGGTCAGACCCCGCCCCCTTTGCACCAACCAACCCAAGAAAGGTCCAATATCTCACCTCATGAAATGGAGCTTCCACGTTTGTTAGTCCAAATGCCGTGAACTACCCTGAAGGAGGAGGAGGAGTACAAGACAATTTCACAGCACTGTCCTTTAAAAAACACATTGGAAGTTTTTCAGACACGGAAGTCAACTGCCCTTAAGTTGGTTGGATTCTTTACGACGCAAATCACAGCTTTGGTCTCATCAGACCAAAAGTGATTTTTGGAAGAATTTGCCCAGACTTATATAGAGGGCAGATTGCTGTCACGTACAACACAGCCAATACTTGCCAGAAATTCCTGCGGCTCCTTCAGTGTTGCCGTTGGCCTCTTGGCAGCCTTCCAAACCAATTTTGGAGACATCCAACTCTTGGTAATGCCACTTTTCCTCCACTTGTTGATGACTCGATGGGCTGTGAATGCAACAGTGGCAGCTGCGTGCAGACTTACAACATTTCACGTGCGCTTGACTTTGATTGGTTAGCTAATTGTGGAATTTTTATATTACGCAAACACCTGACATTTCAACTAGGGTGCTGAGATCTAAGAGTGAGCAAGTGAAAAGGCCGGCCCATTTCTAGTGCTTCTACTGGGCCACAAATGCACGAAAGAAAACAACTTCACTATTATTTTCACAGCTGGAACGTTGTGTCAGCCTTGGTGCTAACTTGGCAGGTTTACAATTTCAAAGACAACCCCCCCCCCCCCCCCCCCACGCTGTCGGAAGGCCGACTTGCTGATTGGATCGCCCTGGAGACAGTTTGGAGCTAAAAACAATAATTGCCCGTGTCACGTGCGCACCAATCCAGAGCATTTATTAGCCGTCCTCAAAATACACAAGACACCAGAAGAAGGCCCCAGAAGTGTTTGCGCCATCCCATTACAAAAGGGGGGGGGGGGGGGGGAAAAGCTCATTTGTCCTTCTGTGCTGAGCTTTGACGCCACAGCCGCCGGTCAAAGAGAAATAAATAACATTGTCATCACACATTTCTGCCAACAACGATTTTGCCTCATAATATGGAAGCGGGACTTTGGACCCCCAACAGGTGGGCTGCCACTTACTTGATTGCTCGTTGACGTGCTTTTCCATCATTTGTGGATTTGGTCTTTATGCACAGGAAGTCGGTGGGAATTGTGCTTTGGGATGAAATATTCAGTCGTGGAAAAGACAGTTGGTCGTCCCTCGCTAGCATATTTGTCTTGACGCTCGTTGGGCCACTTGGTGGAAAACGTGTGGCGTGTTTTGTCGCCGGATTGCAAACAATTGCGAAACGCCTGCTGCCAAGTGCTTGACCAAAAGTCCTATTCTTTGTTTAGCCATTTGCGACACGCACGCACGCACGCTCTCACACACACACACACACACGCAAATTGAAATTCAATAAATAAGACATGAGAGCGTTGTAAGGCAATGTTGACCAGGCGTTTCCAAACGCGTGGCAACCATCAGCACGCAAACATTCATTAAGAGCAAAACTTTTTTCAGGGAGCGAAGCAACGCTTTCAAGGCTTTGCGGGTGATGAGAGCTTCTGTTTTCGATTTGTCTTGCATTGCGTCCTATTTCAATCCCAAAGACAAAATCCAATTGTACGGAGAGCAATGCAGCTTGCCGGCGGCTCAGAAGAGTCCGGAGGTTTCTAGGTAACTCTGCAGCTTCCTTACGGTACTTCTGTCCAAGGAGCACAGGTCAAAGTCAAAAGTGGTGTTTGTGATGTGGAAGTGGCCCGTCTCTTCGATGAGGTTGACGATCTGGAAAAGCAGAGGCCAGGGACGCTGAGAACATCCGGGTCAAACTCAAGGCCTGGGGGCCAAGTACGGCACCGCCGCATCATTTCATGTGGACCGACCGCAAAGACAAATTGTGCATTGACTTCATGTTTCCATACTAAAATAAGAAATTGTATTTACTTTTAAAAGAGGAGATGTTGCTAGCAATTTTTATTAGCATTCATCTTTTTCAAATATTTGAACGGTTTTTATCACTCTCTCATTTCAAACGTAGTTATTCGACACAGAATTAATTTAAAAAAGAAAGACTTTGCAACGGGAAATACGTGTGTTTTTTACCTGTTGGAGGATGTGACCCTCCCTCAGGGTCATCAGCCTTTTGTGCAGTTCCACCAGCTCGTCCAGGTAAGCCTGCAAAAGCCGTTGCCGGATTGGACAATGACGACAACAACAAGTAGGTCCGAAAGATTGGTACCTTGTCACAATCGAGATTTTGGTTCTTGTTCTTCTTGCTTTGCTCGCTGGGACTCTTCACTTCCAGCATCTGATGAGGGGAGAACAAGTGAGCAAAGTCACAACATTTTTTGAAGTCAGCCACCAGGGGGCAGTAAAAGACTTGTATAGCGAAAAGGCAGTGAACTGTCACAGAGGATAAAGAATATATGCCTGCGAGTATTCATATCGGCACTTTTTGAACCGTGCTAAAACATCTTACCTGGTTACTTGTCGTTTTTAATAAGGCCGGGACATCGTTCCGTGAAGGCGGCGAGGGGGTGGAAGCGTCGCTCTCGCTGCCGTCACCCAAACTGACCCTGCGGGTTATTTTGTGTGTTTTGTTTGACGTCGTCAAGACATTTTCATCTCTTTGGAGGCTTGAGCTCAAAAGGGACTTTAGTGAGTCAACCTGCGCTGGTGGTGTGAGATGTGCATGTGCGCCGGCCGCTCGGCGTCCGAATCCAAGTCCAGGTCGTCGTCCTCCTCGGAATTAGCGTCGTGGTCGTCTGAATGCGGGTCCTGCATCACTGACTGCAGCGGGCCGAGTACTAGAACACAAAATGGCGCACGCACAAGGGGAAGTTTTTAAAAACAGAGACGGACACAAAAAGTCGTGCGGCCCAGTGGTGGTTCACGCGCGACTTTTAAGCAGTTGGACTCATTCCCACCTGAGGACAATTTATTCTTTGGCCCGACTGGTAAGGATGTTGTTCTTTTTTCTTTCGGTCAATTCCAATATTTGTCCGACAAAACTCCGATAAACGATTCATTGGAAGATTAATTACAAAAATATATATTTTTGGGGTGTAACACTTACAACCATAATCGTCAATATTATTACATTAATATGAATTATATTTATATAATTATATATTATATAGAAGACCCCTTATGACGAGTAGAATATATGGACCTAGTTTTCCCTCGCCCAGACGCGGGTCACCGGGGCCCCCCCTCTGGAGCCAGGCCTGGAGGTGGGGCTCGAAGGCGAGCGCCTGGTGGCCGGGCCTTCGCCCATGGGGCCCGGCCGGGCACCGCCCGAAAAGAAAACGTGGGTCCCCCTTCCCATGGGCTCACCACCTGTAGGAGGTGCTCCTACCCTCACCTATGCTCACGAGCTATGGGTCGTGACCGAAAGAACGAGATCCAGGATACAGGCGGCCGAAATGAGTTTCCTCCGCAGGGTGTCCGGGCTCGCCCTTAGAGATCAGGTGAGAAGCTCGGTCATCTGGGAGAGACTCGGAGTAGAGCCGCTGCTCCTCCACGTTGAGAGGAGCCAGATGAGGTGGCTCGGGCATCTCATCCGGATGCCTCCTGGACGCCTCCCTGAGGAGGTGTTCCGGGCATGTCCCGCCGGTAGGAGACCGCGGGGACGACCCAGGACGCGCTGGAGAGACTATGTCTCTCAGCTGGCCTGGGAACGCCTTGGGATCCCCCGGGATGAGCTGGATGAAGTGGCTGGGGAGAGGGAAGTCTGGGAGTCCCTCCTGAAGCTGCTGCCCCCGCGACCCGACCCCGGATAAGCGGAAGAAGATGGATGGATGGATGGATGGATGGATGGATGGATGGATGGATGGATGGATGGATTATATTATACTAAATTACATGATATTTTTATACAAAATTATATTTATTTTGATTATTTTGTTCTATTTTTGGCAGGGATTGTTTCAATGTCATTAATTTTGTCTCATATTTTGAACAGTTCATTTCAGTCGATTAATGGAGCCCCATTAGAGTCATCAATGAATGCGATTTCCTGCTCCAAGCGAAGCCGAATGGCGCTACTCCTTGCCTGCCGTGGGAGCCCGTTTGCTACCTGTGTGGGTGGCGCCAGGAATAGCCAGCCTTTTCCAATCCAAAGCAAAACAATTCGCTACACACTCGGCATTGCTTTCCAACGTGGATGCAAACATCATCGTTGGTGGCGGCTGCAAATATTCATGAGAAAAAATAAACATGTATTCATTACCTTGGCGTTTGTGCTGTGTGGGCGCAAAGCACGAACTGGAGCTGGAACTGGCTGGACTGGGCTGTTCCGACTAACAGAGAGGCGGAAAAGCAAAAACAGAGCAAAGTTTAAAACAGCGACTCGCATTTCATTTCACTGCAGAAAGTTCAAAGTCAAGAGGAGGGAAAAGTGGCGATGAAAATACGGCAAAACGGCCTGGCGATTGCTATAGAGAGCGCCCAGCACAAAAGGACGGCCAGCTGCTCTCCTGCTTTATGGGCCAGGCCGGGCCGGGCCAGGCCGGCGCGGAGGCAACGCCACAAATCTGCCGTGCCGCTTCAAGGCTTTTGTGGTGCCTCAAAGACGTTGACTTTTTCGTCACAGGTTGAGGGCACTTTAGGGGCCGTGGGCCGCAGTTGGCGCGCTACAAAGCTGTGCTAGCATTTCCGCTTCGCAGTTCAAGCGCCTTCCCCTCAACAATTTCAAATCCAATAATCCAATTGCAATGTATTTTTCTCAATGTTGCAATTTAATGGTTCAAAAATTATTTAGAATTTTATTTAATGATTTTATCATTTCATTTTTTTGGATTAATTTATTATTTTATGTTAAATGATTACAGTGGCCAACAGGAATTTTTGATTCATTTTTAAGTGTCCCTAATATTTTGACACCTTTTTTTGTTGTGTTTTTAGATATTTTCTTTTTTACGTTTGAACTATACGAGGTTGCGCAATACCGATTTTACCATGTGTTGTGAATTATAACTACGATCCTTCCGAAGGAAATTCCACCTGTTGCTGAACCAAACCTCAGTCATAAACATGATCACATATATTATTATGAAACCCTTTACTTGTATCCCAGATTTGAAATTTGATTAAAAAAAAAAAGTGCTGACCACTACTACTCAATGTTTTGGTCTCATAGGAAGCCGTTCTTTTTTTTTACCCCCTCCCCCAAATTGCAGCCTTTGCATTCTACTGCATTGGGACGTCGACTCCAAGTGGATGAATGTCTCAGGCCTCTTCGCGAGTGTTCCCGAATAATTCCCTAATCCACGTTTCCCCTTGGTGCGCACCGTCTCTGGCCCAGTGAGCAGCGGGAAGCCAAAAGATCAAACGGCTGGTCACATGACCAACCAGCCGGCGCTTTTGGCGGCCACCGGGGTGGTGGCCGGTCTGAAAAGAATCAAACACCTGGCATTTGTCACCCCTCTCCACATGGCCTTTTTCGAGGGGGGGGGGGGATTGCATCTCGGCCGCAAAACAAAGAGCTTGATGTGCAAGTGGAGGAATGCGAGCCAAGCGCTGCTGTTCTGGTGCTAATCGCCATTGTGCTCAGGTGTCGTAAAACGTTAAATCTTGTTATCCCAATTTGTGCAAAGCAGGCAAGCGTCGGAATCTTCTCTTGACAAAAAGACAAAAAAAAAAAAGCAAAGATCGGTATCATAGTTGCGTTTCCTGTTTGGCCGTCCAAACACAAATGCTTTCCTTGTTTTATTGGTGCCTACCCTTTACGGCGCAGACCCCCTGGAGCCAGGCAGAGCGCCGCCATAAAAGCAGATTTCCTCCCCGTTTGACTTTATAGCGCTGCAACGGCAACAAATCCTGCCCCAACCCCGACCGGAGGAGAAGACAACAATGTCTTTTGTTGCTCTTCAGTGAAATTGCTCCAAAGCAACACCAACGCGCACAAAAGGCCATATTTATGCGGCCTCGCAATACTTTGGGCCTTGACTTGAGACTTGTTCGGACTTTAAGTGGATTCATTTTTAGCTTAGTTGTTTCAATATATGGTGTGTTTGTCTTTTAAGATCAAATATTTTGTGATAGACTACAATTTGAACCGTCTTACGGATGAATGACGAGCCCAAATTTTGGGTTTTCCAACAGTCGTCCTACTTACGTCCGATTTGTTGGAGTCCACGTCGGAGTCATTGGAGTCCACCACTTCCCGGAATGGCGGAAGCGCCGAGACCTTGCGCTGCTGCGTGGCTTCGTCGCCCTCTGGATGCGATTTAGCGCTTTGCATCTGCGGCCGGTCCTTCAGTACTTTCTTTTCGCAACGTTGCCCGTCGGACCCAGGCAAATGGGCAAATCCCCTTTTGCGTTTTTTGCTGCGCCAATTGTCCCCGTCTGGGGCGGCCGCTCGCTTGCCAGCCCCGTGGTTGGACGCCTCGCTCCGATGAGACTTGGGCTCCTTGAATCCCATTTTGGGGTTGCCATTTCGAAGCGGCTGGTTCTCTTTGGGTTTTCTGGAAGGTTCGTTCGGGGCTCTGCTGGACTCCCAGCATGAGTCCCTGAAGGCACTTTTGGTCTCTTTGGAGTCTTTTGCTGGTTTGTCTTTGTGGTCCTTGGAGGGCTTGTGGAGTTTGGAGAAGCTGCTGCAGTTGGTGCCGGTGCCGGTACCGGTGCTGGTGGTGAGAAGGACCGGGCCGCTTCCTTTGGAGCCCTTCTGTTGGATGCAAGAATTAGCAGACTTGCATTAGCCCGTTTCTAGCTAGTGACCATATGGGCCAATGGTGAGTGTGCCTTTAGTTACCATGACGACCAAGGCGATTGATTCATCACTGTAACAATGAAGTTTATTAGTCAGGATGATTTTTAGTGGAATTAAACATTGTTTAAAGCGTGTCGGCGCTACAATAAATCTTTTCGCCCAACATTACCAAAGGCAAGTTGCCGATTTATATATATATATATTTTTTTCATATTAAATTGCTCCACACGGAAAGTTTTTTTTTTAAGGCCATATTGGATATTAGCATATTACCAATTGGCTGATTAATTGAAAAAAAAAGATAATATAATTTTTTAATAAAATATTTCTTATATTGTAATGTGCTGATGTTTACAAACAAACAAACAAACAAACAAACAAATATATGAACATCCAATTTTATATTGGCAGAGGAATTTAGAAGATGTTTTCCCAAGAGGAAGCCATATTCTTCATATTATCTGTAAAGAGCAATCTTCCTTTGTTATTTGGATGGAAACTTACTTGTGAATAAATGAGGGGATGGAAAAGTACCAGAATGAACCGCGACACACGTGTGCACTCCTTCAAGCGGAGCGGACGACCACTTCGAGGAAATGGATTGATCCTAACGACGGGGCCTCACCTCGGGCCCTCTTGTCAATATTTCAGCCGTGCAATAAAGCCATTAAAAGAGTCTCGACGACGGGGTGCGTTCCAACTCCCCGACACTTACAAAGCCTGTATTTGTTGTTTTTTGTCTATCGGCCAGTGACCCGGCTGGCGACCTTCAGCCGAGACAAAGCTGCCGGCAATCTCCGTCACAGCAGTAAAGCCGTTGCCCTCCCGCGGCCAAACGTAAATGGCTGTAAGCTAGCTGTGGTGTACGCGGACGCGCGACTGACCTTGGGGGGCCCGTGGGAGCTTTTGCTCTTCCTTGGGTCGGAGAACGTGGAGACCAAGGAGCTGCTGGGAAGCTTCGTGTGCGGCCCCAACAAGGATGTGGAGCCTTCCTGCATCACCATCACCTACAGGAAGATGAGCTGCAGTTAGCTCGTCTCGTGCTAACTCAGCGTGCTAACTCATTATTGCAGCAAACGTTTTGGCAAAATGCTTCATTTTAGTTTGGTTTTTGTGAGTTAGTTGTTTTTTTCTTTTTTTTAAATATAAAAACAATAAAGTGAAGTATTGTGTAATACAAGTACAAAAATAAATGACTATTTTTAAACGCCTTGTGCTAAGTCAGCGTGCTAACTCGTTATTGCAGCAAATGTTTTGGAAAAATATTTCATTTTTTTATGAGTTGTTTTTTCTTTAAATATGAAAACACAAAAGTGAAGCGTTGTGTGATACAAGTACAAAAATAAGTGACTATTCTTTAACGCCTGAACTTCCTGCAGTATTCGGCAATATTGCAATAAAGACATTGAGAATGAATCCCGAACGCTTGCGGAAACGAATTTAGAGATTTCCTTAGTTTTTTTTCAACGATTTTTATTTTGGATTGAAGTCAAACTATATGGGTTAGAAAACACTATTAGGCTTTAATCTGAAATTTTTTATATAAAATGTCATATAAAATTTAATAATAAATCGTCTAATATTTTTTTTTAAAAAATGTATTTATTTATTGTACAAGTCAGCACATCACGATGTAAGACAAAGATAATAACGTTAAAAAAATTCAACATCTCATATCACTATCATTTTTTTTCAATTATCGTAAATACTCTTGAGGAAGCATCGACAACAATTCAAACCGGAAGACCGACAACGATTCATATGCAATCTTACTTTTGAATCCTCCGAGGTGCGTTTGTGCGGATCCCGTTGCTGTTCACAGAGAAGACAAGAGAACATGTTAACATCTTCCTCATGATAGACTCGTTTCAAATCGGCAGTGGTGACACCGAGCGGGAATGCGGGTTTCCCTTTGAAGGCGTGCAGCCAAAGTAAACACAAAGCACTTAGCTCAGGTCGTAAAAAGCCGCAGACGACAGGGGTCTTCTGTGGGGCCGGCACACAAAATGGCCGCCGCTGCACGGAAGCGACAACCAGGGCGGCACGCACACCTACCCCTCCGGCTCGCAGGAGCTTCCGTCGAAATTCTTCGGTGGGATTGTTGAAGGTGAGCTTCTCGCAGCGAAGGTGATTGACGGGCGGGTGGCCCTCCAGGTGGAGGAAGAGGTCGTAGTCGAAGCGGACTTTCTTCGGCTCTTCCTGCGGTCGAGCGTGCAGATTGTGAGTTCGTTTGAGGAGGGAAAAAATGAGCGCTCAAGTGGTGTGTCGCGTACCTTATTCCTGAAATAAACTTCAATGGGCAAGATGAAGCCGGCGTATCCCGACTCCTCCACTTTGTATGGTGGATCTTTGCAAACTAAAAAAAAGGACAACACACACACAAACAGTCCGCAAAGCCATTTCCTCACCGGGGCAAATTACCGGAAAGCCTATTTCCCAAATTGTGCCAGACAGAACCAGCTGGAAAAGCTTCAAAATAGCACCTCGCCAGTAATGGTGTGATGTGAAGTCCCCCCCCCCCCTAGCTCCCCCCATGGACTTTTAAGACAAACAACACTTGAGCTCAGGTGCACTTGGCTCAGAGGAGCATGTTTGTCAGCTTGCCTTCCCAGTGGACCTGAACGCAGCGTACGGAGGGAGGCCCACTCTTGTTGCCATCAATCGACACGCTCCTCATTTTGAAGCCCCCCCCCCCGAAATTGATGGCTGGACAAACCGAGGTCAACCTCCCCGCCGCAGCCCAACATCGCTGAGCAAATATTATGGGTTGGACTTAATTGTGTGTGTGGGGTCACGTTCAATGTCATACTGCTCAAAGAGCCCCATTCAACGTGTTGAGGAAGCGGTGGCCACACTCTGGATGACTTTAGATTCAACACTGCTCTGACCATGAAAAATATACAACGGGGGCCTTCTGTCTTGGACATTCTGCAATAAAATACGACTTTGGAGTCGGAATGCGTCGCAGTCGCTAATCGCTAACCTATGCTAAAGCGGTAGCGAGTCATAATCATATCAACAGTATTTGCATAAATAAATTAAACTATGAATGTACAATCAGTAGCACAGTAGTTGAGCGTGCCTTCTTGTGAAACTGCGAGATGACGTTTCCTTGCGGACGTCACTAAGCTAACGCTAAGCTATGCTAATGTCATAAATAGATGAAAATATGAGCATCGGAGTCATAGTTTCCTTCGGAGGGCCATTATGACCGTCAACGCCTTTTATTACCCACAGTATAGGCTGCACAAAAAACTGATGAATAACTAGGTATGAAACTGGAGACTAAAACTCTTCAAATATTTTTTAAAGACGAATGGTAACAAAAATGTATTGTGTGTTTCTTTAAAAGTGAAGACAATTTATAATTTTAGTATTGACATATGAAGTCGATGCACAATTTGTCTTCAGGGGCCACATAAAATGATGTGGCGGGCCGCATCTGGCCCCGGGCCTTGGGTTTGGCATCTATGCACTATACAGGACTGTCTCAGAAAATTAGAATATTGTGATAATGTTCTTTATTTTCTTTAATGCAATTAAAAAACAAAAATGTCATACATTCTGGATTCATTACAAATCAACTGAAATATTGCAAGCCTTTTCTTATTTTAATATTGCTGATTATGGCTTACAGCTTAAGAAAACTCAAATATCCTACCTCAAAAGATTAGAATATCTCCTCAGACCAAGTAGAAAAAAAGAAAGATTTATAACAGCAAAACAAAATCAAACATTTGAAAATGTCCATTGACGCTCTCAGTACTTGGTTGGGAATCCTTTTGCACGGATTACTGCATCAATGCGGCGTGGCATGGAGGCAATCAGCCTGTGGCATTGCTGAGGTGTTATGGATGCCCAGGATGCTTCAATCGCAGCCTTTAGCTCATTTGCATTGTTGGGTCTGGTGTCTTTCAGCTTCTTCTTCACAATACCCCACAAATTCTCTATGGGGTTCAGGTCAGGGGAATTGGCAGGCCAATCGAGGACAGTAATGCCATGGTCGGTACACCATTTACTGGTGGTTTTGGCACTGTGGGCAGGTGCCAGATCAATCATCATCTCATAGAGCTTTTCAGCAGACGGAAGCATGTAGTGCTATAAAATCTGCATTTACTCTGGACTCGATGAAACACAGTGGACCAACACCAGCAGCTGACATGGCTCCCCAAACCATCGCTGACTGTGGGAACTTCACACTGGATTTCAAGCAACTTGGATTTTGCTCCTCTCCAGCCTTTTCTTCAGACTCTGGCGCCTTGACTTCCGAATGAAACACAAAACTTGCGTCTGAAAAGAGAACTTTGGACCACTCTGCAACTGTGCAGTGCTTCGTTTCCATAGCCCAAGTCAGACGCTTCAGAAGTGGCTTGACCATGGGACTACGGCTATTGTAGCCCATTTCCCGGACACGTCTGCGAACAGTTGCTATTGATACCTGGACTCCAGCTTCAGTCCACTGTCTTTGAAGCGCCCCCAAATTCTGGAAGCGACTCTTCCTCACAATGCTGTTAAGGCTGCGGTCATCTCTGTTGGTTGTGCAGCGTTTCCGGCCACAGTTCCCCCTTCCAACAGACTTTTTGTGGATGTGCTTTGAAACTGCACTCTGTGAACAGCTTGCTCTTTTTGTGTCTGACCCTCCTGATGGAGGGCGTCAATGATGGTCCTCTGGACAGCAGTCAGATCAGCAGTCTTCCCCATACTTGTCATTTAGTAGTTTACTGAACCAAGCTGAGTGTTTTTCAAGGTTCTGGAAGCCCTTGCAGGTGTTTCGAGTTAATTAGACAATTCAAGTGATTAGTTGAATACCCTACTAGTGTACTTTTTCATGATGTTCTAATATTTTGAGATAGGATATTTGAGTTTTCTTATGCCATAATCAGCAATATTAAAATAATAAAAGGCTTGCAATATTTCAGTTGATTTGTAATGAATCCAGAATGTATGACATGTTTGGTTTTTCAATTGTATTACAGAAAATAAAGACCTTTATCACAATATTCTAATCTTCTGAGACAGTCCTGTATGTCAGTCCGACGTTGTTGTTGCTCATCCTGAGTCCAAGGTTCGCAAAAAATCTTTGACTCACACAATGTAAGGAAGGAGTGAGTATATCTGCCGTTGTTGTTGCGATAAAGCCAATAAAAATGTCAGGGGCAGTCGAGTTGAGCAGTCACAAAGCGACCAGTGACCCGGAAGAGAAAATTAGCGCTCGTAGCATTTCTTCACTATCAAGTCTTGATGCCAATCACAGAACAATGCCAGTCACTCTGTATTTGGCCTTTCTCCACAGACTGCCTGCTAATGAGGCCAGCTCGGACGTTGGGCTCAAGGGGGGGGACGAAAAGAAGGACCCCTCCGTTTGCCCACTCAAATGCAGGCTAATCCCGACAGCGCAGATCATTTCAAGGGTCCGATAAATCATCCCAAAGGTGCTCGATTGGGGACATGGCTGGCGAATTCCAGATGTCTTCCGTTTGATGGACTTCCGGACAATTGTCTTAATTTTTCTCCATCAAGTTCCATGACTGGAGGTGCTTCGAAGACGGCGGGTGGTGATTAGCGAGACGGTACGCTCGAACGAGCCCAGTGTTTTAAAAACAACCTGGCGCTCTGTTAGCTTAACAGCCCCGGCTGACCCGTATGACCTCGCGCTAATCAGCTAACGACGGGACCGGACAACGCCAACGAAGGTCGAGATTAATCGGGCGAGATTAAACAGCCGGGGCACATCCGAGTTTGCGTTGTCGGTTGAGTTGCTCGGAAGACGCGCGGCGGGTGGCCGGTCCGGTCGAGTCGAGCGTTTGAAAAGCGGCGGCAGCTATCGGCGGAATTGCAAGACGACCCGACTCGGGTGACCTTTGAGCAGCTACAGTCGATATCCAGTGTTTGAACTTGAGGAATGGGCTAACTCCAAGACGACTTGAAACGGTCCCCGAACGATATTAGGGCAAGTTGAATCATCTTTTGGGGGGGGGGGGGGGGGGGGACCCAATCGTTTGATGGCAAAAAGGAGCAAAAAAGACGACACAAAGCCCGCTCGTATCGTTCGAGGCGGACGTGGGGAGGGACAGGATTTACGGCTCAGTTCCTGTTCTTGGGTGCTGGTGGTGGCGGCTGCCCCCAAATACCCCCCCCCCCCCCCACCCCCGCGGGCCTTTCATGCTCTCGGTCCGTAACTTTCATTGCTTGGGTTCTCTTTGTATTGGACCTCTTGCCTGAGAGTTTCTTTCTTTTTTGTGTGTGTGTAGACAGCAGTGGTGCGAGAAGACACGTTTTTGGTGCTCAAGTAGATTTTGGTAGCTTCTATTTGACTGACCGCATTGCCTACATTTGAATGATGTCTGCACTTTCCACAACTTCCGGTCTCAATAAAGACTTGTTACTGTTTTTTTTTTTAATGTCCACACTTAGCACGTCAAAAAGATGGACATGGAGAAAGGTTAAGGATAAATAAAAGATGATGCCACCAAGAATTTGCTGTTCAATCAAATTGTGACATTTCTAAATTCTGCTTTTTCTTTTTTTTTCTTTTTTTCTTTCAACACTCCAAACCACAAATGCAATCATTCTTTGTGTTTGCGCATTTGCTGCCTCGTCAATTTGAAATAACGTCTCGTTTTGAATTAAGCGATGGAAATTCCAAACTTTTGATCCGATTCGTGTTTTACTCGTCAAAATAATCGGCACGTCAAAAGATGATTGAAATCATGTAGCTCTTGAAGCTAGCTGAGTATTTGTACTTTTTTTTTCTACATTTGGAAGACAGACCAAGAGGAACGCTTCCAAATATAAAACACACACGCGCAAAAAAAGAGCAGATTGGTGAAGCTGCAACTCATTTGGATCTGGACGACGAGCATCTTGTGTACTTGCGCTCGCCACAACTAAAGGCGCCAGCGCAGCGACGGAGGCTAGCGAAACGTTCGGTGCCAGCGCTCGGCAGAGGCCCGAAGACAGCCAGGGGGCGAACATGTTGGACCAATCATGACGCCATCTCGCTGTCTGCGTGCGTGTATGTGTGTGTGTAGTGTGTCCAAGTTGGCCAACAGAAGGCCTTTCTTCCAGGAATGGCGATAGTTCGCCGTTTGGGCCGGCCATCGAGTCATTTTCAAAACTGGCCTGCTAGCTTTCAACGTACGGGTTGTCCCTCAGTCTTCCTCTTTTGAGCTGAGGGCATTAGGTCCAAGCTGTGGCGCCGAGGGGAGGGGGTAGGGGGGACAATACAAAAAAAAAAAAAAAAACCCGCACTGGGTCTTCCTTGGCTCCATGTGTGGAGGAGGCATTGCCAATGGCTGTTCCCATGGAAACACCAGAGAACAGTTTGAGCTCATAATGAAGCAGCGGCATCTTTTTTTTTTGGGTCATTCTCAACGCATAAAAAGTGAAAGCCGGCATGGAGGAAGCGTCTGTTTAGACTCCGGCGTGGTGCTCGCCGGCTCGTAAACGCCGTCTCGGATCTCAACAAAAGACTTTGAATGGGGCCGGCAAGTGTGCCAGGCGGGCCGGGAGATTCCACCGCACCTCTAAATCTCTTCAGAATGGGATTAGCGCTACGCTTGAAGCCCCACACTTTCGGCAGAAATTAATTCTTCTTGAATAAGTGTGAAAGATCAACCCAGTGCGTAATTATTCTTATTAATATCTGGGGATGATTGTCAATACATAGAAGAAATTTTGTATTTTATTTGTGAAAATGACATTCAACAAGGTTTTTGGATGCTGATGGTAAGAAATTACGTTACCGTCAAAGTCAATAAAGGTTATATCAATAGTCTGGCGTTGGCTGGTTGGTTTGACACTATCGCGACTTTACTTGAGAAGGCATGGGATGCGTTGGGAAGCTTTTCTTCACAGTTTACCAACACGGCCCAGCATCAAGTGCACAACTTATTAGTCTTATCACAGTTCAGACATTTACAGTGAGCGGCAAACATCTGCAACACAAAGTATGAAAAGCAGCAGAGCTCACCTCTTTTTGGTTTGGGGAAACTCTCGTGCAAATGAAAGACAACTTTCTCCACAAAGTGCTGAATGTTGCTGTGTTCCGGTCCTCGGACGAACACCATCCAGTCGTGGGTGAAGCCTTCCACCGTGGGTTTCTTTCGGAATTGGGCGCGGTGGCCGAGTTCGAGTTTCACCTGAACGGCACCCTGGCATTTGAGATTGGGAGGTTGATTTATCATCCCTGTGTAAATCACGACTTATTCGTCGCAACATTTGCTTGAGTGCCTGAAAGCGTTTTTGTTTCTTTAAATCTACACTCACCTTCACTGAAAGCCACATCAGTGATGGGTTACGAACAAGTTGTAAACATTCCAAAGAGTGAATTTCCACGCTAGTAACATATCACGGCAACATTTTCTCCATTTTTAAACAACAGATACGGTGTTTGGATTGAGCAGGTGTCCCTAATAAAGTGGCCGGCACACCAGACGAATATTTGACTTGAGAACAAGCGTACATTCAAATCACTGACAAGTCTGTACAGTGAAAAACTCTACACTGAGAAATAACATTGAAATATAATAAAGGGGAGTAACGAGGAATATCCAATACAGTTACAGCATTTTGTATATGAATTGTGACTATCACGGAATACAACTTGATCATTAAATGCACTTAGATTTCAGGGCAAAATGTTTTAGTATACTTTAAAGCCCTTTAAAAAAGAAAAAAGAAAGATAGCGGTACGTCCAGGCTAAAGCTAGCGTGCAGGTCAAATCCTTTTGATGGAGTGCAAAGCACCGACTCCTCGGGTGTGACATTCCCAGCCACTGCCTTCATTGAGATGGGCGAACCAGCATCGAGCCCTCTGAAATGGCTACTCACCGAGTTGGCCATTCCTGAGGCGCCGCGTTACTGCGTTTTCATGGAGACGGAGTTGGGAAAGCAAGTGCAGGTAAGTCCAATTGGCGTGTGGCGGCGGACATTGTGGCCACTCTCTGCGTGTTCGGCTCCAAGTCACATTCAAGACTTTCCAAGACTCGCCGGCAGTCAAGACAGCAGGTATCAAGACAAAAGGTCCGGTAGAGATTTTCAAAATAAAGTGATACGCGGACCCTTACACTTACTTTGCATGCATTGAGCATGATTTATTTGATAGTGAGGAAAAAAAATCTTAAAAATGCACGGATTATATTTTCCTGTGTAAAATAAATCGTTGGTTGCCATACGATATATAGAAAAAATAAAACTGTCTACATTTTTGTTTTGAATGCAATAGTGCATTCGTCTACCCGTGGTTTTATTGCTCAATCCCGCCACCTTGTTGACAGAGCGACAAAGCGCATGCGCGGCCCAATGTTTGAGAGAGCACGAGGGGAATAACCAATGGGAGAACAGAAGGCAAGTCGCATCACGCTGCCTTCAAGCCCATCGGGAAAACCGGTAACACGCCGCGTCCTTGTTTTCTCTACGTAAATTAAACAATTATGTGCAATCAACTCAAGTTCTAATATAGGAATCTTTAAATATCTAAAATTTGGCATTACTGATATCCATTCAATAGCATCTACTTTAGCTTTAGCTGGGACCATATATATATGTATATATTTTTATTCTTAATTTTTTGAAATCTCAACAAGTTTGGCCCTCGGTCATTGCCGTATGTCTACGCTCTGCCGAACCCGTACAAGAGGTAAAGTTTATAAAAAGGTCCAGGTAAAAAGTCTAATTTGGCTTTCAATGAGACGCTAACATCACTCAATTTACATACCTGATGCAATAGCTATTATAGTGCACGACTTGACGGGCCGATTTGGATCGCGTCGCTCTCCGGTGTTTATGGGTTGCTATTATATATTAGCAGGTTAGCCTCAGAGTGGCTTATTACAGTCGCAACGGAGAAATATAAATATCCGCTTTAAAAAACAAAAGACTAATACTAAAGTCCAAACAGGTCGCAGTGTTGTGTATTATGCTAAACTGCACCCTCAATTGATTTCACGTTAGATTTTAGTTAGCTTGAGAGAATCCTTTTTTTTTTTTTTTTTTTTAACGAGTCCATTGTTAAAACGTTTGCTTGTCAGCTTAATTTTATTCTACGCAAACGGCCAATGGAAACGGTGCGTGGAACATACAGTACAGCTGTATTCGGCACTGGTCTAGTTTCGAACAAGTTGTTTATGCCCCTTTGTAGTTTGTAATCCAAAAACATCATGAGGTTATTCTAACCGATTCCGGGCAGGTTTCTGTCAATGGATGTCATGTATTGAAAATCAACTGGAGAAATTGAAGCTAGATTTTTCTTCTCATTTAGCAATAACGGGTTCAATAATATTGCTGTGGTGGACCATGACGTGGCACCTGAAAGGCCTCTCAGACTCCCATATCGCGTTTGGCGTGTGCATAGCAAAGCCTGGTTGGTGTCCTTTCAAAAGCTCTGTTGGCTCAACAAGTACTGCAGCATTGTCCTCCCATCTGTCGCTAATGCAGACCTTTGCAGTTGCAGGTCCATATTGTTCAGCACTATGGAAAATATGCAACAGAAACCCGCTCGGAACACGTCGACCCGCTTTTAGTCGAGTTGAAAATCCAAAACACCATGTTTGTGATAGCACACCGAATCCTAAGCTTCATAGATTTTCGTTTTTGAAATGTCAGTACAGGAAGACATCCTCCAAATCTGTCTTGTTCTTTTATGGCGAGGGTGAGCAGCAGCAGGTGCAGCGGACTTACCTGCTCATGTCGCTTGTCAAGCAGCTTGGCGATGAGGGCCGGCGTGCTGCTGTTGGACAGTAGAGCACACTGGCTTATCACATAGATAACAGTTTGGGGGGGAAGGGTTGGGTTGGGTTGGGTTGTTTTGGGCGGGTGCTGGCTGTAGGCCTGTGGTCATGTTAAACCGTTATATCGACTTACTTTTTTTTGCCAAAACAGCAGACACAAACATTTTCAGCCTCGAGTTCCTCTACCGTTGAGAGTCAAGTCAAGTCTGGTGAGATGAGCAAACGTGGGCCCGCCATTCCGCTGACATGACAATAATGTAACCGTGATTTATGTCGTTGCTTCGGGACGGGGATCGTCTTTCAAAGGTTGTATACCTCCGAGCGCTGCCGTCTTCTGAATCTTTGTGCGAGGGCGACAGGTGGCCGCATCACTTGTCTTTCACAAGCTGACACCTGATACCTGTTTTTCATGGGAGGGCGGGGCCAATCCCCCCCCCCCCCAACCGTGCTGAAAAGTATTGTGTTCCTTACTAAGTTCTGCTGCTTTCACAGGCACGATGGAGGCCTTGAAGGTGCGCCTTGACTTCCAGAGCCCCATCATTCAAGCCCAGGTGAGTGAAGGAAGAGCAAAGGTTGGAGATTAGTGGCCTAAATATGCTTCTCAGTTTATTTTTTCCAAACATTTTTGGTCACGCTGCAAGATCCACAACATGTCTTCAGTGTTTTCTCACACACATGATGTTTCCACCTCCAAATAGCTCAAGTTGGGTTTCTTCTTCTGACCATACTCCTTTTTTTTCCTGAACGTGATTTCAAGGCGAGAATAACAAGATGTTGAAGATTTTTTTTTGTAATTTTTATTTATTTATTTAATTTATTTAGGATGTTGGCCAAGTTCAAAAGTGAAAAGAGCACTTTGTTTCTTTAAGATGTTGGCCAAGATTTTTTTATTTATGGATTTATTCATTCATGTAAGTATGTATTTATTAAGATGTTAGCCAAATTCAAAAGTGAAAAGCGCATTGAGGAGGAACGTGAGGAATTTGAACCAAGTGTCGCGTACCCGTGTCCCAAGCTGCGAGAAAAAGGTAAAGACCCAATGATTGTCACACACACATCTGGGTGTGGTGAAATTTGCCCTCTGCATTTAACCCATCCATCCCCGAGGGGAGCAGTGAGCAGCAGCGGTACCACGCCCGGGAATCATTTGGTGATCTAACGCCCCAATTCCAGCCCCTTAATGCTGAGGGAGGCAATGGGTCCCATTTTTACAGTCTTTGGTATGACCCGGCCAGGGTTTGAACCCACAAGCTTCCAGTCTCAGGGCGGACACTGAGCTGCCTACAGTGCTTTTCGCTCAAATTCCCATCATCAACAAACCACAATTTCTTTTGTAAGTTAGCACGTTTACAAATGGAGCAAGGGATCAATAAATCTTTTCCTCCACGGTGTAATGATCAACATGCAACTCTCGTATGATTTTGCAGGCGGTGAGAAGGCTCGTTGCTGCCGTGCTGAAAGAGAAAGGCCCGAATGGACAAATCAGCCTGTCTTGCACCCAGGTGAATATCGGGGAAGATATTTTTTGTATTATTATACATTTGTGCCACCCGCCCGCCTGCAAGTGCTCAAGCTCTGGCGGTGTCACATCAGGGCTCGGCGCTGGAGACGCTATGGGAGCGCTGCTGCGGCGAGTGCGCCGCCGTGCGCTCGGCCTGCTGCCACGCCGTCGTGCTTCTGGTGGAGCAAGGCCACGCCGACCTACGCCACGTCCTCAACGGCGTCCTCAACCTGCTGCCTTCCGCACGGTACGCCGTCTCATCCGCATTTTGCTTGCCGCTTTTTGACCGGACCCGTCCTCAGGAACGCTCAGGGCTTGGTGAAAGTCGTGGCCGAGCTGCTACGGATCCAGACGGAGCGCCGAGACCCAGACGCGGGCTTCGGATGTCCTTACGGGATCAGGTCAGTGGAGGGGCCGCAACCAAGTCTCCATTTTTGATTGACTCGGCTTGTCCATTTGAGATATTACAATTAGGTGGGTGATCTGAAATATTTACTCCGCCTAAAAAAAAAAAGAAGAAAATCTGAAACCAGAAAAGCGCCAAATATGTTTGACAAGGCCACAGCTTCTTTTTCCCATCCTCAAGCTGCTCACAAAAAGTCTGAATGGCTTTGTGCTTGCCTTTCTTTCTCCTCTCATCTTTTTTCAGGCGCTCGCTCACATTCTTTCCACTCCCTTTGTCCTCTTCTGTCGCCTTCATTCCCTCGGCGCTCTCCGCATCTGTCCGCCTCCCCGGCGGGAAGATGAATATGTTCCGGCGTCTTGGGCCGCCGTCGGGGCCTCGGCCCGCCGCTCTTAAGCGGCGGCGGATTCGCGGAGGACGCACGCTGGCGGCCATTGTTAAGCGGCCGCTCGCCGCTGTCCTGCGAAATCTGAAAAGTCGAAATCTGGAGCCGCATCCCAAAATAGTCTTAATCCATCTGGTCGACCCCTGCTGAGGGACGCTGCGGTGAAATCTTCATCAGAATGTCAAAGCGTTTGAGTCTTAACTCATTCAGTGCCACGAACGGTTAGAGACGTCAAAGATATACTGGGTTGGCAGTGAATGAGTTCATGGAAGCAAAGTCGTTTTTTTTTGTTTGTTTTTTTACACTGTACAGTGGGACGAAAATGCGTATTATGGATTTTTTTTCTTCCATTTTGCTGCTTCCTGAACGATTGCGAAGGGTGCGAGAGGCTGATGGATGAGAGTTGGCGGGTGGATGAGGGACGAGCGAGGAAGGTTGAAGACGGTCACCAAGATGATTAGGAGTGCAAAGAAAAGAGAGGGGTCAGTCCGTCTGGGTCGCTGAACTTCCTTTTGTGTGGATTGATGGGACCCAGGATGAGTTGAGTGGGCCCGCCGGGGGGGGGGTGACCCTCGTGACCCTTGTGACCTCACCTTGGATTTGACTGCCAGTGTTTAGTCTGGACTTGATGGGTGTGGAAGTGGTGATTTTTTTTCTTTTTTTTTATCACATGGAAATTTCTGGATGTAACAACATTGTATGAAAAAATATAATTATAAATCCACTGAAAGGAGAGATGATGATCCCCCCCCCCACGGTTCAAAACTGTTTTCAGTGTGTAACAAGAACAAGAAAAAAGTTTTGCCTTTTAAAAAGCTTCTGTCCTATCCTGTCCTTTTCCTTAGGAGTGATCCTCACCCATTCATTACAGCTTTGGAGAACCGCCCGGACTGCTGGACCGCCATTCTCGCCGAGATCCATGACTTTGTCCAGCAGGCTGTTGACAGGCAAGCCCAACATAAATTTACCCAATATGAAATCTTGTTGACGGCGCCGACGTGGTCTCTGATGACGCAGAAACGAGCCCGCCTACGTGGCCATGCTGGTCCCCTTTCTACGCTACCTCTACTGCCAACCCGAGAGGCGGACCGAGCACGGCTTCCTTCGCCAGGGTCTTCTGCGGACACTGCTCCCCGCAGGTGGGCTCGGCTCGCGGGACGAGAGTTCGCCGCCATCCGACAGCCTTCTCCGGTGCTTCTGCCGGCTGGTGCCGCACATGCCGGTGAGTCGGGGCGACGTGCGGCTGACGGTTCTGAAAGCTTTAGGCGATGTCAGAGGTGAAAGAAAGCCGGCTTCAAATATTCAAGGCTGGAAAATTGGCGTCACGGCAGGTGGACGACGTGGAGGCGGTGCTGGAGCTGCAGTGGCTGATCAGCGCTTTGCTTCCCGCCTTGTCGGAGAAGCGTGAAGACGCCTGGACGAGCCAGAGAGCGCGTCTCCTGCTCCAGTTGCTCTGCGCGTGTCAGAGCTGCCTCGGCTTCGGCGGAGACTGTCGACCGCTCGTGGGCTTGATGACGGAGATCATCCCGACGTGTCGACAGGTCGGCCGGCCGGCCCGCACGACTTGTCGTCATGTGCGTGATGAGAGTCCGACGACAAATCATAGTGCTGCGTTTGTGTGTAGAAGCTGCCTTTGGATGAGATGCTCATGGCTGTTGCTTTGCTCCTGTCTGAGGCCCCCGCAGCGCAACAGAGCAGCCTGCTCAGTCTTGGTAAAAATCTGTAAAAAAATATATATATTATTTTAATTTATTTATTTTATGGAGATATAAAATCATATATATAGTTGTGTTTTTTGCTCATTTCTACTTTATATATTTGAGGATTTATTTTTATAGATTTCTTTTCTTTTATATGTTTATAAAAAGGAAAATTCAATAAAAATAAATCCTTTAATGTGATATACACACACACACACACACACTCTGAAGTAGTATATTTTGCTCATTTCCATAACCTTCTGTCCACTTTCAAGCACTAACTTTAGCTCCCGAGCACACCACCGAGCCCTCCCACTGGTTGAGTCCGGTCCTGGTTCTCCCCGTGCTGCAGCTCCTGTCCTGCTCAGATGTCACCGAGGCACTCGCAGAGCGCCACACGCACAAGCTCAACCAGAAGCTGGCTCAGAGCGTGTTACGCAGCGTCACCAGGCAAACCGCTCAACTCCAACAGGTAACATAATAATGAGTGGGGGAAATCTCCATTCTGAGATGAAGATGACCTTCTTCTTCTTGCCAGTCTCCTCTACCGGAAAAGCTTCTTCTCACCCCCTGGTTCAGCGAGCTGAGAGCGGCCGTGTCCACGCTCCGCCGAGTGGTCGAGAACCCTTCGGCAGCCGTCGATTGGCTCCTTTCGCTCACCTCGGCTCTGTCGTCAAGCCAGCAGCACCTGCCCAGCTCCCTCGCTCTCACGGTCGCCCACCTTCTCCTCCTCACGGGCCAGGACCAGGTCTGCCGCTTGGCTTTGGATGCCGTACGGGCCGTCGCAGCCGCCGACCCCCGCCAGGTGAGTGACATCCTTTGACAAGACTTGCCTGTTTGCGTTTCAAATTCTGCGTTTTCAAAATGGCCGCCTTTCTGTTCTCAAAATAAGAGTTGTTGTTTTTTCGGGTCGTTTGTGTAAACTCGGTGGCCTCCAAATGAAGCTCCTCACCTCAGTATCATATTCAAGCATGAATATTCATATTTTTGTTCTGTCCGAAACCTATATCGATGCAAAATATTAAAATAATTAAACAATTTGTCATTTAAAAAAAATTAGACCATTGTCAGGGTTTAAATATATTATCGAACAATCAGTTCTTTTGTTGATGAAAAAAAATATAAACTCGGAGTTTAATTTTCTTTTTTTTTTTATCGCCAGCCTATCCAAAAAGAAACCCTTGGTAACAAAGAGCCGAAAAAAATGTAAAGAAGCTGCCTCTGAAAAAAAAAAAAATATATATATTAAACGTGCGAATATAAAAAGTGTCTTCTGAGAAACTCACTTTTAAACCCCCCAAGACAGGGAAGCTATTTTAGCTTCTCAATTTAGCTCACCGATAACGGCTCAATTTGTCATTACGCTTGGTGTTAGTCAGGCGTTAAATTGAGAAAGTAAAAATAAACTCAGACTATGCAAACAGAGAACTTTGGCGACATGGGGAAAAAAAAAACATGTTAGCACTGCTTCGCGTTAGCTAATGTGTGAATACAACAAACTTGACAGACACAAGCCAAGTGATAACGTGACTCCAATTGTTGTTAGCACAGCTAGCTAGGCTAATGTGTGAATACAGCAAACTTAACATACACAAGCCAAGTGATGGTGTGACTCGAATTTGGTGGCGGCTCAACTCATTGGCTTTTTTATTTTTGCCTCCGAACTTGCTTGCGACATGAAAGTCAAGACTGGACGCCATCTGTGACTTCTCATGCAGCACCGTTGCTTTAAGTGACACTCACTTGCTCGCTTTCTGCTGCTACCAAATGAATTTTCAACCCAATGTCAAATTCTGGTTCCGCTCTTTGGAGCTCTCCATTGGCTACTTAAATGACATTTATGCACCTTTTTTATGTTGAACTAAAAAAACAACAAAAAGCTTTCTGTTGCTGACTGACATATCCCTCCGAGCCCTCGGGACTGCAACGTGAGTCTCCGCAACCCCCCCCCCCCCCCCAGACAATGATGTGAAATAACAGGCGGTGCCAAGGCTGCTCGTTAAGAGGATTCCCCCCGCTGTTCTAATTGCTCCCACAGTGCCACTTGCACCGGGGCGGCCATTTATGAAGTGGAAGACAAATTGGATTGTTTTCCTCAGACGAGCCCGAAAATTGTTGCTAGGGTAGCCCCTTTTGTTAAAAGACGGGAACAAAACGCACCGACCGACGCACTAAATCATCTCGCTCACCAACTGATGCGACGTTTGCGTATTCCAGGTGCCATCCCTTCTTCCCGTGCTGCTGTTCAAGCTGGGCAAAGAAAAGGATCCGAGCTTGACGCGGGCTCTGCTCGAGTGCCTGCCGAACCTCGGCACCCACAAGGTAGCGGCGAGAAGATGGAACGTACATTTGTGTGGAAGGCTAAAAGTGTCTTTGTGTCGCAGCTCTGTGTCCCCACGGTGCTGCAGACTCTCGGCCTGCTCGCCAGCAACCTCAAACTCAAAGCAGCCGCCATGCGGCTCACGACGACGCTTTGGAAGAAGCAGGTGGGCCACCTCGACCAACGCTTGGCATTATTCCACCACCCTCAGCGTTATTGACCTGTCCTCGCCCCCTCCCCCACCAGGACCGCGTCTACCCCGAGCTTCAGCGTCTGCTGGCTCAGCCGGACAACAGGGTGGTGATGGGGAGGGAAACCCAGTGGGAGCAAGTGTTGGCCCGAGCCGCCTGTCTTCGAGACATCTGCCGAGAAAGGTCTCATCGTCGTTCGGGGTTAGCTCCAAAGTCTTTCGCTAAGTTGACTGTGTGTGTTGTGTTTGTGTTGCGCGCAGGCCTTACCAGCACGGAAGTGACATGTTGGCCGCCATCGCGTTGACTCTGAAGCAGTGCAGCAGAGCCGACCAGGTGACCCCTGCCGTGCTGGCCCTGCAAGGACTGCAGGAGCTGTGCCGTGCTGAGGTGGGCCCACGCAAAGCAAATGATTAGCTATGCAATTGGGATGGATGGAGGGATGGAATTGAAATATTTTGGTGTTCATGTTCATGGTCTTCAAATGAGTGGCCATGTGCTGCGTTGTCCGGCATGCAGACTTTGGCCACCAAGGGGCGGTATGTTCCATACAGCCACACTGCGCATATGGATTTGATTCTGAAACCCAATTCGCGCTGATCATTTAAAAAAAAAATCTGCTTTTCCCCGACGGTATTGCTATTTACGTGAGGAGAAAGTGGTTCAGAAAAGGCATGGATGAAAATGCAATTATCTTTTCAAGGTCTTCTTCCTGTGTATTTATACAAACAGTAATAATAAATCAATTTGTATTACAATATGCGACACCATATTTATTTGATGTAAACATCTGGCAGAACACCCGCGCATAAAAATGGCAAATGGCAGCACTCGAGAACAAAATACTCCACTACCTTTGCGCTTTGTTATGGAATTCACTGCCGCCACCTAGCGGTGGAGTGCCTGAACTCTCGTATGTCCACATTTTTGTTCGTTTGGCCACTTTGGACTGAAAACGATATGAACTTTTAATTCAGAAGTCCTGGCAAGAAAATATTCTAGCAATGAGCAATGAATTAAATTTTTCACAAAAGACCTGTCGTGTTTTTCAATTTGTTTTGCAGGTAGTGGACATCGTGTCTACATGGAGAACTCTTGGACCGGAGCTGAGATGCGACTCTCGTCCACTGATGGTCAAGGCGGTTTCTCAGCTTCTGGCTCTGGTTCCCCAACTCGCCGTCAAATCTGAAGAATATGAGGTGAATACTTCAGTCAAATAATTGTCAAGCTATTACAGTCAGCCCCCTGCGCATTTCAAAAAAAAAAATATATATATATTTTTTTCTTTATTTTTCTCACTTTTTATGATTATTTTTAATAGAAACTAAAGGATGAAGCAGTCAGCTTTCTCTGGCATTATGCTGTCAACAAGGTCTGTGTAAGAAACACCCGTGCACAATCTGATATTGTGACAGGTGCCTCTTTGAGCCCATTTTTTTTTGTTGGTGGGGGCGGGGCAACAGGATCCAGATGTAGCCAGCTGTGGTTTTCGGGCCTTGGCCGACTTCCCAGAAGCGAGTCACACCATCAATCATCTCCCCGAGGCAGTAAGTTCAAATTCAGCTAAGTTTTCTCATGCCGATCCACATTCGAAGGGACGCGCGTTCATTTCCACAATGTCCGTCGTAGGCCAGGCCCGAAGCGCCGCCGCCCGAGCAGAAAGACGAGGATGAGGAGCAAGCGGGGAAGGACGAAGAGGGAGACCTCTCAGTCACGGGCTCATCATATGTCAAGTTGCTGACTCTCACCCCCTCGCCTGCTTTACCAGGTCAATGACATCACAGCGTGTCTCTTAGTCGGATCGAAAAATGTACCGTAAATTTCGGACTATAAGCCGTGGCTTTTTTCGCAAATTTTAAACCCGAAATCACGAGTTTTAAATGGTGCGGCTTATAGTTTGGTGCGGCTTATAGTCCGAAAATTACAGTAATGTGGTACAGCGCCCTCTAGTGGCACCCGAAAGAATCATTCTCCTCTATGATAAGCAAAGTGTTGCAAATGACTGAACGTGTGTCACACGGGGGCAGCCTTGGAGCATTTCCTGACATCGCTGGTCAAGCAAGAGATGAGCCAGATGCCGAGGGGCGTGTATTTTTCCGCCCTACGGGGAGGCAGTTCGCCTTCGGACCAGGGCAAAACCCTGGCGGGGATCCCGGCCTTTATGCTCAAGTCCTACGAGAAGAACAAGCAGCCGGGGCTCAAGGCAGGACTGGCGGGTGAGCGTTGGCAAGTTTTAGCAAACGTGTCTGTCCGTCCGTCTGTCCGTCACATGTTCCTCGTTGCAGCCGGCCTGCTGCTTTGCCACGAGCTTCCGCAGCAGACGGATCGCGAGGGCCGACCCATCGTGCGCTTCCTCCTCAGCCGCAGCCGAAGCTACCAGCAAATCATGAGCGCCCTCATTCACGAAGTACTCGCGTCTCTGCTGCTTTCTGACCAAAGGGTGGGGGGGGATGAGGAGGAAATCTGACATTTGGGTACGGTCCATCCGCAGGTGAACATTCAGCCGTCCGAATGGCACCGCGCGCTGCTCCTCCCTCAAGCGTGGCGCAGTTTCATGAACGGCACGTTCCACGCAGTCCTTGAGGTGGCTTCTTCTAACATTTGGTTTTAGGGTAGAAGATACAATTTGTAAAATGTCCGTTTTTTTGCGCGCAGGGTCGAGGCGCTGATCTGGAAATGCAGCGGCGCAAAAGCGACCAAGAGGACCAAGAAGAACTGCGCTACAAGCAACACTGCGCCTGGCTGTGGTGAGCTTCTCATTCATCTTCACACCATCTTCATCAGCTGCAATCAACTCTCGCTGTTCTCAGGGCCAGAGACCGCCTGACGGATTCAATCCGAGCCGCGACCAAGTGAGTAAAGGCGAAGGAGGCGCCGCTACCTTTTAGAGGCTAACGCGCGTCTGTGCTATGTGGCGTTCAGGGACAGTCCCGTTGTTCAGGGAAATTCCGTCCTGGCTCTGAGCGCGCTGGCTGCCGTGCTGGCTAAATACGAGCGCAACCTGCCCGCCGATAGCGACTCCGGCCTCACGGTAAGGCGTCGGATGTCTGATTCCAAGGCGAGACCGCATGTCCAAGGCGTTTACCTCCTTTCAGGCTGGACCCGAGTTTGTGCCCACCAGCAGCTGGTTGGCAATGCTGCTCGACACCCTGCTCAGCATCATCAGCAGTAGCTACAAGGCCGGCGGGCAAGTCTTTCCGTGGTACCTGCATGTAAGTTGGGCCTCTTAATGCTTTTCAAGAGAAGTCGCCAGGTCTGTTCATTGTGAACGAAGCCAGAGTTAGAAGAGGGTGTGTGCACTTGTGCAACCACATCATTGGAGTTGTTTTTAGTGCCGCTGTCATTCATTTGAGTTGTTGGGTGCTTTGGAGAGAGAGTTTTGCCATGATTGAACTTGGTCTCATATTGCAAAAAGTTGCCATGAGGTCAGGGGTGCGATGACTTCTTATATCCGCGCTTGCTCTCGTCCTCAGCGCTCTTATTCGGGCGAGAACACTGCGAGTGGCATCGCTCGCTCCTGCGCCAGCTTAGCGCTGTCCCTGCTGGTGCCGGTGCTGGTTTGGTGGCATCAAGACAGTCTGAGGCAGGTGTTGTCGGCGCTGCGGGCCGGCCTGCCCGAGTCGCCCGCCGAAGACGACTCCCAGGCCATTCGGTTCCACTCCGGCCTGGCCCTCGGCATGGTGCTGTCCGGCTTGCATCAGCAGCGCCTCGGGTATTTTTGGAAGAATTTCTTGAATTTCCGTCAGTGCACCTTGGAGCTTTTGCCGCTTGGTTGGCACGCTGTGGAATCAGCTCACTTCCTTTTTTCCCACCTGCTCTAGTGACGTCACTCCTCAGAAGGACGCCGAGCTCCTCCTCGACGCTCTCTCGGCGCTGGAAGCTTGCGCTTTCGACACCCGGGCAGAACACAAGTGAGTCCGCCGTGGAGGGATCTCGGCGAGCGGACTCATTTTTTGTCCCCCTTCTTCAGTACGGGCTGCATGTTGGGTCTGGCGCTGGTGCTTTCTGCGCTTTGCAACGGTGGGCAGACGCAGCAACACGGCCGGGTCACTCAAACACTGGACAAGCTGCTGAGTGCCCTGCAGGACAGCGGCGGACAGGGGCGCATGATGCAAGAGGTACGAAGAGAAGAAAAGGGCTGAAACAGACTTAGAGTAGTAACACTGTACGATTTACGCCGGTGGTTAAAAAGTTACAAAATAAAAAGAGTGAAAATATGTATGTAAAAAAAACCTTTACATTTATAGAGCCCATTTTTAGAAAAAAACAACAAAATGTTTTTATTGGGTCTTTTTCCTCTCTCTTGCTCATCCGTCTTGTTACATTAGCAATAGAAAAAAGTCGGCCAATGTTTGTACAAAAACGTGTTGTTGTTTTTTTCTGTTCCTAAAATATTTAAATACGACTTAACCAAAAAAAGGGTAATCATTGTAGGTATTTTGGTTTAATTGTATTTTTCGGCATAAAAGTAATTAGTTAAATGAAAATAATAGCGTTGTAACATTTTGCACAAAACAAAAAAATGGTGTGCAGGTTTTGGCCTACTCGGTGGCGTGCGTCAGCGTTTCGGCCTTCAGCGTCAGCCTCGTCGATGCCGCCAAGGCAGACCAGGCCGTGGCGACTCTGCGCACCTTGACCGAGGAGAGTCAGCAGGTCGGATTCTGATGCAGCATTCTTTTCTGACATCCTTTCTTTTCTTTCCTTCTAGCTAATTCTCCTTCCTCCTCTCCTTCACCCTTCCTACCTTCCACCATTTCTCTTTCCAATCTTTTACGCATCCTTGTTTATTTCTCCTTCCTTCCTTCCTTCCTTCCTTCCTTCCTTCCTTCCTTCCTTCCTTCCTTCCTTCCTTCCTTCCTTCCTTCCTTCCTTCCTTCCTTCCTTCCTTCCTTCCTTCCTTCCTTCCTTCCCACCTGCCTCCCTCTCTTGCTCCCATCCTTCCTCGCTCCCTCCCTTCCTTCCTTCCTTCCTTCCTTCCTTCCTTCCTTCCTTCCTTCCTTCCTTCCTTCCTTCCTTCCTTCCTTCCTTCCTTCCTTCCTTCCTTCCTTCCTTCCTTCCTTCCTTCCCATCTGCCTCCCTCTCTTGCTCCCATCCTTCCTCGCTCCCTCCCTTCCTTCCTTCCTTCCTTCCTTCCTTCCTTCCTTCCTCCTTCCCATCCTCCCTCCCACCCTTCGTGTCTGTCTGCGTCGCCACGCTCCTGAAATGGCTTTTCTATTGTTCAGACTCCCGGCTTCTTCATGGCTCTGGGCCTGGCGGTCCACGGCCTGTCCCTGTGCGGCCACGGCAAAGCCGAGGACCTCCAACCTCGACTCCTGGCTGCCTGGGTTAAGATTTTACTGGCAGAGGTGCGACATTAGTTTTTTTGTTGTTGTGTGCAAGCGGTGCTGGAACGTGTTTGTTGTTTTCAGGGTTGTCCCACCATGCAGCGGCTGGCTGCCGTTAACGGACTGGTGGCTTTGGTGGGATCCGAGAGTTACCTCATTCAGGTGAAGAGCCTTCAGCTCCGTTTGCTTTTCTTTGCATTCCTTTCGTCAAGCATGCGTTTGTTTCCGTTCCGCAGCTCAAGAGCGAACTGGAGCCTTCGTCCAATCAGCAGAGCCGACTCAACGAGGTCATCCGGGCCATTTCGCAGGTAACGCCGTCCTTCCTTGGCTTGTTTCCTTTTTTCTATACTTTCCTTTCTTGATTATCTTGATTTTTTTTGTCAGATTGTGTCCTTCTCAAGAGCGATCGGCTTGCAGTCCAACTGCGCCTGCCTGCTGGGCCACTTGCATTTGTCGCACATGTTCACCAGTCACAGTCACACGGCAGGTAGCGAGCGGCACACGTCAAAGAGACAGTCGCAGAAAATACACGTGTGACCAAATGCATGTTGTGGTCCATCCATCCATCCATCCAGTGCCTCAGGATTTCAGTTACCTGACGGAGAAAAGTGTCATCAGGGCCGTGGTGGACTTGCTCACAGAGGCGGGAAAGAAAGGTTTGCTTCTTCTCTCATATCTTGCCAAAATGATTTGTGATAGAGAATTATTGAAAAAAAATGACTGCAAATGTGTTCACTTGATTGCAGCTCATCACACCAATTTTGGATTGCAACTGTTCATTTTAAAAAACATACTTTTCAATTATTTGACCATTTTATTGACATTAAACAAATGAACTGTATGTTTTGAATATTTTTTACATTTTATTACTTGTATTATTTATTTTATGACTTTAAAAACATACTTTTAAATTATTTGACAATTTTATTGACACTAAACAAATGAACTGTATTTTTTTGGTCATATTTTTATGATTCTATTATTTGCTCACATTATTGCTCTGGATGCCCCAATTAAAATATTCAAAAAGTTGTGTCCTGGCAGGTCCTGAGTTTGCCCACCCGAGTGTGGTCCGAACCGCCCTGACGCCTCTGGCCTCAGTCGGAACGGGGGTCCAGTACCCGCCCGTCAACTGGAGCGCCATCTTGTCCCCTCTGATGAGACTCGGCTTTGGTAACGGCTCACTTGAAGGCACGACGCGTTCTAAAATGGCCGCTTGATCCAAATTTGTTCCTGTCTTGACAGGTGAGGAGGTTCAGCATCAATGTGTGGCCTTGGCTGCAGCTCAAGCTCAGTTTTCCCAGAGTGCTTCGCTCTTCCTGGGCTCCTGGCTCAGCTCGCCTCTTGTGTACAGTCTCGGTGTAAGTGAGGAGACTTTTTTTTTGGTGCATTTTTGCATTCTCCAAATTGTGTTTATCATTTAGTTCCAGACGAGGGCCCTTCTGTGCGAGAAGCTCTCCTGGTGGATGAAGCACGTCCCAGAGGACAAGCTCCAGTTCTTCGTGGAGGCTCTGGGCCTGCAGAGCTTCCGGGAAGACCCGGAAGCGCAGCGCCTCTCCCTGCGTGGCTCTCTGCTGCGGGGTCTCGCGGAGGCCATGGCCGCGCCCAACCCGCCCGCCGCCTGCTGGACTGTTCTCTCCTCTGCCACCGAGAAGATCTTCAGCCTGCTGCCCGACCAGATAAAGGTACCAAGTTTGTCACCTTCAAAAAATGACTTTGGAAATGTTTCATTCAGTGCTCGTCCTTTTATAGGACGGTGACGTGGATTTTTATGTGGGCGTCGCCCAATGTTTGTCCGAGATGTCCGATACGGAGATTGACCGCATCGCGGGTGTCGCAGAGGTACGGCGTGGGAGAAGTGAAGTGCTGTGAATCCTTTTTTAGCTCATGTTGTGACTTTTTACACACAGATGGAAAAAAGCTGCTTCGTCTTGGCTTACCTGGTATCCCGCGGGAGGATTCCGCTGCTGGCTCTGAACGACGTCATCGCCGGCGTGCTCCGCGGTCGGCCCAGCCACCGGATGGGCTGGATCCTCCTGCAGACGTTCTATCAGTGTCGCCTGGCCGCCGGCATCAATACAGGTCCGATTACTTTTTTTTTTTTTTTTTTTGTCGTTGGCCGCTGGCACTAATACAGGCCCAATTACTTAATTGATTTTGTTTATTGTTTTGTTGTTTTGAAGAAACTCGACAAAATGTGTGCTGTAAGTGTCATTTTTGTGTGGCAGGCGTTTCCAAGCGCATGGAGTGGCTGCTGGAGTTGATGGGACTCATCCGGAACATCGCCTACGGTTCCGCCACTGTCACATGCGCGAACATCAAACTGGTGCGTAGGACGCGTCGGCGTTTGCGATGTCATCGACTCGCAAGTGCCTTGACACTTATTTTGTGCAGGCCACAAACTTCCTGTTCCAAGTCTTTGCCGCCGCCGTCGTTTCCTGGGGCGACCACTCGGTGCCCCTCCTGCTGGGGATCAGGGCGCGCTGGTTCCCGTGGAGCCCGGCCTCCAAGCCCGCCGCCCTGACGCACGGCCTTTACGGCGCCGAGTCGCTGACGGAGGACGCCCTGCCGCGTTGCCTGCTGGCGCTGCCCCGCAGCCTACCCCCGCTTCTCCACAAGGAACCCTGGAACTGCCACTCGCATAAGGTCAGAATCCTATCTGTCTTATCCTGGAGACATTCCGTTTGACGTTGCCGTTTGCTAGTTCATAGAGTGGCTTCTCGGCATGGTGGAGGGACCTGAACAAAGTCTGTCTGCGACGACAATCGACGCGGCTCGAGGTGAGAAAGCCCAGAGAATTGGATTTGAATTCAGATTCGAGCCTGAATTTCCCCCCGGGGATCAATAAAGTATCTCTCTTTCTCTCTCTCTCTCTCTCTCGCTCTCTCTCTCTCTCTCTCTATCTGTCTCTCTCTCTATCTATGTATGTATCTAGCTAGCTAGCTAGCCATCTTTAGTCATCTAGCTATCTTTTGTCATCATTTCAGCGGCTCTGTTGGCCTTGCGCTGCTCCCCTGAGTTCAAGAAGAAGTCGGTGTGGACCAGAGCGTACGGATGGTAATCTACGGCAAGCCATTTGAGCATTTTTTCCCACGTCTTTAATAGTGCTTGGACCTCAAAATGGATCCCAAGGAAATGGAATCAATGCTCAAGTGACAAGGCAGGTTGAGATCCAAAAGCCAGGAGCACGTGCTGTTTTATTTTATTTTTTCCGAGTCACTTCCTTTTCATCTTCTTGGCCCACCTCTCCAGCTGATGCTGCCTCTCCTTCAGCGACTGCCACACTGTGAGCGAAGCTCCTGAGAACACAAATTGTCTTGAATGACTCCCTCCCGCCTTTCACGGCCACGAAAGCGACGTCTTACCCATCGCGAGGAGCGGCAGCGAGACCACGAGGACAAGCGGCCGATGGACGGGCGCCGCCGCCGTTGCGTTCCCCGCCAACAACGATTCCTGCTCTATGTAACGCATCACCTGGCAAATCGTCACCCCTGTTGAGAAAAAAATGGTGTATCTTGGAGGTTTCCACACCCGTCAGGCTGCTCCAAACTAAAATGTGTAAATTCTTGCATGATTTGAATTTATGAATTTTATTTTTTATTTAAAAAAATTAAATAAAAAGTAATTAATTCATTACAAAATTGATGTCATTCGGCGGGACTGGATCACCTTCCGTGACGGCAGAGAGGACGTATACGGGGATCCACAGAGTGTAACGGGCCCACAGCATGGTGGCGGAGGGGGCGTCCATCACGCACATCACTTCGTGAGGGTACCTGGGCACAAAACCGGACGCTGAGGCCCGGCCCGGCCCGGATGGTTTCATAGCGTGCGAGCGGGCGGGCACCTGAGCAAGTCGGAGATGTTCCAGAAGAAGAGCTGCAGGCACACCACCGGTTTGCTCTGAACTTCGTCTAAGCGGATGAGCGTGAGCAGGAGGAGGTTCTTCTCCAAAACCTGGACACAACGTCAAGCTTCAGGTGCGGTCGGACCGCGTCGGCCAGGAAGACGATTGGCCGTACTTGGATGAGGCGCGGGAGCAGTCTGGCTTTCTCAATCCGGTCAGCAATGTGGAAAATCTCCAAGACGGAGAGCAACTGGCAGAGGCTCATGACCAAGCCGACCGAGTGAAACGTGTCTGCGAGGGCATCTGCAAAAACAATGTGTCTTATGACCAAGCCGCTAAGGGCGAGCAAAATTTGCCCGACCTTGTCCGAAGGTGAGAAACCTGACGATCATGTTCGTCAGAATCCACGTGTGTCCACAGAACTGGAACAGATTGTAGAAGAAAATGTAGGCATGGCTGAAGCTGAGCCTGGAGTAAAAAAAAAAAAAAAATAGTCACTCCCGACTGTACAGCAAAAGGAGCAGCACAGTGTCGGTTGCGTTGGCGTAACATCATGATGCAATTTAATGTTACTTTTTTTTTTTTCATTTTGTTTTCCTACAGCACCCGTCCGTCTCTACTTATCGTAACTAAACGTGTTTGCCAATAAATCGTACAAGCTCATCAATTGACTGTCGCTCACTTACATTGTCTCTTCAAAGTCGACTTTGTTTTCAGCCCCCTTCTAACGGCTGTTTTTTTTTTTGTTTTTCTTTCTCTGGGCAGCAGCGGAAGCAGGAAAAGAGCTGCAATGTTTGCTCAGCTGCACTTCCTCAGGCTGATTAGCGCTCTTTGAATTGGAGGCAGAAAAACATATCTATTGTATGTATCGACGTATCACTATTACTATTGAATTTAAATTGAAACACACACACACACACACAATGTTGAATGCTTGTTTTTGTTATGTTTTGATGAATGACTATTGACAAGTAGCATTTTCAGACATGAAGTGCAAAGGTGCTATTTTGTTTATAAGCTTTTCATTTCTAAAAGAATCTCCTTTAGTGAAAAAGTACAAATTAGCATGTTTTTTGTTTGTTTGTACTGCTTAGCATTCAAATCTTAAATTGAGTCAGAACAATTTTTTTAGAATTTAATTTTTTTTGTTAAATTACCCCACAGTGCAAATATGCTAATTCTTTATTTTCTTAACTTTTAATATATTTTTTATTAATATATATGTGTGTATAAAATATATATATTTTATTATATATATAATTTATATATACAAACCTCAAATTATTTTTCCGAAATTAAATCAAGTCAGCAAATTCCATACATAACTTGAAACCATTATTTTATATTCAAACAATAATTCAGTTGACAAGAAAAAATATGAAAGTACACACACAGGGTAAATACATAAATACATTTACAGATATGACAGGTATTGCACTTTCTTGCTGGCATGGGGGAAATATTATTCTTTCGGAAGACAACAGCAACGTGTATGTTGTAAAGTGCATGCATGGCTTGATATGTAAATCATTTGCAAGTAAAAGATGATTTCATATACAATACATATAAATATTATATAATTGCCGAGAAAGAGTTTGACAATATATAATATAATATTTCTGTGGTTCTGGATACGCAGAGAGAGATGATTATACTTATACCCGTTACTTAAGTGGTTCTCAACCAGGGGCTCGGGGGCCCTCAGAGGGCTGTGAGCTATTGCTTGGCGGTCGCAAAATAATTGGCAATAAATTGTTTGCTATCATTTTTAAGAATTCACTTGAAGAAAGACAGAAATAAAGGTGTAAAAGTGCGAAAATAAAATATACTAAATCGTAATGTTACAACTTATCGTGTAATTATTATTTTGGTTTTTGTTAAGATTACATTTTTTACATTTCTCGTACGCCTTTTTACCTCAGCAAAATACCTCTTTGAAAGATTACAACTTTTTTCTTGGAAAATAAAACATGTAAAATCAGCGTTGTTCTTGTAGAATCTACATGGTAAAACATTGAATATCTACAATGTAGATATTCAATGTTTTACCTTGTTAATTCTTTATCCCAATTTTTTTTATCGTAAAAATACTACTTTATTCTTGTAACATTACAACTCGTTCTTCCGTCAAAATACGTCACTGTTTTCGATTACGTTTATTTCATGTGTTCTATGTTCTAACTTTGTTTTTTCTTAAAAATAAAAATTTGTTCCTGTAACATGCTGACGTTTCCCTCCAACATTGGCCAGCTTTCTAAATTTTATGTTATGCCTGGTGGTCATGTGTCATCGCCGTTACAATTAGAACCGGAATCGTGACCCCCCCCCGGACCCAATGTTGGAAACCCCTCCCCCGTTTCAGTCGGCTGGCGGCGGCACGATAGTCATGAGAGTGCGTCCGTCGAGCGGCGCGAACAACGGGTACACCTTCCCCTTGAATTTGCCCGTAAATGTATAAATGTGCGTCTTGCTTTCGGCGTTGTAGAAAGACACCTGACCGACCTCGTAGTTTAAGTAGATGCCCATCCGCCGCGGCACCAGGCCGGCGGGCAGCAGGGTCTCGGGCTTGGTACAGGCGTAGAACTGGTGCGTGCTGCGCCACAGGCACCAAAAACCCGTCTCGGGGTTCATGGGGAAGCGGCCGTGACGGCGGGAGTCGACGGTAGCCAGCCCCACGCGCCAGTAGCCATTTTTGGCGATGTCCACTTCCCAGTAATGGCGTCCGCGGCTGTAGCCTTCCCAAGCCAGCACGCAGGGCCAACTGTCGAAGCGCTGCGAGCTGTACGGCAGGTCGGCCTCCGACAGGCCCTCCTGGACTTGCCGATTGTCCACGGATAGGCTCAGCCACGGGTGGTTGGTGTTTGCGTCCAGAATTACGTCGGCTGTGACGGAGGAGAAATTCTCAGAAAAGCTGACGTGGCCAAAATATCGCCGTACCACAAAAATATGACAAGCCGAGCACACATCTTTTAATCTTTTTTTTTTTTTGCCCTCACCTTGTGCACCGCCGATCCAACTCCAAACTGCAAATGAGACACGCGTGAGTCCAAATTCTTCAATCATTCATGAATCCCTTTTTGCGTGTTTGAAATCAAAAGCTACCTGAGTTGGGGATGTATCTTGACGTGCCCACTTTCCAGGCGCGCTGTTTTACCGGCAGCCATAACTGCGGGATCATCCCCTAAAAAAATCACGTCAATTGTCCCAGATTGTAAATCTTTGACCTGAACCAACAACATTTTTTACAAGCGCAATAATGGCAAAGTTCAAAGTAGCGCCTTGAACGTTACAATTTTGCCCAAAACGAAAGAAGGAAATGAAACAAAACTTTGAGCGAAATTTTTATCCGGACTCCCGATATAATGTTAAAAAAAAAGGCCGCTATGGGTCCAATACCTGCTACTTCCCCGTCCTTATTTTTATGATGAAAATAATTTTCCATTTTTTTAAAAATCATATCTGCTAATCAAGTGTTTGTTTTTCAAAATGGAAGGACAAAACTTCGCCCGAGGGTATTTCAACGCTGCGTCATGACTGATGAGCAATAAAGGAGAAATGTGTCGGAGGTCATCGACACGGCCGCGTTTATATAAACACACCGACCTGACTCATTTATTGCACTCTCGCACGCACACGAAGGTTGGCGTTATATGACTGGCATCTTATCAGCTTTACTTTACGACGCTGAACCCGAGCGATCCCGCCTATAATGGCTTGATTGCACCTTCCAGGCTGATCTTTTTATTTGTCATGATTTTTTCATTTCCTCAGGCTGCCACCGTTTGCCGATTCCCGTGTGGTCCGCTCACCATGCAGTCTTGCTTGAGGAGCGACCAGGTGATGAACTCCAGCAGGGGCAGCAGGCTGACCAGACGCTTCTTCTTGAGGCCCAGAAGACGCAGCACTTTGCCCATCTCGTCGCTCTGCACCCCGCAGCTCTGAAGAGACCAGTCGAGCATATTTCAATCATGCTAACATACAATGTCAAACCCCATAGACTAGCTAAGTGAAGTTAGCATAGATGTTGCAAAATTCAAAACTACGCTCGTCCGCAACTCTCCATGAAGCTGACTTGAATGTGTTTTGCTTGGGGAAGCGGTTTCTCACCTCAGAGACCGTTTGGACCTCCCGAGCCCACTCCATGACCCTCACTTGTACATCCACATTGGCATCAAAGTTCTTCTTGGGTTCTTGAGTCTCAGGTGCCCAGGGGTTGGCCTCCAGAAGCTGAAGACGTACAAGTCGGCACGTGAGATTTGTTTTGCGGGCCTTTGCCTGTCACGCCGACCAACCTTGTCCACATGGCGTAGTTCGTCGGCCCACTCCAGGATGAGTTTATGGCTTTCCTCCAAACTACGCTCGGTGCGCGAGTGGATCTTCTCGGCCTTGCTTGACGTTCCCTCTGATTTGGATCCGTCGCTCTGGAGAAGTCAAGTGAAGTTTATTTATATAGCCCTAAATCGCAAGCAGTCTCAAATGGCTTCACATATACAAAACAAACAGAGAAGAGCAAATTATTTTTTGGTTTGTTTTCTGTCGAACTGTTGCCATTTCTTCTATTTTAATTAGTTGTCCAGTATTTCAGACGGGCAATTTCCATATATACCTTGCAAACCTGGTCCACTTGCTCCTTCCAGTGTTGGATGAATTGCACGCACTCCTGCAGGCTGCGCAGGTCTTTCAGGCCGTTCTGGCGAGGCTGCTGCTGGTGCTGAAAACATACCCAGTCAACTTTGACCCTCCACAAAATTTTTAAAAAAAAAACCTTGACACACGCTTTAAAAGACAAGTCAAGTCCAAAATTGTCTTTACAGTGATCTCTCATCTAGACAGGGTATTAATCACTCCTGATGAATATTGTGTTTGGAGATAATTCATTACTTCTGCCCCCCCCCCATACATATTTCGGGGCGGCGGCCATTTTGTCACTTGGCTGTTGTAATGACGTCACACGACTAAACCCCGAAACAGGTGATGGTCGTTACCTGAGCCTGAGCAGCTGTGAAAGGTAGATTTTTGTTGTTGCTGTACTTATATTATACAACAGACTATGAATATTAATACCATGTTGAGACTAGTGAGGGAGCATAATAATATAATATTTAAAAGAAACAGTTTTGACTTCCCTTTAAACGCAAATAAATATATTGAAAGACGTAGTTGAACAGAGACGATTAGAAAAAGCGGATTCACACCTGCGAGTGTCCGGTGAGTTTTCCGCTGGTGACGGGCCGGCTGGGAGCGGAGCTGTGGGCCTGGATGTCCTCCTCGGGCAGGTTCCAGCGCAGGGCACCGATGGAGCTGCTCTGGGTGGTGCTGTAATCCTGCGCCTTCCGCAGCAGGAGGTTCTCTACAGGGGCAAAAAAAAAATCAAGTGCTCAGCGTCGCGCCAGGTAGCCATCTCCATCATTTGTGCCTTTCAAAACTTACTTCTGTCCGATTTCAAAATGCTCTTCATCTCCATCAAAGTTTCCTGGTTCCTGCGAACAGCAAGCAACTAGCTAGCTAGCCAAGCAAGTTAGCCAGCTAGTTAGTATGTAGGTTAGGTTTTTCATTTGTATGTTACCTTGACATAATTTTTTTTTTTTTTTTAAATTGGTCGTAGTTGGTTAGCTTCTACCTTGTTAGTTCGATATTAAGCTAATTGTATACTATGTGTAGCTAGCTAGAGATCTTCTTAGATTCAAATGACTTTTTTAATGAATTTATTTTTAGCTATAAAGGTTGAACAATTTCTCATATTGTCGACTATAGCATAATGACCTAAGTCATTTTTCAATATTTTGGGAAAAGAACAAACACAATTTTACAGCACATACTTATTTGAATTATTATTATTTACATATTGTAACAAAGACTTCAACCAGATGGGTCAACAAGTAAGCTGAAGTAAAAAGACCCAATAAAATAAAATAAAAACACCAATGTGTCCTCTAAAAAAAAAAACTAAACAAAACGGGTGACTTAATAAATTAATCTGTATTAAAGGAAACAATATCAGGTTTATTATATTTAAGTGTTTTGGTCTTAGAGGTTATATAGTCCAGTTACAGTTCTTAACTTGGTATATATTTTGACTTGACTACACTGTTTTGCCATTATTCACATGTCCTGAGTGTTGTTAGTCACCTATATGTTGAACAGAGGGTGTGTTTTACCGAAGTCAAATTCCTTGTTTGGCACGCTCAAACATGGCGAATAAAAACTCTTGAATCTTGAAGTCTTTGTCAGTGTTCGCCACGACAGTTTCGCAAATTTCTGCCAGAAAGGTTTGGCGTAAAAACAAGTATAAATTATAAATCTGATTAGAACACAGATGCCCAAAAAATCTGTGTCTTTATCACACATCAACCGCTCATGATTGATGAAAAAATATGTACAAATGTGAGTGTACTGCATTTCAGCACCAAATTGATCTCCGCTCTATGTGGAAAAGAAAAGAAATGATTAAAAGAAAAAAAAATTTTTGTTAGGAAATAAAAATGAATGGACATGAAACACCAATGACAAGAATTTATTTATTAAAAGAGACTATAATTCTCCGTAAATTAAATTGTTAAAGGTCATTTGAGGCTTACCTGTAGTCGGAGGAAGCGGAGGAGAGGGCAACCAACTGGCGGCCCCTCCGCTGCCGTCTCGTCGTTTTGATGGATCGTCCCCTGACCTTTGGACTCCTGATTTATTGGGAGGGGCGACACTTGGCTGGCTACCTTGAAGCCGCCTGCCACCGTCTCTCTCACACACACACACACACACACACACACACCTACACGTGGTCAGGAATGGTGTTTAACAGTGGCAAAAGGTAATAAAGCTTAGCCTATCGCTGATTGTGACGCACAAGATGATTTTACGGTGGCTCCACTTGGCTTACGTTCCCGAGCCTTTCAGTCTCATAACAATGTTTATGGGAACAAAAGCAACCCATCAGGCCCCAGCCATGCTTTTTTGTTTATGGTGTTTGTCCTCATTCGGGTCACACGTGTGCTGAAGCCCATTTTAGCGCGTGCCACATACCTTGCCAAATATCAAACCAAAAGTCACGTTCTCAGAGTCGTTTTTTATTATTTTAGCGACAGCAGAAGCCGCTTCGGTTTATAAAAGTGACTGAATGACATAGTATGTACCTTGCATTTTGAACATTTCAGTCAATGCGTAAAAAAAAAAGGTTTGTTTCAGAATTTTTGTTTTGTTTCAGGAAATGTGATCTGGTCATCAGTTCCAGCTCTTGAAAAACTGCTTGAAGATGATGGTCTCCTTCCCCTGGGGCAGGATCTCCACCTGAAGCAGAAAAGCAGAGGTGAGTGGAGGATATTTTATCAGATGTTATCATTTTTGGATTTTCCTTTGTTTTTTTGGTGACATTACCATCTTTATTCAGAGCATCACAACTTTCTGCATAAGGTTATGATTTTTTTTTATGGATAAATGTTACGTTTTGTGACGTGAATTGCAGATTTCTCGGGACATTAGCCAGTGAACACTACTAGAACATTTTTGCAAAAAAATTCTTTTAAATTCTCGTAACGTTGCAACCAATGATGCAACTTTTTCAAGTAACATTACAATTTCCTCATGACAATAAGACATTTCTAATGAAATTATAACCTTTAGATTTTTGTTTTAACAATATTTAATATTTTCAAGATTCAATTTTCTCTCTGAGCTTTTGTGTAAAACATCGAATTGGTTTTCTCATATTTCGAGAATTTTTCGTAACAATACATCTTTCTCGTAACATGATGACCCATAACATTGCGATATTTCTTCAAAACGACTTTATATCTTGACATTTTGACTTTTTACGTCTTCTCCCAACCGACTCTTTGGCGCATTTCAATTTTTCCTCTTGCCTTGTGCTCCATGCGTACGTTTGTCATAACAATGAATTTTCTTCACGCTAGTCTTCACATTACAAAAAAATCTCATATGTTTTTGTGTTAAGTTATCACAACAAACATTGTATGTAGGAGGAAAATGGTGACTTTTTTTAAGTACAGGAGGAATCAGTACTCCCAAGTCTTTTATCTGTAATCCTCCTAGTAGAGCGGGAGCGCTTTTGCCACCTCTGTGAGAAAGTGATCGTTAAAAAAAAGTAACTGCGGGAGCAAATGATAAGAAGGTCGCACGCAATAAAAACACAAAGTGTCGCAAAAGCATGGCGCTGTGCCGCACCTGCGTTTTCATCCTGGGGTAGTTCATCTGCTCAATGAACTTGTCTGCCACCTGCAAGGCCGCCTGCTTCTCCTTGCCGTTGGCCCCGACTCCTGAAAAAGCATGATTTGTTTATCGAGATAATTTTTTATTAAAAAAAAAAAATATATATATATATATATATATATATATATATACAGTACCGTAATTTCCGGACTATAAGTCGCGGTTTTTTTCATAGTTTGGGTGGGGGGGCGACTTATACTCAGGAGCGACTTATATACATATATATGTTTTTTTTCACTATATTGGGCATTTTATGGCTGGTGCGACTTATACTCCGGTGCGACTTATAGTCTGAAAATTACGGTATATATGTATATTTGATATCCACTGTATTTGTTTTTCAGTGCAAACACATTTGTATTGTATTACTTTCCAATCGTGAAAGAGAAAATGGAACATTTTTGTTTTGATTAAATTAATGAATCAACTAATTGAGCACTCAAGTCATTTTAAAAATGGTGGAACCCCAGCCCTGCTCTACTTTGTGGCGGTCACCTTTCCACACGAAAATCTTGCCGTTGGCGCCGTTGTCCAGAATGAAGCAGTCGTCTCGAAGCAGCAGCTCCTTGGCAAACGGGCTCTTTGCTTCCACTTTGGTCAGCGACATGGAGCCGGTTGCGTCCGATACCTGTAAGAAGAGAAGGCTCGTGTTTTGAAAACGTGACCCCAAAGAGAGGGAGCATCCCGCCGGTGACCTTGTAGAGGGAGGCTACGTTGGAGGCGTCCGCTTTGCTGTCCTCCTCCGGGGTGCTTTCGGCCAGCTTGGGCTTGGCTCCCAAAACTTTCAGCATTTCGGGAGGTTCCTCTCCCTCGACGGAGTCCACGATGCGAGCTTTGCCATGTCGGTCGGCATCCCGAATCAGCGAGGCGATCTCCCGCACTTTCTGTTTCTCAAAGACGTTGGCCTGCGATCCGATCCAGGACACGATGACCTGCGGGCGGCGACGGCAACTTAAGCGGTGCGCGAGAGATTTAAACAAGCAATGTTGACCCCAGGAATGAATCGTAGTAAATAGGTTGCCTTGCGCCATCCAGCAGCTGTCGGCTAATTGGAAAAACATCGACAGGTAAGGTGCAACTTTTCTTTGGATTTTGGTTATTCACTTCACAATGACTTTTGTCAGCCAAATATAATGTTGATGTCACATTTTCTCTCAGTACGTTTTCAGTTGCTAACAGTAGCTAAGGATTTTTTGCTCTTCACTTTACATTAACAAAGCTGTAGAAAGGAACCACAGTGAATTCTAGCTAGCTTGTAGCTAACTCTAGCTAGCTTGTAGCTAACTCTAGCTAGCTTGTAGCTAACTTGCTAGCATGTGTGTGTTTTTTAGTGTGTAATGGGCAATAAAACGCTTTATTTTTACAAGGTCTGCTTTTTAACTTAAGGACTTGAATCAGGCCTTTTTTTTTTTTAAATTTATTTAACAGACTTTTGCCGGTCATCACCTCTCCGAGGTCCAAGATGAAGCAGTCGCCCTTGTTGAAGCTCTTCCAGGACAGCTCCACCTCCTTGGCACGGATGTTGCGTTTGCCTTTAATCTGATACAAGCGTTGTACCGCCGTCCCTGAATTCTGAGGCCTCCTGAACCCCGACTCCACGCCTCCATCCTGCCAAGAAAAGCTCCTCTTTTAAAAAAATTGTCTCTGCGCACAATTCAGAAACAGGACCTTGTTTTGTATATTGTCGTTGCTGTAGTAAAAGTGATTCCTTTATATTGTCCCAAAAAAAAAAAAAACACAGCGTTTGATGAAATGACCAACTATCAAATATAACATGTTAATTAAGTTTTAATTCAGTTTTTTGTAGCTACATCTATCTTGTAATTATTAAAAGATTTTCACATTTCGCGGATCGGTTGGCACTTTTTAAATTTCGTTGTACATGTGACAATGACAATAAAGATCTATTCTATTCTATTTTTCTCCCACTGTTCAGTTATTGCGTTGACAATGCGACAACATATGCTAAGTTGTCTCGTCTTCGTTTAAGATTTTTTTACGCCATAAAGGATCATCTCGGTCAAACTAGCGCAGGTAGCCGTAGCAGTTTAATTTGTTCTTTTTATTATATCGCTAAGTTTTTTCTTAATTGCTTAGCATAGCAGCTAATGCGCAGAACCTGTATTCTTTAGCGAAATGCTAACTTTAGCATTGATTTGCAACCCTGCTACTATGTATTTAGAGTAAGATTGAAATGAAATGACATTTCAAGTAAAATGAAGATGTCTTCATTCAATTTATGAAAGTTTTATTTAGTAATCGAAATATATGTTTTCCGGGCAGCTGCGGATCTTTTAGCGTAGTCTAATACAGCAGAATATAAACTATCATTGAAGTTGATGGACAATTGCAGTTATTGGTTTTCTTGAAAACCTGACCAAAATGGTCAAATAAACTGCCCGTTTGTAAAAACAATCAAAACAATGTTGGTGCCCAAATTGTGATCTAAGCCAGGGATTGTCAACCGTTGGTCCGCGGTTCTCTAGTGGTCCGTGGCGGTATTCCAAGCGGTCCACGAAAATGGAAATTGATAATTATTGTAACATTGTTAAAAATAAAAGCAATTCATTAATTAGACTTGATTTTTTTTTCAGCTAATTTCCAAATAAGAACCCATCCAAATAAATGTAGCTGAGATTCCCAAAGTAGATATAACATTCCACCAAAGCAGTGGTGTGGTGGTGAAGGGCAGACCTTGTAGCTGACACCTCTGGGGAAGAGCGTCATGAAGTCTGAGGACTCGTAGCCCTGGACCTCCCTGTGCTGAACCGGGTCCCCACCTAGGAAGTTGTCCAGTTGGGTGGCCAGCATGGCACACGCCACCTGCTCGTCACGTGACGACTTCTCCCCTGAATTTGAAAGGAGAGCAAACCGCGATAAGAACCGAGCACCTCGTCGGTATCCGCCGAGCGTCAGGTCTCACCTAACCACATGTGGAGATCGGTTCCCAGTTCGCCGCGGTTCTCCAGAACCAAGTAGGCGTCGCCGTTGTAGAACACCCCCACCTCGGACAAAGGCAGCGGGACCGCTTTCATTTTCTCCACCCTCCACACCCGCAGGCCCGGCTGCCGGACCTCCGGACCGAACTGACCCGCTGCGGCCTGTAGGGGGAGCATGCTGTGCCAAAGGATAGAGCGATTACTGACACTGTCATCTACCGAACGTAAAACATATTTTTGGACTGCGCCGACATTCCAATGTCCGCGCCGCCCGAACCAAACGACAAGAAATACGATCAAGGGTTCTTCCCTAGACTGATGTTAGGAGAAGTGAAAGCACAACCAGAGCAGGACTTCCCTTCTGCCGCTACTTCCTTGTTTCGATTTGATGAAAATAATATGTTTATATTTGTTTGTTAGATGGCGATGTTTCGCTTTGTTGGTTGTGCCCGTTGGATTTGGAATCTTGACCGATGAATCATAACCTCTGCTTACGTGGCACCGCGAGATAATGAAGACACTCTGGCCGGCCCATGCGGCTCCTTATCGTGTTACCGCAGCGCGTCGAATAAATATTACGACATCAAGGGTGGAGTCGATTGCGTAACATTGCAGCTAAGTGGAAGTCAGCAGCTACAAGCGAGGCGCCAGGCTGCGACGCTAAGAGATAAACCTTGTTGGGACCAAAGGCCACGGATCCACCGTCACAGTATCAATATTTGAATACCAAACTCCCCCAAGAACAGAAGACACAAGTTAGAAATCTCACACGATTCACTCAACTGGATGATGTGGCCTGGTGCCGCGCTGTCCGACTCGGGCTCCATTCGAAACGGGTTCTGGAGGGGAGTTTGTGCTCGCCTGTTCTGGATCGGTTTTTACAGTGAGCGGGATGTAACCGAAGCCCGTGTGCTGAAAGCCTACCTGGGGTGGAAGCGGGGGAGGACGGAGGGAGTTGGAGTAGAGTCGGGTTCCTGGATACGGATGCTTTGGGGGCAGCGGCTCAAAATGTTTACCGTTATCAAGTTTGCGAGTGTTTCCCAACCTTCGGTGCATGAAGTGCACCACCTTAAGTATTCTGTGGCTTTAATTTGAAACATACTCTGCAATAACATCACCTCGCGTAAATGTTAGGGTGAACGGTGTCATTTTCTTTTTTGAATTGTCCGTGCAGTTTATCAATTTTATTCGATTTTTATTGCTTGAGAGAATGAAATATCATTAACTGTACTCCATCCCATTTCTCGTGTTCCCGCGTTTTCGTTTTTTTTTTTGGTGTGATTATTGGTTAATTTTATTTTTGATCTCTTGTTCAAGCTGAGTATATCGCCACTGTCGACCACTAGAGGGCGCCACACTTAATCAGGGTGGAAATTTGAAAGAACAAAATCGCGTTGAAAACGATTTCACAAAGCGATGGCTGGAGGTGCGATTTGTATTGTACATCTTTGGCTATGATTATTGATGTGAAATATACTAAGGTCATTATTATTTGAAACAAAGAATATTGTGAGATGAGAAGTCTGATAGTTTTTAGGGAGAAAAACAATAGCACACTGTTAGTTGTCGTCAATGAAATAAAAAAAAGGTTTTTTTTTTTTATTGTTGGAAATCACTGCAGTCCCCCCCCCCCCCGCCCTCCTTTTCAGGAAGCGTGACGCTGCAGCCGAAAACAAAATGCCCATAAAACCACTTGATCTTGATAAGTGCAGAAAAAAAATATATCACCAATGACAGCAAGACTGCTGCTTTGCACGTCAAAATAATTTCATCGAGGTTCTTATCTGAACACCGAATGGGACTCAACTATGTGACGACTGCGCAAACGAGGAAATGAAGTGCAAGAAAGCAAAATATTTGACAACAGTAGTCCGGTTGTTGAGGATCAAGGTTGAAGGCTTACCTTGAACAGAAAGTTAGTTGCGGGACCAAACAGGCAAGGAGTGGCGAAAAGAGTGCTTGTGTGTGTTTGCCAACTCCCAAACACAAATTCTTTCTTTCTCGTCACATATTTCCTGGCTGCGTCAGGCCAGCCCCCTTGTCGGTCTCTTGTCTATTCAACGCTACCAATGTGATTGAATGCCCGCCGCTCACTGAAAAGAAATCACATTCCATTTCAGCAAATAGTGACGACCTTCATCATTTTAGCCAATTCACCATTTTAATGATGTTGACTTATTATATTGCTGCGACTACTATAGTGGTCGAGTTGAAGAAATAGTCAAGTGGAATACCTGTGCAGGTTCCGATTATCTTGACGTGACTCATCGTCGAACGTGTTCAAACACGCAAGATGGTGCTTACGTAATTGCCGTGCGTAATCTTTCACGTTGTATTGCCAAGCGACCGTTTATTACACTTTTAGGAATGTGTAGGGAATGCACAGTATCAAAGTCCACACACCCCAAACAACCCTGATCTGATACTTCTCCGGTCTACCCATAACAAAGCACTTTGTGACTTGAAGTTTAGAAAAAAGTTGTTTCACTAGCGGGACCATTTCTTTGTACGGAAGGCAACAGCGTCCTCTTGTGTGAAGTCTGTGTAACTATTGTTACACAGAACCGTTACACAATTTGCTTCAGCAATTGTGCTTGCTTGGGAGCTAATTAGCTCACGCTAAAATTAATAGCATTAGCTATTTAAATAAAATGTTTTTTTTTAAATTTGATAAAATATTCAGTTGATCAATTTTCCCCTTTGTAAGAGCGAATTCGATTTTTGTCTACTGCAATGTAAATGTGATAAGTGGTAGGGCAAAATGTAGCCGGTTGCAAAATGTAACAAGATTGTTATGGTACAGTACAAATAAGTTTAGTGTACTTAAACAGATGAACCCCCTTCCAAAAAAAAAAAAGCTACAAACTTGTTGTAAAACTTTTATTTCTTCCCAAGTCAAAAACAGAGAACACAACGAGACTGTGAAATTATTTCCAAATAGCGGCACATATACTTCATTGTTACCCTGTCTTGCTCTCCGATGCTCAATTTGTACAAGCTAATGTTTCTCAACAGTCCAGACAGCGCCCCTTGACAAGGCAAGTGAAGTGGACACAGACAGAACAGAGAATCACAGTAACAGAACACCCCGCTTCATTACGAAAAGTCAGGAGGTGCCATCCTCTCAACCGCGTACATTTATTCTTTACAGGACTCCCTGTCAACAGACACAATGACTCCTCCAGACCTGGCTAAGGAAAATAACATTGGCTGAACAGCAGCAAAAGGTAAGGAAGTCAACTTTGTTAAATGAACGGGACGATATCCGAGAAAAAAAAAAGAATTGTCATACTGAAGCCACTTGTCTTGTGGCTGCTTAATCAAAAACAATCACGAGAAGAGGACATTGCGATGTAGGGTCACAACCTTGGAGACTTAGGATGTGTGCGTCTTTAGCCACGTTGAGTCACCAATAGCAAACAAGCGAGGTGGGGGGGGGGAACAATAATTCACACGGAATAGTAGTTAAACCTTCTGTCTTAAATAAATGGAATCGTCAAAATGATTTGAACCAAAACAGGGCAAACGTTATTAGCAGGAAAATATTTCAATGTTCATTTGCCCCACATGCAAACGATGCCCAAAGCTCCGCCCATTTCTACATAATGTCAAAATTAAAGACAAAAAAAAAATTCATTCCCAACGTGTCGGGAATACCTTTTTTTTTTTTTTTTTGCCTTTGATGCAAAAGCCTCCAAAATGCCAGATGGGAGGATGCTGGTGGCCGTTTGAAGACACGGTTCAGTCTTTGGGGTGTGGACGGCAGCAGTGAGGACGCTCCTGTGCCTTACAAACCAAAAACTAAACAAAAAAAGAAGGGGCGGGGCAGGGCAGGGCAGGGGAGGGGGAACCATTCGTCCATTTTATGCCGGAGCACACTACAATCCGTTTTCTGGAAAGGTTTTTGGCGAAACATTCGCCATTCCAGAATAGCTCAACGCCCAACAATTCAAAGTAAAGTTAAAATAAAAAAAATAAAAATGAACCAGCTCTTCTTTTCCTTGTGGGTATTGCCTGGTGGGGTGGGGGATTATTTATAAAACTGAAAAAGGCAGCCTTTTTTTGCCTACTTTAAGGCAAAGCAGTTTATTTTCAAATAATAGTTTCAACTATTTGGAGAAGCAAAAGCAGGACAAAGTGGTCAGATGGTGGAGAAAAAAAAAAGGGGGGGGGGGGGGGGCTTACGGGCGCTTTCCGCCCTCACCCGCTTCTTCTCCGCAGCCCCTCAGTTGTTTTCCTCGTCGCTGTCGTCCGGGCTGATGGCCGGGCTGTAGGTGGGCGAGGTGGGACTGTACCCGGGCGAGGTGGGGCTGTACGTGGAGCCTTTGGGGCTGGTCGGCGAGTACGTGGGCGACGTCGGCGAGTACTTGGGCGACGTCGGCGAGGTGGGGGAGTATTTAGGGCTGGTGGGTGTGTAAGTCGGGGAGGTGGGCGAGTAGGTGGGCGAGGTGGGGCTGTATTTGGGCGTCGTCGGAGAATAAGTAGGGGAGGTTGGGGAATACTTTGGCGAGGTGGGGGAGTACTTGGGTGACGTCGGGGAGTATTTGTGTGAGGCGGGGGTGTACTCTGGCGAGCTAGGACTGTACGACGGCGAAGTCGGGGTGTATTTGGGCGAGGTGGGTGAGTAGGAGGGCGAGCTGGGGCTGTAGGAGGGGGAGCTGGGCGTGTAGGTGGGCGACTGGGGGGTGTAGCGCGGGCTGGAGGGCGAGTAGGACGGTGAGGTCGGAGAGTACGAGGGGGAGGTGGGGGAGTAGTTGGGGCTGGTGGGTGTGTAGTTGGGGGAGGTCGGCGAGTAGGAGGGGGAGGTTGGGGAGTAGGAGGGAGACGTCGGGGAGTAGCTGGGCGAGGTGGGGGTGTAGTTGGGCGACGTGGGGCTGTAGCTCGGGCTCGTCGGCGAGTAGGAGGGAGACGTGGGTGAGTAAGACGGCGAGGTGGGCGAATACGACGGCGAGGTAGGAGAATAAGAGGGAGAGGTGGGTGAGTACGAAGGAGACGTGGGGGAGTAGCTCGGCGATGTCGGGCTGTAGCTGGGCGAAGTGGGACTGTAGCTGGGCGACGTTGGCGAGTAGGAGGGAGATGTCGGCGAGTAAGACGGCGAGGTGGGCGAATAGGAGGGAGACGTCGGCGAGTAGGAAGGCGACGTCGGGGAGTAAGAGGGAGACGTGGGAGAATAACTGGGCGAGGTGGGGGAGTAGGAGGGTGACGTCGGACTGTAATTGGGGCTGGTAGGGGAGTACGAGGGTGACGTCGGGGAATAGGAAGGCGACGTCGGCGAGTAGCCCGGACTCTGGGGCGTGTAGCCGCCCGGGGAGCGGGGCTCGTAGGCGGGCGAAGTGGGCGAGTAATTGGGCGACATGGCGCCACCTGCAAAGGAAAGGTACATTCGCGGTCAGTTCATCGCTTCTCCTCAACTCCTTCCAGCGCTAACTCTAAAGCCTGGCTAACCTGGAGATGGGATGTAAGGACTGGCGGGTCCGGGGGATCCGGGGGACCCGGGAGTGGGCGACCAAGCCGGGGAATAGCCTGGAGAGAAGCCACTGGCGTCTGACGCTGCGCTCGGGGAGAAGCCGGCTGCCCCGGGGGTCATGCCGCTTCCTGAAGGGCGGAATGGAAGGTCACAAAATAAGTTATTGTTTAAAAAAAAAAAAAAAACATGCAAGGAGGACTTATTATTGAGGGGAATGCTATTTGATTTTTTTTTTTTTAGATTGAACTCTGTCACAAGGCTTCACTTCAACATAGTTCGTCGGCACCGAGCTGCCACACGATGGCGCCAAAGCCCCGCCTAATATAGACTTTCAAGAAGAGCACAAATAGCTTGCCAAAACGAGCAAAGGTGAATTTTGGAGTTGCGGGGGCGTCCACTCACCAATACTGGGAGACCAGGCGCCATGGGCGGGTGTTGCTCCTGTGTTCCAAGGGGTCATGGCGGGAGAGCGGCCGCTCATGGGACTCGGCACCGAGCCAAAGAACATCCCGGTGGCTAAAAACACAAGCGAGCCATCAGAAATGGAAGGCAAAAGGAACCCAATCCTCTTGGAAATTATCTCCACTTACGGCCAGCGACGCTGATGCCGGGTATGTTTGTCGGGATCTCCATGCCGTACTTGCACTTTTCGGCATCCAGGAGCAGGTCAAAGCAACCCGTGCCGGCGGGAGCCAGCTGGCCCAGCATGATGTTTTCGGACACGCCCTTCATCGGGTCGCTTTCGCCGTGGGACGACGCCTCCATCAACACATCCACCTAGACCGAGGGGACGCCAAGCGTCAAAGCTGCGTTCTCGGAGCGAGATTGGACAAAGCCCCGCCCCTCCCCTCCCTCACCGTCTCCTCAAAGGAACACTTCATGAGCGGTCCCGTGTCCTGCCGGTTGATGCCGTGTCTCGTGATGGCCATCAGGTGACCGCGGCACGTCATGGTGTCGCACAGCAGGGCCAAGTGGCGGTAGTTGACGTAGGAACCGTCAAAGGAGATGACGTGGTACAGCTCCCTCTCCAGCGCCTTCCGCACCGCCTCGATCCCGAGCACCTGCGGGACGGCGAGCGGCGCACGTGTTTCTCATCCAGGCAGGACAACATGATGGGGGGGGGGCATTTGAAGCGGACGCCCTACCGTGAAGATCTCCACGATGTCGTTGGACGTGGTCCTGACGGGATCGACGTCCTTCTCGCTCAAGACCCTCATGAGGCTAACGCCGTCCGTCTCCAGGATCCACTCCTGCAGCGCTTTGAATTCGCCGTCCTCGGTGATGATGATCTTCTTCTTGTTGTCCGTCTGAGGCAGGTGCATGTACACCTTGCTGATCTGCTCGATGCCTTGGAGCGTCATGTCCGTCAGCATGTTGGACTCGATGCACCTTAGGAAGACGTCGTCGTCCATCTTGTCCACCACCTCCTCGTCCTGGCCGACAAAGTCATTTGAGGTTATCGTGGCGACTTGGGTGGGAGGAGATGGTTTTCTCTCACCTCTTGGAACTTGTTCTCGTCGCTCTTCATGATCCGGATCCGCAAAACGAGCTTCTCGGCGTTGTCGTCGTTGAAGATGCAGTTCAGGTCGTCGCCGAAACCTTAGCGAGCGTGCGCGGCGAGCGTTAAAAAAGCTGCCGTCGTGCGAACATCTCAACGCGCAAACTCACCTGCGTTGATCTTCTCGGCAATCTGCTCCATGGTCAGCTTGCGATCCGTCATGTGCTTGCGGTCCAGCTCGATGCGCAGCAGCCACGGGGAAATGCGCGTCACGTCAAAGTCCGGCATCTCGTAGTACACGTTGACCCACTCCTGGTCCTCGGCCACCACCGTATTCTGGGGGTTGGGGTCGTAGTAGATGGCCGTGTTGGCGGTCACCTGAAATGACGTTTTTTTGGGGGGCGGGGTCAGTTCGGCAGACACTGAACCGGGAATGACGGAGCGAGCGAGTCGAAAAATAATCTCGCCTTTCGCAGCGTGGTGTGCTCCAGGCGACACAGGATGTCTTTGGCCCTCTCGGCATCCCTGGCGGCCTGGCCCAGTAAGAAGACCGTCAGCGAGGGCGTTTTGGGCTTCTTGGAAATGTTGATCAACTCCTTCAGACGGGGCACGCCCAGTGTCACGTTCTTGGCCGACACGCCGGCATAGTGGAAGGTGTTCAAGGTCATCTGCGTGGCCGGTTCTCCCAGAGACTGAGCGGCCAGAGCGCCGACCATTTCACCAGGATGGGCCTGGGCGAGGACGTAAACAACATTTTTAAAAAAAAATATATTGCCATTAACAAAATCAAATAAGTGTCAAAAAGAAGGAGATAACAGAGCATTTAAGCTTTTTCTTTCTTTTTCAGTTGTTCTTTTAAATGTTTTCTTTCATATCTTTCAGGAAAGTTCACAACGTAAACAACAGTTTAAAAATATTCCCATTACCGGTGGATTTAAAAATATTTCCATTCACAAAATCAAATAAGTGTTTAAAAAAGGATAACTGAAACTACATTTTAGCGGTACAAAACGAATTTTTTTTCTTTCTTTCTTTCTTTTTCCCCCCCCATATCTTTCAAGAAAGTTCACAAGAGCTCTGCGGACGTAAATTGGATTTGTGGATGGTTGTTTTTAAATCAATCGTTTTTTTTAGTTTCTTAAAACAGAAACTCATTCAAACTAACCCAAATGATCAAACCTGCTTTGCAAACAAAATGAAAGAAACTCAAAATGAACTCGAAACTAAAAGTAAAAGTAAGCGCGCAGCGGGCTGAACTCACAATGGAATGGTTGAACTTGGTCTCGATCTCTCCCAGCAGCCAGTCGAAAGCCTCGGTGGTGAGGCGGAACTCCTCCGTCATGCGCTTGGAGCACAGCGTGGAGCGAAGGTGGATGTTGAAGAGAAGCGTGGCGTTCTCTTGGGCCTGCCTGCTGAGACGGTCTTCGCCGTTGACGATCACCAGTTTCTTACTCAGCTCCTCCACGCCTGAAGACATTTTCAGCTAAGTCTCAACTTTCATCCTTCGAGTCATCTCGGGCGTCGCGATGGCCGCTAGCGGTTCGACCTGAAAGTAAAAGTATTTTCCGACGAACCTTCGACAACTCGGATTGGGTTGAGGTCCGTCGGAGTCCGCGTGTTGATGCGAAAGATCTTCTGGGCGTTCCAAATCATTCTGGCCAAGTTGCACGGCAGCACCACCTGTAGGGGAGGGGTGGAATTGCGACGAGTGAGTCGCCGGATCGATGAAGCCGGCCGGGCCGAGGACGCGAGGGCTCACCTTGCTGTCGCCGGTGGGGAAAATCGTTCGGAGGTTCTCCCTGTCCTCCTTCATCTTCTCAAACTCCTTCTCCAGTGTGCCTTGCACGTGGGCGTTGGTCATCACGTCTTTGACGACGTCCTCCTGCAGCGTTCGCCTCAGCGCTCGCTCGTTGGTGCAGTCAAACTTGAACCTGGACGGACGGGACAACGTTGGGTGGACTGGTCTTCTCGTAAAAGCCGAGTCGGCGCCGATACGGGCCGTACTTCTTTTCGAAGGTTTTGTTTGAGGGTTTGAGGGTGGCCATGTTTTGGAACTCCACGTTCTCTCCCGCCAGGCCGTCCTCGCCGTAACGCAGCTGCACCACCTGGTTGATGGAGTTTCGCACCGTGCCGTCGTACTTGACCATGACCGACTCCATGGACTTGATTAGACGCCGCTGGATGTAACCTGGAAGAGCGCAAGGAGACATGGAAAAAAAATCAAGCCAGCCCAACGAAGACGGACGGAGGTTTTCTTTGTGCTCACCCGTCTCGGCCGTCTTGACGGCCGTGTCGATCAGACCCTCTCGGCCTCCCATGGCGTGGAAGAAGAACTCGGTGGGCGTCAGGCCGGCCAGGTAGGAGTTCTCCACAAAGCCTCTGCTCTCGGGACCGTAATCGTCCTTGATGAAGTGAGGCAGCGTGCGGTGCTTGAAGCCAAACGGGATCCGTTTGCCCTCCACGTTCTGCTGCCCCACCACGGCGATGACCTGAGGGAGCGGCCCGAGTTGAGTTTGCGCCGCCGCCCTTTGGGCGGAGCTCCGCCTCTCCTTTCCTTACCTGCGAGATGTTGATCTTGGAGCCCTTGGATCCGGCCACCACCATGGACTTGAAGTTATTGTATTCAGACAGCGACTTCTGAGCAGAGGAGCCCGTTTTGTCACGGGCGTCGTTGAGGATCCGATTGACCTGGTTCTCAAAGGTCTGCCTGAGCGTGTTGCCGGGGGTGGGCTCCAGCTCGTTGTTGTGGGCCTTCTCGATGACCTGCCGGGATCCCGGATGGTAAGCGTTTGCCCCGTGCGGTCACGTGTCACCACTTGCTCGACGCGCTTACCTCAATCACATCCTGTTTGGCTTTCTTGATTGTGTTCTGGATGTCGAGGTAAGTCTTGGCGTCGGCGATGGAGTCGCCGATACCGATGGAATGTCCTACGGGAGAGAGAGAGAGAAAAAAAGCGAGTTGAGGACCAAAGCGGAATCTCGGAATCAGCGGCGTTGTGGTTTTGAGCCCCGCCTTCGATGAGCAGCCAGTTGTTGACCACCGTCTGGATGTTGGAGTAGAAGAGCCTGGTGACGTCATGGCCCATCTCCAGGTAGGAAATGTGGACCAGGGAACCGGCTGACGTTCCCAGAGACTTCTTGCACAGGATGCCCATGATCAACTCGCCGTTCTCTACGATGACCTGAAACCAGACACAAACGTAAGCCGGCCCGCCGGCACCGAGACCTTTTGCCGACTCGGCGTACCTTGGTGTCGCCGGGCGAGATGTGTTTGTAAGGGCCGCTGTCTTCGTCGTCCGGGTGGGTGCTGTGCGTGCGGATGACGTTGATGTGGCCGGGAATGATCAGGCTGAAGATCTGCTTGCCGGTCCAGAGCGGGCGGGGCTTGAGGATGGCCGGCTGGGGTACCTTCCCGTCCCAGGTGGACAGGAACATGAGCAGGTTCATGACTTCGCCCTGTCGTGGAGGAGGAGCGCCGTTAGCCCAAAATGTCAAAGCCCGACCAGATACCGAGTCCGCGGCGTCGACTCCGCACCCGCTCCAAGAAGACGTCCCTCTTGGTGAACTTGCGTACGGCCGTCAGCGTGTCCTGCACGATGCCCATGACGGGCCTGTTGGACTGCGGCGTGACGATCATACGCGGCACCATGGCCAGCTCTTGGATCTCGGCCCTGGTCTCCAGGGACTGCGGCAGGTGCAGGTTCATCTCGTCGCCGTCGAAATCGGCATTGTAAGGCGTGGTGACGCTGGAGAGAGACAAGGGCCGCGGGAACTTGACACGACTCGCACTTTAGTTATCGCCAGGGGGAAGAAAAACCCCAACAAATCTCTACCTTAGGTTGAGTCGAAATGTGGACCAGGGCAGAATCCGAACCCTGTGACCCATCATGGACATTTTATGGAGCGTGGGCTGTCTGTTAAAGATGATGATGTCTCCGTCGCACATGTGTCTTTCCACCTACGAGGAGAGAGGAGGCGCTCAGACTTTTGGAACGGCCTCCTTCTCGCCACTCCAATCTCACCTTGTAGCCGATCTGCAAGTGAAGGTCGCTCGGTTTGGGGTGAAATCGCAGGTCGATTCTGTCGCCGTTGTCGCGGATGATGTATTTGGCTCCCGGGTACTGGCTGTTGCCTCGCCGCACCAGCTCTTGAAGTCTAACAAAAAAAAAAAAAGCGGGTGACATTGTTTCTCCGCGACGGGGCGTTCCCCAACCTCTCACCTGTCGTTGTTGAAGGGTGTGACGATTTCCGGGAAGGTCATATTGGCGGCGATGGATCGCGGGACGCCCACTTGGTCGATTTGGAGGTTGGGATCCGGGGTGATGACGGTCCGCGCCGAGAAGTCCACGCGCTTGCCCATCAAGTTGCCTCGTACTCGGCCTTCCTTGCCCTTCAGACGCTGTTTGATGGATTTGAGAGGGCGGCCGGATTTCTGCATGGCCTGAGAGAAGCGGAGAGAAAATGTGATTTTCCGTTTGCGTGCGCCCAACAGCCGTTTTGGGCCCCGACGTACTCTGGGCAGGCCCGGCAGTTCGTTGTCCACCATGGTGGCCACGTGGAACTGGAGCAATTTGACATCCTCCGCTATGACGTGAGCCGCCGCGCCGCTTTGCTCGTTTCGCCTCAGCTGGTTGTTGATTTTGACGATATCGGCCAACTTGTGGGTCAGGTCGTCCTGCGGGACACCCGGATCGGGAGCTTCAGTTGTCGATTCGATATTTGTGACAAATATTTGAGTCTGACCTGGTTCCGAGCGGAGCCCTGCATGACTACGGCGGGCCTGACGGCGAGCGGCGGCACGGGCAGCACGGTAACAATCATCCACTCGGGTCGGGAAAATTTGGGATCCATGCCCAGGATGACGTCCTCCTCATCCGAGATGCGTTTGAAGATCTCGTGCACGCGTTCAGGGTTCAGCAGGATTTTCTTCTCCTGCGAGTCCTCGTTCACGTGCTTCCACTCGGCGTACAGCTCCAGGCCGGAGCGGCGGATTCCAGGCTGGTAGCGCCCGCAGCCGCCGTGTCCCTGCGCACGTCGATGGTTGGAGTTGTGTCAAACGCTTGGAATGCAAGACGAGAAACCTTTGTCAAATACCTTCTCCTTTGTGATGTCCTCCTCCGTCTCCTGCTGCTCCATCCCGAATTTGTTATCCATCTCCTCGCCTCCTTCGCAGATATTTTTGCCTTTGCACAGCTCGTACACATGCGTCAAGCGCTTCCTGGGTTGCCCTTTGGATTTGCCAAGGATGTCCTTAATCTTTGGATTGTTCTGCAGATAGAGTTGTTTTTTTCATTGACATTTCCACTCGACTAAAACGCAATGTGAAGCAAGCATACTTACGGAATCCACGAGTAGCTTGGAACAAAAGAAGCAGACGCAACGCATAACCTTCATTATCTTGGAAATGAAGCCCACGTGGAAGACGGGCTTTGCCAGTTCAATGTGCCCAAAGTGTCCCGGGCATTCCGTCATGTTGCCTGGGAAAAGAGCCAACGCCAGCCATGTCAGACAAGTCTGCTCCACACAAAACGTGTTACGACGCCGTTACTACTTTGTACCTGCACACGTCTGACATCTTCCACTTCGCTCGATGACACCTTGTCTCGGGTCCATGAGGCCACCAAGTTTGGGACGGCCGCCTTCTGTCGTTTCGGGGTATTTGATACCCCCTTCTGTAACCGACATTCGTTTCTAAAAGAGACAATATGTAGCATCAGTGCTTGAATTCTTGGAAACACCGCCATCCGTTATTGTGCAAAGAGTCATTTTCCATGAATGATTGCACGACTACCACTTTGAGAGTAAGAAGGGAAAAAAAATGCATATCTGACTTTTTTTTTCAATGTATTTTTTTATTTCTTATTTGTGGGTATTACTCCATTCATTTCAATGCGACAACAAAGGGGGGAAAAGAGCAGAAAACATCTCGCGTACCGTGCTCATTTGTGGCAAAAGGAACCATTGTAAAAGATCACATGAATACTTTGGACTGAAAGTGGTGTGCTTGAAGTTTGTAAACTTCTCCGAACGTGCTCGTTAGCTCGAGTCCGAGCCGGGAAACGGCGAGCTAGGCTAGGCTAACGGCTAGCATTGTTCATTGTAACTCGAGCCTTTGCCACAAATGCCACAGTACAACATCCGTCGCGAGATCGGGGAAGGCGCGTGTATGATTTGTCAATGCAGAAATGCAATCTCCCCCGTTCCCCCGCCCCGACAGAAGACCTACAAGCTCATCAGGGCTGATGATGCCGAACTGAACTCTCTTGATCGTGCGCAAGGGGCATGCGCTGTCGCCGGAGGGCGGTCCGTGCATCCTGTCTATTCAAAAGACGCGTCCTTCCTCGACACGTCGCTTTGTGAGCAGGAACAGGCTCTCAGGATTCACCACGGTCCCGAGCAGGCCACCAACGGTGACCGGAAAGTCTCCGGTGGCGTTATCCGAGGGACCTCTGTTGTCAGTCGCCTTTTCGATTCGAGTTCAACGTGGTTTTAATCGGGTCAGGAGACGACCGACAAGCCCTTCTCCCTTTTCCGATCTACACCGTGGTGCGCTCGAAGCGCATCTGAGCTGTAGAACGCTCAACGAGCCGTTATATAGACTGAGCGCCTGCTACGGGGTCTCCCAGTCAACAAGGCAGGGTCTGACGCTCCGGTAGGCGGGACATTCTACGCTGTTTGGCAACGTTCATTGGTCGCGTTAGTGAGCGCGATGAATAAATTATTTTGTCTTACCTTGAGCCAATGAAGGTGCACGTTTCGGTTCACAGCCAATCACAAAAAAGGCGGGCGTTGGTTAGCTCCAAATCCGTTTTTATTGGCCAACTCACAACCGATTACGCGGACCTCCATATGACAAACGTTGGAATGTGCCAATGGCAAATGCGCTTCACCCAATTGGTGCGTTTTCTCGTTAATGTTAAGTAGGGGGAAATGTGTGTCCAATCACAGTCGAGATTTTGTCGTCCTTGTAATCATTTTAACAAAATCCGCCCCGTTTCCGATGTTTGCCGAGGATAGCCGATGTGGATTTCTTCCCTCAAAGCAAAAAAAAAAAAAGTCTGTTCCCCGGTTCGTCTCGCTGTGGGTGAGCCTGGGCGCTAAGAAAGGAGGCTCAGAACCGAGGCCCGTTCAAATGTCCACGAAACAAACTCTTATTGTCGAATCACAGTGTATTGTTACAACAAAACACCGTGTATTGGACTTTTCGTTTTGGATTTTTTCCATCAACGTCGACGTTCGGGATTTCCACCATCGACACTTTGGGATTTCATGGGACTTGGTCGAAAGCCTCGGACTCGCCTGAATACGAAGGCCCGACGCCGCATGGGACAGGCGGCATGCCGAGTAGGAAAATCCGGGGAAGCCTTCGGTGATTGCTAATTGTTGTCACGTCGCTGTATTTAGAATACTGATGTTGAAACGTTGCTCATTATGTTTGTTACACCAAGGACCGATCCCGATGATTGTTTTGATTCATTTTCACTATTTTAAAACGACTGACTTGGTCGCAGGCCTACATTTTGAAAACTGTTCTCGAGTGTGACAAAAGTGTTGGCTAGCAAAATGTCGAATCTCTGTCATTTTAAACTTGTCGTCATCGTCTTAATGAAATTTTAGTATGAAACACGTAAAGCGTATGTATTCTAACTGGTTAGTTTAAATGGTGGTCGGAACGTTCGCCTCAAGGCTATTACATTTTTTTTTTTTTGGCGTGGGTCTCAAATGTTATGTTTTTAGACTGTTTGGCCTTTTCTTTGATCACGATTTTCCTTGCGGGAACATTTTTAAATGGTTAAGATCAGAGCTTAGCCTTCCGCATCACTGCTAGCTTCGCGCCGCTTCACGTTTTAATTGTCGTCATTGCTGTTCCTTCGACTTGAATCGTGTTCTCGCCGCGTTTGAGTGACCCGAGTCGTCATATCACGTTGAAAGGACGACGCGCTGTTTTTATTTCAACCAAAGGGCTCAGCTGACTTGGACGAGAGCTTCGTTGGAACTAGCTTAGCTGCGGGACAACATGGCGGAGTTAGCCGACAGACCGAAGGGAAAATGGAGCCCGGGGGATAACGTCGTCGTTAATGCCCCGCTTAGAAAGCCGCGCGCTTAAACGAGATTAATTCGCACGGCCTGTTTCACTTATAAATGAAGAATACGACTAACAAGGTGTAACGACAACGCTGTCGGGCCTTTTATTTAGAGGATTCCGGAATTGTTGTGGAATACAGAAGCCATTTTGCTAGCCAACTATTGTTAATGCATATTTGTCTGCTGTGGCAAGACGTACCTTTTAAGCTAATTGCAAAAAACACGGTCGGCTAAAAGTAGGGATACATGTTTTCATTTAATCACATTTGCATCGACGTTAAGCAGTCATTTATACATGGAACATATTTTCTACCCCTAAAAATACTCGATACAACGAGAAAGGCAAATTGCGTGCCGAGCCCTGTTAAAATGAAAGTCGAAACTTATCCAAGTATGTAGTTAAAAACGAAATCATTGATGCGTTGCTTTATGATGGGAAATACTTGAGATATTCTGCTTCAACATCCCTCAAACCTTTCCAGAAAAAGGCCATGGATAGCACTATGCAAACCCTCAACTCTTAATTTAATCCTAGTGGCCAGCAAGGTTCCAAAGTGGGGAGTTAAAATTCAATCTACAACTTTCTAGTCAGGTTAGTGTTTGAAATCACACAAGCAAGGGTTAGTTACAGAATTGGCCTTTAAGGTTTTGTACTTATCAGGATCATTCATATCATGCTTTCAAGCCATACATTCCCCTCTGAATTCAAACAGGTATTGCCAATTTTATCCCAGCATGTATGTTTATTTAATTTCTATGTGCTCAATCCTTTTGTACTCGCGTATAAGCTAATAATATATCTTGCTGTCAGTTTATTGAAGAAATGTTGGTTTTGAATGTCTTGATTCCGTCCCAAGGAGGACAGTGAACTCTTGTGCATGAAACATTTTTGATGTTGAATTGCAACCAAAAGTTGTCACAATTGTTCCTCATTGTCTGTTTGAATAAAGACACTTGAACCAGCATCACTTGTCATCATCTTTTGGGAACTGGGAATGTTGCTGGAGATGAGAATTTTGTTGCCAACATCTCTCGGCTGTGTTTTCCTTCCATTGCAGCAGGTACAGAAGGGTGTGATCGCCGAGCAGGGGCAGACTGAAGTTTGCCATTCCTACATTTGCACGTTACCGTCACTCGTCACCAATTCAGACGAGTATGACTTATGGTTAGTAATTGGTGTTTTCGTGTTAAAGTGGATGTTTTAATGATTGCACATTCCTTTGTACTTTTTTTTTTAAATAGCATCACTTTCCTTATTGCCTTTCTCCCTATATTTTACCAATACATTCCATATTTATCAATATCCTCTCACCTTGCTTTTGTACCACAGCGGTCACGCTCCAAAACACCCAAATGGCCCAATAGTTCCCCCGCGTGTCTGTTTTTCTAAATGCAGCAATACCCAGCCTTTACGTAATACGAATGACGAAAGCGGAAGTGGGCGGTGTTTGGTCTTCAAGCTTGCGCCCTCTGCTGTTCCAATAAGGTTGCTGCACAAAGGGAGACATTGGAAGTAAAATGCGTCTTTTGAATGTCTTTTTCTGACGATAAGATAGGCTCAAACATTTTCAGGAAGCTGCTAACGAGAGGCTAACGCCGGAACCCCGTCCTCTGTAGAAAAGGGTACGTCGCGCGCACACGCACGCACGCACTTGGCGTGCACACGACAACGTGGTGGCTGAATTTGCGTGCGTCACAGTGTAGAAATGTCCGAGTAGCAGCGTTGTTGTTCGTCGTGACATGAAGTCATTGTGTAACCGGACTCGTGCTATTTTACATTTCCAATCCAAATTGCTAAGTCGTCACAACTCCTGTGAAAAGTGCGCATGCCCATAACGAGGGGGCGCTGTTGTCCCGGGATGTTGTCAGTCAGCGTGTTGACGGATGACCTTTGAAACAGCAAATTGGGAGAGAGAGAAATCAATACCGCAAGGGGCGTTAATGAAAATTAAAGCATCACAATTAATGGAGCTCGTTATACGTTTTTTCGTTGTGCCTTGTGATTAACTTATAAAGGCCTCTCGCCCAACGTCTTCCTTTTCACTCCAATTAGGACAAACGGTATCGAAATGGCTGATTTTCTCGTTTGCTTCATCTGATTTTGCACATCCGGGTGTGTTTCACAATAAAAGTGAGTGACGTCGTTGGAGGCACGCGCCCTCCGTCTCTGTTTTTCTCAGCCCATTTGGGGGCAGTCTAAAATGTTTAATGCTAAAAAGGCCAGCTACCTAGATTCATGTGGACATCGTTTTTCCGACACTAAGTGGCGTTAAGCTTTTTGTACACTTGCTTTTAGACTGTCTCCCAATTTGTGCCGTTCTGCAAGTGTTTATTTTGGGTGACGTCAGCGCAGGGCCGCCGCCATCTGTCCTCCAGTCTTTCTTTCCCTTTATCGCCGTCGTGCCTCATCACACCCTTTTCCAAAGGTTCATCGATTTGAGACATTCTTTCCCAATGCCCTCATTCACTGGACTTCAAGTGGCTTTTATTGAGACTGTCGCTCGAATTTAGCCGCCAATATGTCATCTTAAGGTTTGATAGATTGTCAGAAGCTCATGTCAAATGTGATGGTGCCGTAATTCCCCTCTCAAATACAAAGTGGTCTTGCTGCCTCTAACAACATGGCTGCGGAAAGAGAGTCAGTGTTGGCGAGTCAGAGATTTGCTCGCTATTTTTAGCCACTCCTTTGGCCGGCCTAATGACTTTTTAAGAAAGAAAAAGTTGCAAATCGTTTGAGAGAAGGAAGTCAGTCGTGCTGAACATTTCCATCCATCGTGGATAATTTTACAGTCAATATAGAAAACCACTCAGGCCTTTCTATGTTTCTGTTTTTTAACATTGCTCATAATGATGGTCCTCAAAGAGCAAAGTATTGACTAGCTTTCTAGCCATGATGTCGAGCGTAAGAGCCACGAGTTTAGTTGCTGACTTTGTTGGACTTGTCCCCGAGGGGGCTTGACGTGAATGCGCACCAAAGCGGAGCCAAAAAGACGGCGGCCTCCAAAGTACAGGCCGTCCCGAAACAGGAAGCGCACGCGGCCACTTCCTCCCCGAGCAAAACAAGCCGCCTGCGCCCCTCCCTTTGCGGGCCCGTCCGTCCTTGTCAATGGCGCACATGTGCCGCACGCTTTGCCCCTTCCTCGGCGCCGCCATGTCCTATCTCTTCGGCCCACCGCCCCGCCCCTCCGGTTTTCTCTGCCAGCGTGCCCGAGTAGCTGCCTGGAGATGAAGGAGCTAATTAATTTGATTTAGGCTGTGGAAAAAGCAGCCGTCCGTCCCCTGTCCCTCCTCCACTTTGTATCGAGCAAACACACACACACACACATTTTATTTTCCACCTATCCTTCCCAGTCTCTTTTGGCGTGGTGCGCACGCTCCGTCTCCTCTCGGATTGCCCGCGCTTACACAAGCAGCCGTTCGCCGCCGACTGATTGTGTTCTGTGCGGCTGCCATTTGACACGCCGCTCGAGGTTTAGTAGAAGTCCGCGACCACCGCCGGGCGGCCTCGTTAAAAACCCGCGCGGGCTCTTGACATCTCATTAAAGGATTCCTGTGTTGTCTTTGCAGGTCAGGCCCACCGTCTGCAGCATCCGGCATGCAAACTCCTCAAGTGATGCCAAGAAAGGTGAGAATTTTCATTTTGTAGCGTAACGAGCTAGCCTTCCTTTTTTTTTTTTTATTGCATTTGTCCCCAATTAGCCAATCGCAAATCTCTGGGAAAAGAAAATCACTGCCCTACTATAGTATAAAAGTATGGCTTTGGTGCCATCTTTTGTTATGTTGGGACCAAGGAACTAAGTTGAAATGAGTTGAGGAGCTTCATCCCGGGGATTCTGTTTGCACTGTTTTCAGCAGGGGAATATTTTTATTTTAACATGACAATATGATGACAGTCCCACCCCAAAACAAATACTGAAAGGACAAAGTAATGTAAAACAGTCAAAGGTTCTGCCTGAAGTAAAGATTAACTGGCCAAAAAGAAATTCTTTTATTTGTTATGTATTTAATTTAAAAAACAACAACAACATCCGATTAATCGGGTATCGGAATTACATTTTGCCAAATATCAGTCGGCCTAAAGAATTCCTATCGGGCCCCACAAAAAAACACCACTGTGAATTTCTTATAAGAAAAAGGGTATCACACAGCATTAAAAAACAGCATATTAACTTTTGTCCGCCACGTAACCAGCAAACACACAAACGTTTTTCTTGTTTTTCCTCTTTTTGGTTTACTGATGGCTGGCAAAGCAGCACGATGGTCCATTCCCGTCCCCAACTGGCATTGCCCCCCCCCCTTCCCCACTGCAAAAAACAAACAAACAAAAAACCATCATGAATTGATGAAGTGTGCTGCCGCCATCTAGTGGTGGGGGTCAGAAGCGCACCCGGTACAGTGAATGTTCATTTAAAACAGAAAATAAAAACAAAAATGTCATTTTTGAAGATGTTTTCCTACCACTGCATTGTAAACTGGACATTGAAGGCTTAGAATTCAAACACAAATGCATATTTTAAACGAATGAATCCACCGAAGATGCACAAACCAATCTTCTGTCCATGCGTGTGTTTCCTGAAATCAAACGAGGCGCGCGAGAGTTAACGTTTGTCCTCGGCACCCTCGCATTTTTGCGGCGCGGCGTCCGCCAAGCAGCTGCCTCGGCCCGCAAAAGGCGGCGCCGCCACCGCCGCTTCCTCTTGAAGAGAGCGCTGACATTGGAGGCCTTTCAAAGCTTTGGACCCTCCCACTTGTCAAGCGCGTCCAAGTCAGCCGGAGAGCGGCTTAGTCATCCGCTCTCCTCTGCAGGTCACCGAGGACGTGCGCTGCTGCCGACACTCCGCCGCTCTTGCGAGACACGTCCGCTGCCTGAAACAAAACGTGTTGATGCATTGCAGCGTTTGCACTTGAGCTTTTTTTTTGCTGAAGAGCTGAGAAGTGACCAGCCTGCGCAAATTGCTTGCCTTTATCACGTCGTAGACAAACGTTTGCGGCGGAAGGCCGGGAAGCGCGTCTGCATTACATTCCGGCCGTGGAGCCTCCTGCGGAGAGTTTGTTTTCCTCGCGGTTTGGTGGATTTTCTCCGGCCGCTCCGGCTTCCCCCCACATTCCAAAAATACATTCACCTCCGAAGACTCTGATTTGCCATTGTAGGAATTAGACTTTTTTTTAAAAATTTCTAGGGTTTTTTTTTTTTAGTTTTAGGAATTTGACTTCACGGGCGCCTGACCGATATTGACTTTTTATTTTTTCCTTTAGGGTTTTTCTTTTTCAATTTTTTTTTTTAATTGGCCAATTCCAATAATCGACCAATACTTTTCAGAAATATGTAATGAATAAATAAACACTTCCGACGACAAATACATGAATGTTTGGCAAGACATTTGATTGTTTGACCACTATAATCATACAGCCAATTTAACATCGGCCAATGTAATCAGACGGCTGATTCATCGATTGGGCCCCATAGTCTCTCGTATGTGCAAAACCTCGAGCACGTAAGACTTCTCAAATTGGGCCAGATGTGTTTACACGCTGCTCTATTTTTATGGTGTTGCTCTTCAGCCTTGACTTTTTTTTTTTTTTTTTTTTTTAACTCTCTCGCTCCGCACTGGCCTTCGCACGAGGAAAAAGCTTTGACCTCCACAGTGCCCTTGCCGTGATACATGACGTCATGTGATTATTAATAGGCCACGTCGGATACCGTAAAGTAGCCGATGATGTTTTTCCCGCTGTTGAATATAGTTGCAGAATGTAACCATGATTAAAAAAGAAAAAAGAAAACTAATCCCAATGAATAAAAGAAGGTATTTTCTGATCTTTTACTTCCTCCAACAAAAAAAGATCTGAAATACTAGCAGAACATTATTATTATTATTATTGTGGGAGATTTGCTAACCACTTTAGCACCATGCAGCCTTGTAAGAATTGAAAAAATAAAATAAAATTGTCAGAACTTTAAAAAAAAAAAAAAAAACTTTCAGACTCTTAAATGTGTTTTTGGCCACTTTTCCTCACTTAGCAGACCATTATAAATATATTAACTCAAAATACATTTCCGAAAGTTTCTATCTGTGGTGCGGCCTTGGCAAGCAGTCCGGCTCCACATTTTCAGAGAAAATGGCTTCCTGCTAGCCTCTGTCTTTTTCATTTCATTTTTATTTTTTTTTTTGGAGCTGGGGTGCTGTTGTTTTTCCTTTGGACGTTCAGATGTCGCTTGGAAGCACAGTATGAAAAGCCGTGATCACGTTAGGGCCAAAGAGCCATGAATAGGGGCGGCCGGACGACGGGGGCGCTCTGAATGGCCGAGCTGATGGCGAGCACGCGTGTAGACTTGGCGCACACAAACACACACACACACACACACACATCCTAAAGCTATTGTCTTTGCCACCAGGCACGCCGCTTCTTACAAACTTCTTGCTTTCTTCTTGGGCTGGCTCTTTCCACCGAGATGTAATTCTTTGTCACGTGAAACCGCGCTGGAGTGAATGAGTTGGCGGTGGGTGGTAACAGGGTGCGGGGGGGTTCAAAAAAAAAAAAAAAGTTTGTCCTCCGACTCTTGAGAGCCGCCAGAGAGGTCACAGGAACAACACCCAATCCCGGAGCGGTTCCCATGGCGACCAGTGTGGCAGCTCACAATGAGGGTGAGAGCGAGAGAGAGAGTGATGAAAGGGAGTGAGAGGGAAAGGGCAGGAGGCGAGCGGCCGGCCGGCCGGCCGGCGTCAGGATTCAGTTGGTGGATTCGAGGGGGGGGGGCTGAAAGGGACAAGTAGCGTTACGCCGACACAACATATTTGAACGGGTTTACCATCAACGGCTCACATTCTTTCCTCGTTTTGATAAATCGCTCTTTGCGAGACATCTTAGCTGATATCCGTCAGTTGATGATGATCCTGACGTAATGCTGCAATGCAAGTGGGTGTGCTGCTCCTCCTACTATGCCTTCCTTGGCCACTGGGGGGGCGCTACGCTGTCATACAGTCTTGCAGACAAAGAGGAAGAATGATATTTCTACTCCCCAATAGGTTACTGTAATATCTGTCAGTTTTCATTAAAAATAAGAATGTATTACGGGGTTTTTGATTTAAACGATTCATTTGGGTAAGCTGAAGGACTTTTTTCATGATCTCTAAAAAAAAAAATGATTACAACAATTGACCGCTGACCTATTCTTCTGCCCAGTGTTCTGATCGCTAATTATCTTGCATCTGCGTCAGTCAGGTCAAATTTTAGGTCGGCGTTAGCATAATTTTAACCTATTGACGCCTACCCGGAATAAATTGTTGGATATTTTCAAGTGAAACTTGGCAGCCAATCGGAATCAAAGATGCAACACACACCTTTTTTTTGTTTTTTTTAAATTCTCATTGCGTTGAAGTGACTCAGCATTTTGACAGTTTTGGGAAATCTTGCCACACGGCTACTTTGAATTGTTGTAGAAATGCTGACTGTTAGCATGTCATTGGGCATTTTCAGCTTCCGAGCCGTGATTGGTTGCCACTTCAGACATGGCAACTGTGATGTCATTTTCAGTTGACAGCGAAATGGCCGCCCCCTGGGCTGGATGAATTTGGCCTTGGCATGAATCTGAATACTGTGTTTCAACCAGTTGGGCTGCACAGAATATATGACAAAGAAAATTTGACTTCCCCTTTAAGCTAGCAGTGCTAACTGTTTCTTCGCCAATCTAGTTTGCTTGTTTTCACGCTACCTGTTTTTTTTTTTATGCTTAGTTTGACAGTAAACTCCTGGCGCGAATGCACTTTTTGGATGAATCGTGTCGAACTGAAGTTGAATGAAATTTACCGTCACCTCCTCCGGGTATCAAGACGTTGCTTAATTCAGGTCTCACCACTTCCTGGTGGCTCGCTCTTCCAACACACCTGCGTGAATCGTCAACCGAGTACACGCGGGCCTGCGACCGAGCGGCGACCTCATAGGCCGCCTCTTCCTGGACTTTCCTTATTTGATCATTTAATAGATGTCCGCCACTCAACCTCAACCTGGCCATTTAACGCATCCAATTACTTTGGAGCCTCGCTTCGCCTCGCCACCCCACCTCATGTCCACCCGCCCCTTCGCCAACTTTCGCTTGGCTTCACAAGCGCATTCCCATCCGCCATTTGCCTGCCGCCACTTTGTCCTCCCTCTCTGTCTCTCTTTCTCTCCTCCTCTCTCTCTTTCTTTCCCGCTCCGTCTGTTCGTCCGTCCACCCGTCCTCGTGCCTGGGGTCTGCGACTTGGCTCAGTTCCTGTTTGTTTTCAGCCATTTTGGGGACTCGCCACGCTCGTGACAAACTGCTTAAATGGCGTCCTCGCGGCTCGCTCTGCCTCTCCCTCCCTCACCCTATCATTGGGCTTTGTGTATATCAAGTAGTGTGTGCGTGTGTGTGTGTGTGCGTGTGTGTGTGTGTGGAGGGATAAAGGGAACAACACTTCCAAATAAAAAGAAGATTGGATTCAGTTGGGTGGGGTGTGCGGAAAGGAGGTTTTGGGGGGGGGGGCAATTGGGAAAAAGACTCCGTGTGGTGTGTGAGGTAAAACCTGGAGCGTGAAAAAGAGAGAGAGAGGGCAAGTTGGAGTGTGAGAATCGCTCCTGCCCTCTGTCTTCATACGCCGCCTGTGTACTCTCTCTCTCCCTCTCTCGCTCTCTTGCCTTCCCTCCCTTCCTCTCTCTCGACTACAGACGGACGGGGGAGAGTGAGCGAGCGAGCGAGCGAGAGAGAGAGAGAGAGAGAGAGGAGCGCGGGGGAGAGGACACATCGCAGCAGAGATGCAGCAGGAGGCTTTCCGAGGTACGTTGTGTTCTATGCTCGCCCAGAGAGCGCGAATAAGCGGAAGAGAGGCCGCCTTGTCTTGTCAGCCCACCCCTCGCTTGCCTGCTTTCCTGCTTTTCCGCGCGTCAAAGCGTCAGGGGGGTGTCTGCCGTTTTGTGTTTATTTGTCGCCTTGCGTGCGTCGGGGCGTGAGCGCTGGTGGGTGTGTGTGCGCGGACGGCGATTGGAGCCCGTGCGCGCGCGCTCCGGCCTTATTCTTGCGTGCGCGCGCGCGCGCATGTAGCAAGGCCTTCGTCGCCCTCATCCTCGGCCTCTGTCGCACTTTTTTTTTTTTTTTTTTTTTTTTTTTTTTCCGAGGGCGGGCGCTGAAAGTTTTGGATCGCTCCGAGCTTGGCCGCGTCTCGTCTCGGCGTGAGGGACTGACAGGTCAGAATGAGCGTGAAACGGACTGGGTGGTGGGACAACCCCCCCCCCTCTCTCTCTCTCTCTCTCTCTCTGTCTCTCTCTTCCCTCCACGGCCACATGTCTTTCCGTTGAGTGTTCCTGTGGCTTGTTTTGGTTGCGCATGTGTCGTCCATTTTAGCTGGCTGTTGTTGTGCTGGAGGTTGTTGGAGGGCATATTGATGTTTTTTCCAAAACAGACCGGCATCAGCTGCCAACCACTCGGCATTCCACGGTTTCCATGGTTTCCGAGCACCCCCCCTCCCCTCCCCTCCCCTCCCTCATTAACGTATGGAAAGTATGATGCGGGAACGCCGTAGGGAGCGAGGACAGAGGGAAGATGAGCGGTTGTGTTTTGGTGCTCAGGACTTGTGAAACTTTTTGGGTCCGGCAACCGCGTCTTAATGGAAAGGCCCCGTGAAGTTATAATTATTATGAAATTGCTGCTGTCTAACTTACATCAGTTCTGGTCAGCCTTTTAATTTTTTTCACTCCTCAAATTCCAGTTGTTTGGCACAATACACAGGTTATAAAACAAACACATTCTTACCTGTTTGTTTTTTTATATTCCTCATAATCCGGCCTTTCTCCAAACCCTTAATCAGCTCTTTTGCCAACGCTCAATAGTTCATCAATTTGCTGCCTTCTTCAAAAGCAGAAAACAAAACATTTTAAATGTGAATAAAACAGATTTTAAGAAATTTAAAAAAACCTTTTCATGGGTTTCAGTTGGCCACAATAGAGCCAAATATTATTATTGATTTTATTTAATAGCTAAAGTTTAACAAATTACAAAAAGAGGCCATTTTAAAAAGAAAAATGGATACCATGATGATTAGACATTATTATGAGACGTGATAGTTTATTATGAAATAGTTTTAGGGCTTTTGGGACCCAGGAACCGTCATGGCAGCCGCTCGTGGCCTTCAAGCAAATTTGTGCTGGCGCCAACTTGGTCAGATTTTGCTGTGTCGTGGCTGCTACTTGCATTCGCTGATGCTAAGAATGTTGGCGGACAGTTATTTTGTACATAATTGTTTTTTTATTTTTACTTGCATATGGGAAACGAGCGCCCCAGTTGGCAATGTTGCTTCTCAGCTTGAGAGGGAAACGCTGATTGATATCAGTGTGATGAGGAGCTGCTGTGGGCCACTCACGCTCGCTGATGTCACATGCGCCACATTAGGCTCCGCCTCTTAAAGGCACGTAGCTCCACTCCTCAGTGTGTGCATTATTGTTGGTATTATTTATGCTTGATGTTGGTGTTCAAATAAGTGCGCAATTTATTTCGAAGTGTTCAAAGTTCAAGGGAAGAATTGATTTTTTTTATTAATTGGAGGATTAGAACGTCTGGACCGTATAGTGAGCCCAACTACTATGTTTTTTGTTGGTGCTATTTTTTAAGCGAAAATTCTGACAACCAGTTAATTGGATGATTATTATTTTTTGAATTATATAATTAATAAAAGAACTTCTTTTGGGATCCCTTAACGCTTATAACAAGGAAGGTATTAATTGCTGGCCAAACATTTGACTTTTGACAATATTTTTTTCTAAAGCCTCAATCTCACTAAGTAGCAAAGGTTAGCAAGGCTCTCCGTACGACTTGGATATCTATATTTTTTGGGGCAGCCTTCGTTGCGGGTCGCAAACAAACACAAAGACGTTGGTCAGACACTCGCCAACAGTTTTAAGTCGGCAACGTTTTTTTTTTCTTGAGACAAAACTGTTTGCAACCTTTTAGGAAACCTGACAAAATAGCAGCAATGGCTTTGTGCTCAACGAGATAAGGCCTCTAAGTATCGCCTTGGAAACGACCTCAGAAAGGTCACGAGTGTCTCCTCGGGCTTTTCAAAGATGTCGGCTCGAGTTGGCGGAACGGTCCGTTTTGCTGCGTGAGCGGGAGGGCCGCCATCTCGTCCCGTTCCGCTTGGCGGTGGGGGCTTGTGTGGAGTTGAGCAGCCATTCTTCACGCGCTCCTCTTCACAGACGACCAACCGGCGCTTTGATTTGGGCCCCTCCGGCCAGCCCTCACGGGGGAGAAAGCCCGAGCGACACCTTCCCCGTCGCGCACGCTCCCGGCCGCCAGCTGGAGAGGCGAGGCGAGGCGAGGCCCCCGCATTCCTCCCCGCAGGCGGGCTGGCGGGCGGCTGGGCACTCCCCTCCACCCCTCGTGCACGCACCAAACACGGCAGACAGGCTAGGCATTATGCTGCTCCATCGCAACTTTGATTTCCGGGATAATGGATGTTTGAGGCCGGCCGGCCGGCCGTTTGGCCGAGACGTCACGTCCGCACTTGCAGCACGTTGCGCAACGGCGCTTATTCCCTGAAGTTGCTTCTGTGGAAAAGCTCCCTATTCAACTCACAAGCTGAGGGAAAAGTGTGGCAACTCAAGTTAAAGCACGTTTTCTTTTGGCGAAAGGCTTCGAGGTAGAACCAAATGACGTACGGTTGGGATGATGAATTGAAATTGAAAATCATTACTATAAAGTGTAGTACATGGAATGTCCTCTAAAAATAGCTTGATCAAAAATAACCAAATTAAATGATCTGAAATGATTGTAAAAACATATAATTAATATTATTATAAATTAAAAAAAATAAAAACAGCTTGATTAAAAATAAGCAAATTAAATTATGACTAAAAATCATTATTATTATTTTTGTACAAAGAAATCCATTTTAGGAGGTTGTTTTCTCGGGTAAGAAAAGTTGCTTCAAATTGACCCAAGTCAAGTCAGAGCACGAAAAACTGGAGAAATACCAAGGGCTGAAGGAAGAACTGGGGAAAATGTGGAGCGTTAATAGGCAACAGGGGCGCTAATGATAGGGGGGCTTTCTGGGGGCCCCTCATGCTAGATGGATGGCTCCGGCATCGTGCAGAACCTGCGCAGAACCCTCAAAGCTCCCAAGACTCGGGCGGAGGAAACAATGATTACTTTTTCAAGTAATCATCTGATTAATTGGTGCGGCTGAACGAGAAAGCTTTCAAATAAATACATAGGTCGATGTAAACATCGATTACGTCTTTGTGGGACCGGACGGCCGCCAGACGTCGTGCCGCTGCCTGTGCCTTCGCTCGGCGCCCGCGTGCGTCACAGGCAGATGAAAAAATAGCCGCGGAGTGGGTGCGAAGGGGAGGGGAGCGTCGCACGCATTTTCCCGGCGCGGGCGTCAGATGAGACGCTGACATTTTTAGCCGAGCGCCGTCTCTCGCCGAATCCGCCCACTCGGAGACGACCGGGGGGGGCGCGCGCTCGCTCGCTCGCCTTCAGGGATTTCCCGAGCGGCGGAAAGCCATTTCGGCATTTATATCAGGTACCAAGATTGGCGTGCTAGCTCATCAGCCAAAAAGCTGCGGCGAAGGCGTCGCGACTGCAGATGAGCCCATGGCGGCGCTTGGCGTCAGGTCGCACTCGGGCGCAGGTGACAAGTGCGGCCAAGCGGGGCCGACTTTGTTGACGTCTAGCCTGCGGGGCCTGCGTGCGTGCACACGGTTGTCGTGCGCGAGTGTTTGTCTGCCGAGAGGCTCCTCCCCTTCCTTCATCCTCCTCTTCGTCCCCGTCGACCACATGGAGCCCTGCCCTATATTGGCCATTTTGTACCCCTAGCGAGCCGAAGCTCAACGCTTTGGAATCGGCAGTTATTTTTTTCGTCTGCAACGAGAAAAATCCAGACAGCAAAAGTCTCTTCAGTAATTATATGGAATCCAAATGTGGCACATTACGACTCGGTCCTGACCGATGAATCGGCTCTTTTAGAATCGGCGATTTTTCTCTCTCTTGTAAGGGTAAACGAGTTTGAAAGGACAACATATTGAAAAACAGTCAAATGTTCCGCCTTGAATGCAAATCATTGTGCGGCAGAAGTTCGAGCCTCACATCATAGCACGGGATTGTTTGCATTCATTTCCTTAAACGTGCTTGTCTTAAAACAATGCCGATATGATTGATTTTTTCTTATATATGTAGTTCGCGCTTTATTATGGAATGGATTGTAATTAGGGCTGGGCATTGAATCCAAATTGAATCATGATTTGGATTTTGGTTCCTCATGATCTAAAAAACTATTTTTGAAAAAAAAAAAACGATTGACTTGCCGATTGTAATTTTCGACTCAAAATGCTTCCTGTGCCTGACAAATGTTAATTTTGATTTTTTTTCATTTAGCTATGACTCCATGATACTTTATATTTCTTGTTTAATTTGTAGTTGATCTTTCAAGCTTGATCTAAATTAGAGTTTTGGACTAATTGCGTTTGCTAATTTCAACATCAATGGAAAAAAAAAAAAAACGGTGCTTATGACATTTTCCATGATGCTAATCTTGCGACGGGGGGGGTGACGTCATGGGTGGGCCTGCGCCTGATGAGTGAAGGACGCGATGCGACGCGTACGCCATAACGACGCCTATGGAGGCTTTAGGGAATGTGAGCCAGCCAGCCCTCGCTCGCTCGCTCGCCTTTCTCCGGCTGCCTTTTCGTGTCAGCCGTTGCCTCTCTGTCGCTCGCTCTCTCGCTCGCTCTCTCTCTCGCTCGCCTTCCTCTTCCCTCTGCAATAACAGTGCTGACCTACTTTCTGCTTGTTCAGTGCTGCCTGTGGAATTTTACAGCGGCCTGCCTCCCTGGCCGCCTTGCCGCTTGAAAACGCAGGCAGCAAAGCATGACTGAGGATTTTTGTCTCCTGGCGTCATTTGCGCTCTTACGCAGGCTGCGACGCCTCTCAGCAAATCAGCACTTTTCCAAATTGGCCCTCTGGAAGACGTCATCGAGCGCGCCGTCGGTAGGCTCGCGCGTGGCCTCGTCGCGTGCGGCGCTCGGCTGCGGTTAGATGGAAAAATGCAAAGTGGCTCGTTGCCTGGCGTTCTATCCGGTCACGGAAGGCGGGTGGGACAAACGTCAGCTGTGCGGCGGTGGCAGGAAGTAACCCAGCGCAACGGCTTCAGTCCATTTGTCAAGTACTCGAATATTGCTTTTAATGACGACCTACATTTGGTTGATATCACCAAATCCAATTTTCCCCAAATGGTTTTTGGAGATGCTTCTTTCAGTGTGCTCGCCTTGGCCACTAAGGGGCAGTGTAGGACTGACAAACCGACTCGTTTCTCAGCTCATCAGTACGACACTAATATTCACCGCTCTTTGAAAGAGTTTTGAAGCCTTTTGGGGAATTTTATAGGTTGCTATGGGAAAAAAAATAGCTGATAGCGTAAATGTGAGGCTAGTGCTTGGTAGCTCTTCATTTTTTTTCTTGTCATGTAAAGTTGTAGCTGTTTACGCAAGTATCTCTACTTCTACACGAATACAAAGCGTGAGTACTTCTGCCGCTGTTCAACTCGGTCTCCCTGCCTTTTCATCGTTCCTGGCAAATAGTTAAATTCTTATCCGGCAGATACGAAGCCCTTCCAGGAATGTCCAACAAGGCCAGAGTGGAAAGAGAACGTGACTGTTTTTATTAGCGATAGGGTCATTGAGCCGAATCGATACGGAGTCATGATTCAAATGGGCGGGGAAGTTACTCATTTATTTTCCGCTTCTTCTTTCAAGGTATATTTAAAGTTGAGTTGTAGTCATTGAACAAATACAAAGTTTGGAAATCAGTTAAATGATCATATTTCCTAGATGTGACTTCAATAGTGATAAAAAAAAAAAGAAGAAAAAAACATAATCGTGATTTTTGCCATAATTGCTGTGACTCTGGTGGTACCTTCAATTTTGGCCATTTTTTTTCCCCTTTCCAGCCCCTCTAAACTCCCCCAAAAAGTATATATATATATCCATATATATGGATGGATGGATGGATAGATGGATGGTGGACGGACGAACGCATGGACGGATGGATGGAGGAACGAATGAATGGATTCAACAATTGTTTCTGAACGACTTTTTCCTCACGCTGTTCCTTGCGTGCGAGCATTGGACACTAGTGGACAGTATAGAGGCCTCTGTCAGTATGTTATTTAATGTTCAGTTGCACGATGCCGGTTTCGTTTCGTTGCGTCGAGCGTTTTGTATTTGTACCTCGAGCCTAATTGTTTTCTTTTTTTCAGAATTCGGGTGCTGGTCATGGTGTCCGGGGTGAAGGAGTGGGACCCCCTCCACGTGGGTCTGATTCACTCTCCTCTGAGTGAGCGACACCTGGCTTCCGGGTTAGCGCCTCCCTGCTCCTTCACACATTGTGTCGCCAAGGACGCCACTTGCCGCCGCCAGAGTCAGTGCCAGACGCCTTTCACTCGAGTAAGCGCACAAGTCTTTCAGCCGCCCGGTGGCTCAAACCGGGCCAAACCAGACGCTCGAGGGGAACTCCGCCAGCTGGAGATGAAGGGGAAAAGGCAGTGCGGTCGAGGAGAAGCCATGGAGGACAGGCTGGAGAGCGTGACGGACGGACCTAAGAATGCAAAAATCACCTTAAGCTTCCCAGTCAGCGCCGGGCCCCTCCCGACCTCGTTGACGTCATCGGGCTTTTGCCGTAACGCCGCGTCATCCTCTTCCCCGCACAGACGCCGGCCTTCCTCCAAGAGCTCCGACGAGGGGTCTCTATGGAAACTGGACTCCACCATGGACGTAAAGCACAGACCTTTCAAGCCCCCGAGGCGCGACAGTTCTCCGTCCTCGTCGCCCTCCTCCTCCTCATCCCCCATGAGCGCCGCTCACGCGCTGATCAGGAAGGATCTCAAATCCCCGCCTCCGCTCAAGTGCTCCAAACTCTCTCCGGAGACGCACTTTCACAAGACGGCGCCTGGATCTTCCAGCTCCTCTTCGGGGGGCAGCGGCGACGGCTGGGACGAAAGACACAAGTTGGCCAACGGCAGCGCTTTGCCCTCGCAAACGGCCCAGATCCTCTTCAGCCTGGGCGCCTCGGCCTACCAGAGGGGGGGCGGCGGCGACGCCGAGCGGAAGGAGAAAATAACGGGCCGGCCGGCCGCCAAGCTGGGGAGCCCTCACGGACCCAGCCTGCACCCGCCTACGCTCCACCTCCCGCCCCCTCTGCCGCCGCCCCCTCCTCCCCCGTCCGAGGGGCTGACCGCACCCCCCCACTCCTCCTCCTACTCCCCCGGCGAAATCCTCAAGCCCGAGCTGATTTGCGGGGTGTGCCACCGGCTCTTCAGCTCAGCCTCCTCTCTCACTGTCCACATGCGGCTGCACCGCGGAAGCCGCGCCCTCGGCTGCCGCTTCTGCGGCAAAGTCTTCATCCACAGCAAGCGACTGCAGTCTCACGAGGCCTCGTGCAGAGCGCCGGGCCTGCCTTCCAGACTGGGGCCGTCTCTCGCCGTGCGGCCCAAGGAGGAGCCGCCCGAGGAGGGCCAAGCGCCGGCCGAGGGCGGCGACGCCGACCAGGCCGGGCCGGAGAGAAAAGCGGCCGGCCTGCTGGCGCGCATCCAAGGCAGCGACGACGACGGCGACGCGGCGGAGGCCGGCGAGCTCCTGGCCGGCGACGAGAGCCATTTCGTGAAGGTGGTGGACGGCAACGTCATCTACTTCTGCTCCGTGTGCGAGCGCTCCTACATGACGCTGTCCAGCCTTAAGCGTCACTCCAACGTGCACTCGTGGCGACGCAGGTACCCGTGCCATTACTGCGACAAAGTCTTCGCGCTGGCCGAGTACCGCACAAAACACGAGGTGTGGCACACGGGGGAGCGCCGCTACCAGTGCATTTTCTGCTGGGACGCCTTTGCTACCTACTACAATCTGAAAACTCACCAGAAGACCATCCACGGCATCAATCCCAGTCTCATCTCCAGCGAGAAGACGGCCAACGGCGGCTACAAGCAGAAGGCAAACGCCCTCAAGCTCTACCGCCTCCTTCCCATGCGCTCGCAGAAAAGACCGTACAAGACTTACAGCGACTCCCTGCATAACGGACTGCTGATGTCATCGGCCGACGCCCCTCCCCTGCCCGGCCTGGGCTGCGCTCTGGGACCCGGAGACCTACAAGGTTTCATCAGCGGCGTCAAGCCCGACCCCGACGGCTTTCCCGATGACGTCGCGGCCGCCGACCGCCCCGCCTCGCCGCCCTTTGCTCAAACCGACTCGGCCCGGCCTGAAAAACACGACGACGACGACGAGGCCCGTGACTCGGATCCGCCTCGGAGCGGCTCCAAAGTATCCAGCGGCGGCAAAAGCAAAAGTCACAAAGCCCTGAGAGGCGCCGAGCCGAGCGGCACGCCCTCCGTCATCACGTACGGACACGCGAAAGCCTCGGTCATCGTTCACGGAGCCGCCGTGTCGTCTTCCGTCATCGTCCACAGCAAGCAGGTCTCCCCTGGAAGTGAACAAAACCAGAAGCCTGAAATCAACGCCAGTCAGAGCTCCCACAAGGGCGGCGGCGCCGCAAAGTCATCCAAGAGACAACGGGACGGCTCGGACGGCCACAGAAAGCGCTCCCGAGACGGCTCCGATCCGACGAGGCGGGATACCGAGTCGGACGGCGGCTCCTTTTTGAAGTCCAGAAAGTCCCTGGGCAAGAACGAGCCGTCAAAGTCAAAGCAGCCGTCGCCGTCGGCGGTCAAAGAGACGGGCCCGCTGTGCCAGATCACCGTACGTATCGGCGAGGAGGCCATCGTCAAGCGCAGCATCTCCGAGACCGACCTTCGCCGATCTCCTCCCAAAAGCAAGAAAGGCGAGGCGTCTTCGCATCACCACAAACATCACGGCCACCGGCGAGCCAGCCGGGCGCAGGAAGAAGAAAGCAAGGAGGAGGCGGCGGTGGCGGAAAACTCCTCCGACGAGTCCAGGGAGTACAACTTTCGCCAAAAGGTCCGCGAGCAGGACAGCGACCACGACGCCGAGGACAACCTGTGGCGACCGTACTACTCCTACAAGCCCAAGAAAAAGAGCCAGGCGCAGCTGCAGAGGTTCAAAAGCTGGCAGCGAAAGCTCAAGTTTAAGCGAGCTCTGCGGCTCAAGAGGAGGGCGGAAAAGCTGAGAAAGCGGGCCAAAAAGGAGACGGACAATTCGCAAGATGACGAGAAGCCGGCAGGGGACGAGAGAGAAGCCAAGCAAGCTAAGCTGGGTTGTCGTGACCTCGCCGCCGCCGCCACCGCACCTTCGCCGCCATCCCCCAAGCAGAAGGACCCTCTCGCCGCCGTCGCTCCTTCGGGACCCAAAAAGCGGCCCTGGAGCGACGCCGACGCGGCCGAATGCGCCACGTGCGGCTGCTGGTTCTCCAGCTCCGGCAAGCGGGACCAACACGAACTCAGTCACCTTCTGGAGTTCATGTGCCTGTTCTGCCGAGCCACGTTCCCCTCAAGGGACAAATTGGAAGACCACCAGAGGATCCAGCACCCCAAGCCCGCCGACACGCCCTCAGCACCCCCAAAAGTGGCCGACGCGCCCAAAGCCGAGGGCGGCGACCAGAAGGACGACCACGTCAACTCCAGTCCGTCTCGCCTGAGCAGGAGAGCGTTGTCGCGGCACACCTGCCCGCAGTGTCACAAAGTGTGCAAGACCTCCTCCGCGCTCAATCGCCACGTCCGACGTCACGAGCTCAGCACTTCTCCGGAGAGGGAAAAGGAAGAGGACGTCCCGGCGCCCCAAACCGCAGCCGTGAGCAGAGAGGCCGTCTCAGAGAAAGGCCAAGTCGTTTCAGTCATCAGCTACTCCACAGCAGAACCTCCTAAAACTGACCAACCTTCGTCGTCACCGGACCGTCGCGGCGAGCCGGCGACGCAACATCAGCAGGCGGGGACCGCCGACGAGCCCCAGGTGGCCGAGCGCGCCTACCCGGAACTCCAGAAGAAGCCCAGCCCAAAGACGAGCGAGATCCCGGCTAACCCGGCGCCGGTCGAAACCCGGCTGGCCCTGCCCCCCGCGCTCCAAAGCGTGCTGGTCATGAACAGAAGCGAATGTTTGGACTACCGCACCCCGGGCAAACGGAGCCTGGACAGAATGGCGAGCCCCGCGCGCAGCACGCCGGCCCCCGGCGCCTCGGCTAATGTGCCCGTGACGCCGCAGACTAGAATAACCGCGGCTGCTGCTCCTCCTGTTTCCATGGCGACCGATCGGCGATTGGTGACACGAGACGGGGTCATTATGGACAGAGAGAGGCAGGCTCCGTGCTCTACCTTTGTGCACGCCAGCTACAAGGAACCCCTCCTAGCCCAAGATGGCCGAGTCCGCTCGCTGTCCTGCAGTCCGTCTCCCAACGAAGCACAAGACCTGACCATGTCCTCCATACTGGCTCGAGAGAGGGAGATGGAGAGACAAAGACTACGAAAGCTGGAGAAACAGCGGGAAAGAGGGAAAGACCCGGAGAGGGTCCAGCACACCAGTCGACACGAACACACCCCAGCGGACCAAAAAGCTCTGTTAGTCCCCAAGGAGGAGCCTTTGAGTCCCGTGCCATCCCCGCAACACGTCCCCACCACCACCACCACCACGAATGGACCCCAGTTGCACAGGCGCACTCCAAAGTCCCCCTGCCGCCCTGGACTCTTAGCCGCGGCCAAGCAGCAGGTCCAAGAACTGGAGCGGCTCACGTTGTCCGGCGTGGGAGAACGTCCCTCCGCCCAGGCTCTCCTTCTCCCGCGGCCACCCAAAGCGCCTGAACCCGAGAGCCGGGACACCTCGAGCTTGCACGTGGAAGCGGCGCCGGTGTGCTATCCGATCCAGGAGTACCCGCTGCCCCTGATCGTGCCGGACGCCTACCAGCCAGCCAAGAAGCAAGAAGACAACCTGCTGGTGTCCTCCTACCCCGCCGGAGCGCTCCCCTTCGGCCCTCTGGGAAAGATGATGGTCCCGAACGGCGCCGACTTGGCCAAGCTGCCCTTCTATCCGGACCCGTACCAGCTCCTCTACGGGTCCCAGCTTCTGGCCTACCCGTACAACGTGGCGGCTCTTCCCGTGGCCCTCAACATGATGGCGCCCGGCGCGGACAAGGTGGAGCCTCTGCCCTTTCTGCCGGCCATCTTTAACTACGCCGCCGGCGCGGGACCCTACGTGGGTGGCACGCCGCACCCCCTGGTGGCCAACCCCAGCTTCTACGCCGCCGGCAAGAAGCAACGTGACGGCAGTGGCAAGAAACCATAGGACGCCGCCGCCGCGCCGAGTAGCAAGAAGGATCGGACCGGGGAGGAAAGGCTTGGCCAATGTTCCAGTGACGTAGCATCACCTCCTCCCTCCCTCCCTCCCTCCCTTCCTCCCATCTTTGTTCCCTGCTGTTTTGCCGTAGTGTGCCGTAGTTCTAGAACTATTATCTCGAATATCCGAATAACTAACTGCGGTCAGGGTGCATTTTTTTTTTTTGCAAGAGCGAATCGACTCAAAGCCAGTTATATGCACTACTTACAAAAATGTTGGGTGGCGGCAAAATTTCGCATTTGAACGTCGGATGCCAGAGTCTCACCCAAAGGCGATTTTTGTGAGTAGTCAACCTTCGGCAGTTACGGGCGGCGAGCTCGGCAGATATCGAGGACGGTTCGCGCCGCGCCGAACGCGGCCCGACCCCGACACACGGCATTCCTTCCTTCTCTCGTGGGCGTCTAGAAGGGATACGTCGTCCGGAAGCGTGTACGACGAGCGCTCTGGACACGCCCGTGCGACTGACGACACTGTTGGACGTGTATAGCATCGTTTCAACCTTTTTTTTTTTTTTTTTGTGCACAAAAACTAGTCACGTAGTGGTCACTCCAAGGGGGGCACTTGTAGCTGCTTTGGATATGTAGCTGGTCACTGGGTTAACAAATGCAGGCTGGTAAAACTATTGCACTTCCCTTCTTCATCTCATTTCCCTAACACGAGAGAGGAAATAAAAGGCCCCGCCCCCAATCCCCCCCACCCCTCCCCTTTTGGAGTAGATGGACAAAAAAACGAAATGGATTCAGGGTATTGAGTTATTTCTAGGCTTGGAAAAATGAGGTTGAGCTCAACAGCCAAAGCGATGCCTGGACCCCCCTGCCCCTCCCCCGCCCCCACGTGGTTCTGTTATCTCTTGTATCTTCAATGATGTTGCTGGTTAAGCCCCGCCCCCTCCCTCTTGCTGAGGGGCGGGGGGGGCCTGAACCTCAAAATATGAATGTAAATTTGAATCACACGGTCAATGAAGTACAGCTGTGTTCTGCGAGACGATGACAAATCCTTTTGAGCATTTCTTCGACATCTTTGAGATCCAATTCAAGGTCCGCACGTACACGTTCTCGCTCTTTGCCCTCACTTTGAAGAATTCAGCACACTAGTGAAGCGACTCGTAATATTTTCCCAGCATTCTTTTAATACGTTTTCAAAATAATTCATTTTTTGACAACTGAATAGCTTTAAAGTTTGAGTTTTCAGCCCATTTTATTATTTATTTGTTTTGTTTTACACGTTAGCAAAACATAAGACAAAGATAATGACGTTCAAAATAATTGGCTGATTTTTGCCATGTTTTTGGCCAATTTATTTATTTTTACACATCAAGAGATGAAGATGACGTTTAAACCACCCCCCTCCCTAAAACAAATAACATAAAATCTGTAAAAATTTTTGGAACGTCACTAGTAGTAAAACTAGCAGTTGTCAACTATTGCACAATTTCACAGCGCCCCAACATCACCCTTAAAAGCATTTTTCTATTTGCTGGTATTCTTTATCATCACAGCGAATGGTAGGAATGGTAGTCAAGATGCAAAATAGAAATACTATTCAAGTATAATTGAAATGCAGTCAAATAACTGCGCTCTTATGATCATTGTTTTCCAAAATTGTGTTCTTGCACTGTACGCACTTTTAGACACTTTAGTAAGCTATTTTGATTTCTTTATTATGCTTTGAATTACATTTTGTGAAGCGTTATGTCGTTGATGAAATTTGCTTTAATCGGTGAATCCAATTTTTTTTTTTAAACCACCCGTCGGTACTGGGAAACGTCGAAACAATGTGAACATTTTTCAAATCTCATTAAGCCCCTCCCCCTTTGGATCCCCGAGTCACGTGACTTGGACGGCGGATCTTAAACTGGATTTCGAGGATGCGGACGAGATGCTCAAACGGCTTTTTTTTACGAGACACGGTTTCAGTTGGTTGTTTTTTTTTGTTTGTTTGTTTCATACACGTAAGCTATTACAGAACAATATAAGAGTCTGGTATGCGTATATACAAACAGTAGTGCTAGCAACACGTCAGTTCCACGAAAGCATGAGCGCCACTTGCTTCCTAACCGTCTCTACGCTCGGCAAATCTTGACACTGTGCGCACAGCTTTTTTTGTTGTTGTTTTTTTCTCGTTCCCGTCTCAATCTTCCCTATCGGTCTAGTTTGGTTCTGAGTTGGCCCAACTCCACCGGGTGTTTTTTTTGTTTTTTTGTTTTTTTCAGGGGTGAGCGGTTAAGCGATGAGGAAAAACCAAAAGTCACAAAGTCAGCATATCCCTCGGATACTCGCAATACGGGCCACCTGTTGTTATTTTATTTTGTTTTTGTGTGTGTTACAAAGAAGAAAAAAAAAAGAAAAAACAAAAGAGAAAAAGGCTGTCCGTCTCCGAGGCAATATTCCAATCCATTCCTGTAGCTGTGTTTTTGGACCATGGTTTTCTTATGTCACACAGACCAAAAGCATGCCAATGGACTCGTATCGTAGTGACTGGACTGGAACCTGGTGGTGTTATACAACTCGTCTACTGTACGTTTTCGTTGAAATGAATGTGCCTCTGCTTTGATATTTAAATCATTATCTCCAGTTCAGATATCTGCCAGATTTCCCATGTTTAAGGTGCCTTGTTACGGCATAAGAAATTAGATTTGTAAATGAACGTTTTTTTTTTCTTCCGTTCCTTTAGATATCATTTGGAGATAGATCTGCCGGCTTTGTCCGCTATGAAGCTGTTCCTAGATGTAGGGGTGTGGCTAAATGTTTTTTTTGGGGGGGGTATCATATATCATGTCTAGGGTAATACTGTGCCATAGAGAGCCCTCAAAATATGTCAGTTATTTTTGGGGGAAAGAAAAAAAAAACAGATGTTTTTATGTTGCCTGAGGACTTTGTCTTTAGATTTGATACAAAGGCTCGTAGCCTCAGCTCTCCCAAAGTCTGTAGTCTCCTTTTCCCGTAACTCTTCTTGACCCCCGACTGCCCGCCCTCGCCCCCCCCCCCCTTCTGTCTCTTTGCTGCAATCAAACAAAATAAAGTATTAACCTGATGACCCAATGATATTGTATAGTTGTTATGTTAGTCTTCCGTGCGTTTCACTCCTTCGCTGCCATTGACGAGAATAAACGTCAAACATCACTTTGTACCAAGCTGCCATTGACAAGAATTGACGTCCGACATCACTTTGTACTAAGATGGCAGTGAATGAGTTAATACTCCCGTTATATATTGTATATGGCAAATTTTAGTTGAATTAAAAATCTCTTTCAAATGACAACATTTGACATATAATTGATTTAATTGGTTAATTTAGGAAAAGTCTTCCTCAATAACTGCTGAATGTTTAGTAGTGTAAAACAACAATAAAGTATTGAAAACTTGACTTTATATTACACATTTATTATTATTGAATGATGAGCAAAATTTCTTGTGCAAAATGAAAAATAAAGAATAGTAGATTTTAAAATATGTGCTTTTAAATATTTTATTTTGTCAAACAAAATTCCCATTTAAATTGGAAATTTCAACTATAGATATAAAATCATTTGAATCAGCAATTGCTTTATTCAGTGTCAAAGAATAATTTTCTTTTTAAACACCTGACTTCTCTATAGCTTCCAACACACGTTGGCAGAGGTGAAACCGCTACCACGGTAAGCGTCCTTCACAGCTTTGCCGCCGGCCGCTGCCCTTTGAGTTGATAAACTGTGTGTTGTCCCCATTTGTTTATTCTGTTTGTCACCAAGTCCAAATCAATACAGCGCCAGCCCTCTCGCCCTCTGGACTGGCGCACAGTCCAGGACTACACACTCCTTGGGAACCTTTTGGAAAGCGGCGAGACTGGCACGATGATGGCGACTGGACCACTGCTGCTAGCTTTGAGCATCACGGCACTGGCGTGGGGAGTGCACGGGAAGGTACAGTACGTCTGCAGTCAACCCCAGGTTATAAATGTAGAATATTGTGTGACCCTTAAAAAAAAAATATATATATATGATCATTTGAACTTTAAAAATTAAAATGGTGTTTGAAAAGTGTCATGGAAGGCAGTTGGAGACACTTTGATGTGTAAATTGTGAAGAGCCACATCCCCAGTTACGAGGGTGTGCACACTTTTGCAGCCACCTTATCTCTGATGTTTATTATTACTTCACCTCTGGATAAGATGGTTTTTTTCTGATTGAGTGTAAAGGTTAAAGGTTATATTAATACTTGGCCTCTTTTTTATGTCACAAACATAGTATTTGATTGGGGGGGTGTAGACTTTTTATATGCATTATTTATTGTAAAACGACATAGGCTGATGGCCCTGGATGATTGTTTGTTTTCAGAAAGATGTATCGGGCAGTGCCGCCGTGTACCTGGGCCAGTCGAGAGACGCGTGGAAGCCGCTTATTCACATCACAGTCAACCTTACCAAAATAAGAGAGTGAGTGCATGAACGTGTGCGTGGGCGCGTTAGGTCATGCCTCCGTTTGGGATTGTTTGTTCATTTTTAAAATACATTCTATCATTTAAAATACATATTATGATGTAATATAAAAAAATATATAATACGTATAATGTTAAAAAAAAAGGCATTCTATATTATAAAATGTATGTTATAATATAAAGAATATAATCAATCAAGATTTTAAAAATAATTGTTAACTAAGTTTGAGATCCTGTTGATCATTTCCGGGTTCTCCTGCCGTGACCCTTTTTATGCTCTTGTTTAGCATCAAGTCGTCCTTTCAGCTGAGGACGTACGACCCGGAGGGGATCATCTTCTACGGGGACACCAAAGATGGTAAGGACTGGTTCATTTTGTCCCTGAAAGACGGCATCCCGCTCATGCAGATCAGCCGCAGCGGCGTCCTCGTCAACGTGGCGGGCGGGCCCAAGCTCAACGACGGGCGGTGGCACACGGTGAGTAACGGCACGGCACGTTTGCTCCGTCTGCAATGTATTGGCAGCGCTTTGCTTCTTTCCACATTTTGCTATGTTCAGTCTCAGATCACAAGGCCCATACGTAACAAAATGTGGAACCGGTGAAATCCTCTGATTGCACTTTTTTTCTTCCTTACCCTGGTCAAGCTGGAGCTGAGCAACCACGGCCATTTTGTAGTCCTGGACGTGGACGGCTCGCGGGGGCTGTTCATGGGTGTCAGGTCCGACACCTTGGAGGAGGTGATTTCGGGGTCCCTTCGACTGGCACTTGGCGGGATCCTGATTCCGAGAGAGAGATTGTTTGTTGAGGTAGTGCAAGACGGCGGTCTGTTGAAGACCCTGTAAAGTCATTTTTGTGATTTCTTGAAATGCATTTGAAGAGAATTGTTAAGACACGGACGGCCTGGGCGGGGCTAAAACCGAGCCGCATGTAGGCCATCTGAAAGTCGTCATTCCCTCTGTGGCTATCCACACAACAGACACTTAGGGGAAAGTTAGCTGTTGATTAGCTGTTAGCTGTTTGCTAGCCGACCAGCTCCCTGCTAAAAATCAAAAAGCAAGCTTTTTGTTTTCATACTGGTTTTGCCGGTGTCACGAACGAGACGAGCAAAGGCAGCACAGGGTCTTTCAAATGCCTGTTTTTTGTCTTTGCAGTTTGAGCCGCAAATGGACGCCTGCGTGCGGGAAGGCCGCTGGCTTAACCTCAGCATCCCCTGGGAGACGGATGCCGAAGAGCTCCGGCCGTGCTATCAAAACATCCGACCGGGCAGCTTCTTCCCCGGGAACGGATTGGCCATTGTCAACGCATCAGGTGTGAAAACAAAACCGGATTGGAGTTGGCAGTAACAAGGCTTGCTCTGATCGACCAATCAGAAGACGGAAACGTGCTGATGTCATCAAGGGCCAGTGCTCTGGCCCTGCCAGGGTGAAACTGCCATCCGATTGGTGAACAAAATATTGCAACTACATCGTTTACATCCACCAGCACGACTGATTTTGATTCTTGGGCAGATTAGATTGACATGGCAACACATAGAGGCGGAAATCGGATTGGACAAGAAAAATCTAAATGTCCTCCCGCTTCGAAATCAGGGTATTTCATGGACTCAGTCATGTCATTTTGTGTCTCTTGAGCAGTCCTGCAGGCAGACCCCGAACGCAGTGTGACGATCGAATTGTGGGGAGATTTCACGAAAATGGACGGGACTATCTTAAGCGTCAGGACTCCTGGACAACCGCTCGTGTTTTCTTTGAGTGCCCATAATAACACAAAGGTATGCACGTGAACGGAGATATTTTCAGGAATAGCCAGACAACCAAAGATTGACACTTTTTTTTTCCCAATTTGCAGATAGTAACACTCTTATTCGGTGGTCATGTCCTGAGTCTGAAAGACAACTTCAAGAGGCTGGCCATGACCTTTGGAACCGATTCGCTAGAAGTGAGACACGGTGGAGATGAATCACATTTCCTCAGCCCGCTTAAGAATTCCGGGCTGTTGGACGAATTGAGAGGAAGCCACATTGCCATCGGCGGCCTCCTTGGTAAGATTCAGAAATACAGCTCGACTTACGAACGAGTTTTGGGATCGCAAGCCGTCCGAGCCGAAAGTATTTCAGTGCGTTGGACAAGGTGACACAACAACTCACAAATGAACCTCATTATGAAAACAAATGTGTACCTTCAGCTACACATTGACAAAAGCATCTTTCAGTTGTAATGACATTATTAACCACTAGATGGCAGGAATTGAAGTAAGGTTCAGGTGATTTTAGTGAAACCGATTAAATTCACGTCGTCGCAGAACGGTCATTCACTGCGCCGCTGTCCTTACTTTGCTCCTCAGGCGAAGACGACGCCGGCTCCCACTTCTTGAAGGGCTGCCTGGAGAAGGTCCAGATCCAAGGAAAGGATGTGGACTTTGATCGGGCTATCAAACACCAGTCCATCTCCTCTCACAGCTGCCCCATATGAATCACAAGCATTTGGTCTTGCTTAGCAAAAGACTACATAATTCAGACTTTTGATACTGACATATTTGGGATAACTGTACTAGCTAGACTCTAAATTGTTAGCCATGTACAATAGTGAATAAAATGCTTTAATCTTGGACCAAGCTGATAATGTGTGGCGTTCCTGCTCCCTCTAGTGGATATTTTAATATAACGTTTAGATTACGTCATTCGTTCTTCGAGTAACGCTTTAATAATTCTTTATAGGATAGGTTCTATTTGTTGCTTTATATACATATAAAACCGAATCTTTGTCCTGGTAAATTTCTAATAAAATGTTCACCCTCAAAGTAAAATATGAAATGACCAGGCGTGGCTCAATTTTATTATTGAACAATCATTTTTATTATAGGTTAGAATGTTTATCTACAAAATAATTTTTTTATGGGCAAAAAAAAATCAATTCACATAAACATACATATAATTTACATATACTGCGCTAATGTAATGAAAGTAAATAAAAACTGATACTGAAGCGATGAAAAATAAAATGAACGAATATTTTACAGCAAGGCACTCATTTATGTTAGTTACAACATTTATGTAGGTTGAAAAAGCAAAATAAACCCTTGAAAAACAGACCACAATTCAGGAGTAAACAGCGGTCGGGCGTTTGCCGTAAATGAGCCTTTGCTATGACGTCACCGTCGCAACCCTGCGTGATGTCGTGCAAACTGGCCGCCCCCTAAAGATGGCGGCGGAGCTGCATCCCCGGAGTGGAAAGCTGGTCGGCCTGTCCAACTCCAACCGCACCGCCCGGCGCAACCAGCCGGTTCAGGAGTTCAACCACGGCCTGGTGCTCAGCAAGGAGCCGCTGAGGGACCGGGACGTCTTCACTGTCCGTATCGACAAGAAGGTACAAAGTAGCGCTAGACTGCCCCCCGCCATTGCCGCCACCGCCGCTGCTGCCTGCTCGGAGCGGGGCGGGCGGGGGTTGATGAAACGGGGAATGCTTGGACAGTGCTCGCTGGGACGGACGGGGTGGACGGTCCGCGTCTCCCTCCCCGCTGCCTCCTTGACAGCGGCTCTTCACTACGTCGCTTTTGTTGTTTGAGCCATAATCATCTTGCAGTGTAAATGTTTGCGTTGGTCACTTTGCCATCGATCCAGTGTGTTAGTTAGCCATGCTAATGAGGTGCTTGCTGGCGAACAAACTCGGGGAGGATCTCAATTGAGCTCGCTAATGCAGCTCGGCTTTGCATTTGTTGTCTCTCGTTAGCTCCTCGGCTTACGTCTTGGTCAATGGACCTTTTTATCATGACGTCACCCCCGTACTTCCGGGTGGCAGGAGCTCCGACGGCACATCGCTTAACGAACTCTTGAGTGATTGGGAAAACAACGTTGTTCTTATTCATTAAAAAAAAAAAAAATCTGCTCCTGTTTTTGGTATCGTGTCAAGTGAGGTCAAAATGTTGGAGGCAAACGCAATCCGTGTACAATTTGCATTTCAACAGTTGATTGCCTTTTTTTTGTTGCTTGGATTATTGGCACGAGCCTTCTCATTTGGTGACTATTGTATACGTATTTATATGATATTTGTGAAAATGCCCTCCACAACATAGATGATGTCAATTTGGTTCCTAGTCTGACTCTTTAGAGGAGTTAAGAGTGGATCAATGGCATTTCGGTTGATTTCAACGTGGAGAAAAACTCGATTTTACATGTCAACCAATTAATCGACAAATTTACCCACAGAACAAATGAAACTTGGAAGTCGAGGTACAACATGTGGATTGTTGGCACCCCTGTCTTAATAAAGAGAAAAATAAGCCACACTGGCCACAGAAGATCTCACAAGAGTGAAGATCTTCTCTACATTTTTGGACATCTGACCTTGTGGGTGATAATGAATCCAGCCCATGTGATTTTCCTCGGCCTCTTGCGCATATAACCCGTCAGAAAATCGATGGCGTTCCATCAAAGTGCATCCAGACAGGCCCTGTTATTCATCCCACTCAGCTCCACAGGAAGTGGAGGCAATTTTCATTTTGGGACGACAGGGAACACCTGCAACTCCCTTAGTCCCTGAAAATATCATCTCATTTTTGTGCTCAAGAAAAGTCACGATAAATGCTGCTGCAGTGAGCTTTTAATTCTTTCTTGCTTTTTTGAGATCTTGTGGTTTGTTGGCGGTCCTTGAACGCACCTCGTTGTTATGTTTCTGCTTTGTGCAATTAGTTCCTAGTCTCCGCCGTCAATTTCCATGCATTCCCCGACTTTCATTGTCGTGCGTAAACGCCCAAAAGTCATTTTTACGACTTCCACCGTTTACATAAAGCGCTTGAGTTCTTCTTGATTTGTGACGTCGCATCAGTTTCACGCTAGTCAAGTGAGCTCCCTCAGTCGGCGCAAAGTCGATACCTTCTAAATGATTCAATGGAAAATTGATTCTAAAAAAGATTCGATTGATGAGCGCTGTGTTTATGTAACATTGATGCACGCTAAATGGTCCCAAATTAAGAATGAGTAGTCTCGCCCGATCCTCGATTCATTCATACCTCGATGAGTTCACAACTTTCGTCTGCTGTGTTTGAGTGCCTCGCATCGGCGTCGGCCTCAATGTCATGCTCAAGGTCATTTTCCTGCGTGTGTGCGTGTCGCCAGCCGATTTGGCTTGAGCTGTGCAGCCGGCACCACGTTGGTAAGTGTTAGCCAACTTATCCTATGCGTACAGGATTGAGGATGTTTTGAAATCATTTTCTTCATGATTGAAAAGACTTTGGCGGTGTGGTAACCTTGCAAAGGCATTTTAAGGCCTCTCGCTGCATCCAAGTCACAACTGCATCGTAGTGGAGTGCAGTTTCAAATTGCAGAGGTTCTATTTATATCTTCCGCTATATATATCGTTATGTTCAATAGCACAATTTGTCGGACGGAGACAGATATGAGTATTCACGCTTATGTAATACTCGCCGATACCTCGAGTGCTTTTGACCTATAGAATGATGAAAACAAACAAAGAGCTTTCCCTCCAATGCTGATGATGGGTGGCCAATGTGTCAAACCAAGTAGCGCCAACTAGTGTCTAGGAGGACTCGTATGATGTCAAATTGTTTATTTATTTATGGCTGGTTTGTTATAAAAAAAACAAATGGGAATAGGACCGGGGAAATTTTTTAATGGTAATTGCGTTATTGGAGAGGAAAAAAAAGGCAATTCTTTTTTTTAATCTTTGAGCCATTTTAGGCAGACAAAACATTTGGGTGGCCGTTTGATTTCAACTTATGCCCAGCTGGCATTTTTGACATCTTCTGCATTTTTTTCACTTTGTGATACTGTCCCGAATATGCTAAAAATGTTTCTTCTATTATACTGCTGCGGTCCCCACCACCAAGACGCCTTCTTTTTTTTTTTTTTTCCTACGCAAGCTACCTTCCTCCCTCACTAAAAATATCTCCGCGGATCATCAAACAAATTGCTTTTATCCACCTGCACGTTTTAGTCCAGCCGCAGCTTAGCAGTGACTCGCAGGCTCCAGCGTGATCCGAGCAAAAAGAAAATGTTTCTCCTATCCTGCGCCGGTTGCTCGTGTTTCTCAGCGTTGCCTTCTCGCAACCCGTCGCAGGTGAACTCGTGGAGCGGCTCCATCGAGATCGGCGTGACCACGCTGGACCCCGCCCTGCTGGACTTCCCGAGCAGCGCCACGGGCCTGAAAGGCGGCTCCTGGATCGTGTCGGGCTGCTCGGTCCTCCGCGACGGCCGCTCGGTGCTGGAGGAGTACGGCCGCGACCTGGATCAGCTGGCCGAGGGCGACCGCGTGGGCATCCAGCGCAGCTCCCGCGGAGAGCTCCACCTATGGGTCAACGGCCAGGACTGCGGCGCGGCCGCCAGCGGCTTGCCCGCCAAGCTGTGGGCGGTGGTGGACCTGTACGGCAAGTGCACGCAGGTGACGGTGGTCAGCTGCGAGCCGCCGCTCGCCTCCGCCGAGCGAGAGATCGTCCTTCGGGAGGAGGAGGAAGAGGACGAGGAAGAGGAGGACGATGGGGTGGTCTGCCGGCTGCGGGAGGATGCGGGCATCGCCGCGCTGATGAATGTGGCAGCGATGAATGGAGTCATGATAGGAGACCAAGGTAAGGGAAGAGAAGGGAAGGGAAAGCCTCGAGCCACACGTCGTTCCATATTTTCAACAAAAAGGAGCAACCCGACAGAATCCGAGCTCGGCAAACGTGCATATGGGCCAAAATTCGTACAAGCAAAAAACAAAGTTGATACAAAATAGCATTCAAACTTGAATCAAAATTCAAAGGCTTTTGTGAAGTTTCAGTGTAAAGTAATTTCTTAATTACATCAATGCAAAAATTCGTACGAGCGAAAAGCAAACAGTTGACGAAAAATAACATTCAAACTTGAATCAAAATTCAAAGGCTTTTGTGAATTTTCAGTGTAAAATGATTTCTTCATTATATCAATGCAAAAATTCATATGAGCCAAAATTAGTCCGAGCAAAAGACAAACAGTTGATGAGAAATAACATTCCAACTTGAATAGAAATTCAAAGGCTTTTGTGAATTTTCAGTGTAAAATGATTTCTTAATGCAATCGATGGGTAGCAAAAATGCTAATGTATGCCTTCCCCCCCCCCCTTCTTGTTGTCATCAGTGCCTGAGCTTAGTTGCGGTCACAGCAGACCAGACAAGTTCCCCAACAACCTGGAGCCAGACGCAGGTATGAAAACCTGCCGCTGCCGCCGCCGTGGTGACACGGACTCTACTGATTTTGCTCTTCCCGCTTCTTGTCAGTTCTCACCGAGCACCAGCTCTTTGACGTGTTCAACAACGCGATCGTGTCTTTTTACCGAGCCGAGGATGAGGGCGGAGGGGAAGAAGGCGGCGGCGCCGGCAGTGGCAGCACAGGCACGGGCACGGGAGGGAGCTCGGCCACAGGAAGTGACAACTCCTCGTCGAGGAGCGGCAACAGAGGAAGCACCTTGAGCAATGACAGCGGGGTGGGAGCGGGGGATGCTGGGAACACTAGCAGCAGCCCCGCCGGTAACGGAGGGGGAGGAGGAGCCTCTGCGACGGCGGCGGCGGGCGGCTTGACCACGAACGACGCGTTGCTCTTCCACGAGAAATGCGGCACCTTGATCAAACTGAGCAATAACAACAAGACAGCGGAGAGGAGGCGGCCGCTGGACGAGTTCAACAACGGCGTGGTCATGACCAACCGCCCGTTGCGGCACAACGAGATGTTTGAGGTGAACATTTCTTATTTTTAATTATTTTTAATTATTCTTAATTATTTTATATGTGTGTGTGTATATATATATAATTTATTATACTTTTCTTTATTATTTTTATTATATATAATTTATTATACATTTATTTATTATTTTTAGTTCCCATATTTAAAAAAAAAAAAAAAGCATTAAAAAAACTATTACTATTTCATCAAATGATTTAAATAATATGTTTATTATGAATTTGGGAAAATGTTTTTTTTATCAGATCCGCATCGATAAACTGGTGGACAAGTGGTCGGGCTCCATTGAGATCGGCGTGACCACGCACATCCCAAGCAATCTGGATTATCCTGCCACCATGACCAATCTGCGTTCAGGTACCGCACGCGTGCACGCGACAAGGGTCGCCGAGCGAGCCAGCGAATGATGTCACCCTCATCATTGGCAGGCACAATCATGATGAGCGGCTGCGGCATCCTGACCAACGGCAAAGGCACGCGACGGGAGTACTGCGAGTTTAGCCTGGATGAACTACAGGTTTGCTCGCACGCACGCACGCACGCACGCACTTTATAGTAGAGAAGATGTTTTTTTATACTCCCAGGCTGCTTGCTTGATTTGTTAACAAAAAATGCTGCATTTGTTTGATATACATAATGAATTTCTGATCTTGTCGTTTCCCAGTTTTATTTGTAAAGTCAATATTTGCAAATACAATATTGACAAATATTTGGTCAGATTTTTTATGAATTTATTTTTACTCATAAACCCATCTCGGTGTAAGATAATGACATTCAAACACCTCCACTCTCCCAAAAAGGATTTTTGAGTCAAACTGACATATAATAGTCAAATGTTTTTTCTGTCACTTTGTTTTTTGCAAATATTGAGGTATCCCCCCCAAAAATGTCATTTGTTTTTATATATTTTTAAATGAATTCGACAATTAATGGGTTCTCAGAATCATTTGTTTTATAGATTTTTTTTAATTAATTGGACAATTAATGGGTTATCAGAGCCATTTGTTTTTATATATTTTTTCAAATGAATAGGACGACGAATGGGTTATCCGAATCATTTGTTTTTAATATATATTTTTTCAATTCATTGGACCTTTAATGGGTTATCAGAACCATTTGTTTTTATACATTTTTTAACATGAATTGAACAATTTTGCTCTGTCAACATGGTACCCGTTTAAGAACGGGCATGAAGGTGTCTTTGCGTTTCTTGTCAGGAGGGCGATCACATCGGACTGATGCGCAAAGCCAGCGGGGCGCTTCATTTCTACATCAACGGCATCGACCAAGGTGAGATGAACTCACGGCCTTGTGAAACAAACGCCACCGTCGGAACGGGTCCAGAGTCTGTAAGGAGGTCCTGTCCTTTTGAAGGTGTGGCGGCAGCGCAGACCCCCGGCGTGGTTTACGGGGTGGTGGACCTCTACGGCATGGCCGTCAAGGTCACCATTGTCCACAACCACAACCACAGCGAGCGCCTCCGCCGCAACAACGCCATCATGCGGGCCATGTCGCCTGACGTGGGCCGGCCCAGGCCCGCCCTCACCCCGGACGCCGACGCGGCTGAGCGCCTGCTCTTCCACGCCAACTGCGGCCAGAAAGCCGCCATCATCAGCGACGGCAGGACGGCGCTCAGGCCACAGTGAGCTGCTCACTTTCTTTTATTAAATGAAATGAAATATGAATTATTATTGATGTAAATGTTCTCACACGGAATTTGCCTCTCGCCAGTGCCACGGACGACTTCAATCACGGCGTGGTGCTGAGCAGCAGGCCGCTGCGCTCCAACGAAGTGTTTCAGGTTCGGATCGACAAGATGGTGGACAAGTGGGCGGGCTCCATTGAAATCGGTGTCACCACGCACAACCCCGCCTACCTGCAGCTCCCCTCCACCATGACCAACCTGCGCTCAGGTAAATCTAAAAAAAAAAAAAAAAAGGTCTTAGCAATGGTCTTGATTGTTCCAAACTGTCTTGTTTTTTTTTTTCTTATCTCTAGGGACATGGATGATGACAGGAAACGGTGTGATGCACAATGGAACAACAATTCTGGATGAATACGGACACAACCTCGATCGCCTCAAAGTGTGTAAAAAAAAAAAATCTATATTGGGCGGGGTTGTCCATTAAATATTTTAAAGACAGATGATTATTTTTTTCCATTTCTGCTGATTTCTTTTTTTTTTTTTTACACAATAGCTTCTTTCAACATACCGTAATTTTCGGACTATAAGTCGCACCGGAGTATAAGTCGCACCAGCCATAAAATGCCCAAAAAAGTGAAAAAAAAACCCCCATATATATGTATATAAATCGCTCCTGAGTATAAGTCGCCCCCCCACCCAAACTATGAAAAAAACCCGCGACTTATAGTCCGAAAATTACGGTAATAGAAACTCAAGCATGCTGCCCAAAATCTGCCATTTTTACAAATGTATTTCTCTGTTGTTAAACATATTCCATAGTCATGTCAAATATTCAAATCAAATATTTGGCCTGTCACTCATACCTTTATGATCTCAAGCATTATTCATGGTATATTATTGTCAGTTAATCAATCATCCGAATTCTTTACAGCGCATTTTTAATTTTTTCCCTATCTGAATCTTCTAACGATTGTCTCCCCCAGGCGGGCGACACCGTCGGCGTGGTGCGCAAAGAAGACGGCAGCTTGCACTTCTTTGTCAACGGCGTGGCTCAGGGCCCGGCGGCTTGGAACGTGCCCCCCAGCGTCTACGCCGTGGTGGACCTCTACGGCCAGGCCGCTCAGGCCACCATCATGGACGACATGGGTGAGGGCGGGAGGCCCACCACCGGCGCACGACTCGTCCGCTCGTTCCGGTCGAGCATTGCCCTTTGTTTGTGCTCCTCAGTGGACCTCCCCCCGCTTCCCGAGGACAGCTCCGAAGGACCGGCGGCCGTGTCCCCCGGGAGCCCTTGCTCGGTTCTGGGCGCCGCCACCGACCTGCGTTTCCACCACCTGCACGGCACCAACGCCGTCATCACCAACGGGGGGCGCACGGCCCTGCGCCAGAACTGCCGCAGCGAGTTCAACGACGCCATCGTCATTTCCAACAGGCGAGGGCGGCGAAGAGACACCACGGCGTTTCCGTCCCGTCCGCGCGCTAAGTCGCGTCCCTCGACCTCTCGTTGCAGGTGCCTTCGAGACGGAGAGCTTTTTGAAATCATCATTCAGAAGATGGTAGACCGCTGGTCGGGTTCAATCGAAGCAGGTCGGGAGCTTGCGGGATCCGGAAGGTTGCCCTTGGAGCTTCTCCAACACCAGACGTGTGCGTCTTTGCGTGCAGGCGTGACTGCCATCAGGCCGGAAGAGCTTGAGTTTCCCAACACCATGACTGACATTGACTACGACACATGGATGCTCAGGTATGCCGAGCAAAGTTTCAAAAGGCAAATTGGGCTCGGCTCCCGTCACTTGACTTTGGTCTGGTTCGTCTCAGCGGGACGGCCATCATGCAGGACGGCAACACCATGCGCAACAACTACGGCTGCGATCTGGACTCGCTGACGTCGGGCTCGCGCATCGGCATGATGCGCTCGCCAATCGGCGACCTTCATTATTACATCAATGGCGTGGACCAGGGGGTCGCCTGCTCCGGTCTGCCGCCAGGTCTGACGAAGAGAAAATTCCTCTTGGTTTTGTTTTGAGTAGTATTGGACAATTTCTCCCTCCCCCCCTCAGATGTGTTTGCGGTGATCGACCTGTACGGTCAGTGCGTTCAGGTGTCCATCACCAGCTCCTCTGGCCCTCTGGACAACAGCTTGTGCACCAGCAACATCACCGAGAAGAGCTTCCCAATCCACTCTCCAGGTGGGAATGACACGGCATCTCGGAGCCAAACGATTTGCTGACTGCCTCGTCGTGTGTGTGTGTGCGTGTGCGTGTTTGCATAGCGGCAGGAGTCGCCCACAGGTTCCACGGCAAACACGGTAAGAACGTGGTGCTGCTCGGCGAGGGCTGCCAGGCCATCCGAGCGGGGGGTTACGCCCACGGCATCGTTTTCAGCGCCAAGGAGCTCAAAGTGGATGAGCTGTTTGAGGTGCCCGCTTCGTCAGCCGCTTAAAGTACCTCGTTGGGAACGAACGTAAAATGACTTTTTTTTCTTTTTTTTTCTGCAGGTGAGGATCGACGAGCTGGACGAGCAGTGGTGCGGTTCGCTGCACGTGGGCCTGAGTACGCTGCCGCCCCCCGAGCTCCCGTCGTGCCCGCTGTCCGGCTTCTCCCCCTCCCTCCCGCAGCTCCGCTCCAAGGTCACCTGGCTGCTCTGCGGCTCCGAGGTCCGGCGCAACGGCGTGCTGCAGCGGCAGAACTACGGCTGCTCCTTGGACCGGCTGACGGTGAGCCACGCGACGCTCGCCTTGTTGTCGGTCGGTCGGACACGCGTGAACACATTTGTGGCTTAGGTCGGCAACCGTGTGGGCGTGAAGAGATGCGGCGACGACACCATGCACGTCTTTATTGACGGCGAGGACATGGGCCCCGCGGCCACTGCCGTCGCCAAGGTAACCTTTAAAAAACGGACACGCTTTACACACGCACTCTTGGGACGTGCAATCAGTTCCTTTTGTTTTCTGTAAATAGATTTTTTATGTAATATACATTGATAATATATATTCTATAATACATACTATATTATGTATAATAATATATATATTTTTTTATATATTAATTTGTTTTTTTTTTCTTTCCCCCCCAAGAATGTGTACGCAGTCTTGGACCTGTACGGGCAGATTACGGCGGTGTCCATCGTCAGCTCCACGCTGCTTGAGGACGCGGAAGGCGTCAAAGTGCCGTCACTCTCCTCTGGAAGCTGCAGTGAAGGAGAGGATGACGGCACGCCCGTCACAGAGGTGCACCACAATAGAAAAAATAAAAAAAATTTGGGCCACCACCAGTTATGAAAACAAAAGTACTGCCGTACCTCATGTAAGTGAAACCTTAGTTGTTGGTTCCAGGCGGAAAGTGAGCCGTGCGCGCCGGTGCCCACCGCCATGGCCTTCCTGGAAAACCACGGCAAGAACATCCAGCTGTCCAACCAGAAGCTGACGGCGGCCAGAGTGTCCAGCTACAACCAGGGCCTGCTGGTCACCGCTCAACCTCTCAACCAGCAGCAGCTCTTCCAGGTATCTGTCAACCGGGCGCCGCCGCTCTTCCACGTCGCTGATGTCCTCTTTGATGTCCAGTTTCAGATCGACCGCCTCAATCCGTCGTGGACGTCGTCGCTTTCGCTGGGGGTGATCGGTCACTCCCCGGACCGGCTCAACTTCCCTTCCACGGCGTGTTGCCTCAAACGATCGGCGTGGCTGCTGCAGAGGGACTCCGTTTTCCACAATTCCCTCAAAGTAGACGCACCAAAAAAAAAAAAAAAAGTCCCAGATTACCGATCGGCAAATTTAGCGCGATTCGTCTTCCTCCTCAGATATGTGAGAACTACGGTCCTAACTTGGACACGTGTCCTGAGGGGACGGTGTTGGGTCTGCTGGTGGACGCCAACAGTTGTCTCCACCTCTACGTCAACGGCATGGACCAGGGTGTGGCGGCGCAGGACATTCCCTCCCCTTGCTACCCCTTCATCGACCTCTACGGCCAATGCGAACAGGTACGCACGCACGTGTGAGACATGGCATCGAAACGGGCGTCAATCAACACCTCAACTCTTTGTGTCAACCTGTCAGGTTACCATAGTAACAAACAACGTGCCGGCCGTGGGTGGAGAAGGTGGCGACGCCCGCTGTCAGTGCGACATGGAAAAGGCCGACATGGTTGACGGTACATGACTGAAAATGTTTTGGAAATGTCGACTGATTCGTGGTATTTTTTTCTTATTATATTATCTTTAATTTGGAATGTTATATGTTGAATATTTTATATTTATATACATTTATTTTGTATTTATTTATATTATATTTATATATATTTGTTTGTTTTTTCTAGTTCTTGTGTACTACTTTTTCCCCTCCCTTTTTGAAACACAACACAAAACAAATATATATATATATACACTACCGTTCAAAAGTTTGGGGTCACAAAATTGTTTGGGTGACCCCAAACTTTTGAACGGAAGTGTAAATATTATTATAATAAAATATTATGAATTAAATATTATAAATTATATCATATTTGTATAAGATTATATATAATCTATGAATATAAGTATACATATATATTATAAGATTTTTTACACAGAAGATTATATATAAAATCTATAAATAATTATCTAAATAAATATATACACTACCGTTCAAATGTTTGGGGTCACCAAACTTTTGAGCGGTAGTATATATATATATATATATATATATAATATATTAAGCCGAAAAATCGGCTAGCTAAAAAAATAAAAAAATATATATATTTTTTTATTTTATTTTTTTTTTAGCCGATTTTTCGCTCTGTTGTAAATTTAAAACAGACACATGGGCTACTCGTGTTGTCCTTGGATAATATTTGCAGTTATCCAAACCTTAGCTTTTGAAAGGCCTCGTCAATCAACCCAAAGAGTGGTGGCAAAGACCTCATTTTCCTTTATTTTGTTGCTCCCGCAGGAATCAAAGAGAGCGTGTGCTGGACACCCCCTCCCGAGGTCAACCCCAACAAGTCCTGCGAGTACCAGGCACTGTGCTCCCGCTTCAAGGACCTCCTCACCATACCAGGTGATTGACAAGTCAAGCACCGTAGCTCGGGTACAAACACTTCTTTTCATCATGCGTAACCGTCGTCACTTTGTCCACGGCGTCAGATGGCTACTTCAGCGAAGACGCCAAGTACAACCTGTGCTACTGCGAGTCCTGCCACAAGCTGCGAGGGGACGAGGCTTATTACAAGAGGGGAGAGCCGCCACGGGACTACGCGCTGCCTTTTGGATGGTGCTGCTTCGCTCTCAGGTGACCAGGATTTCAGTCTCTTTTACTTGGCTAAAAGCGTTTTGGCTCAGGGCTCGACTTGACTGTGAGCATCTTTTTTCTCCAGGCCTCTTTCATGAGTTTATTTTTTTAGTAATTCTGCTGAACTCCGATTTAAAATCTTGATTGTCATCGCTTCATTTTTATGATTATTTTGCCAGATGCCGCTTGTTTTGGAACGGATCGACGGCATTGCCATTCACTTCAGAGGGCAAAGTTGATTTGAGTCACGCTGTACTGTAAAAATCCACAAATCATTTCTTGTGACTCGCTCGATCCGGCTCGATGCAGCAACTCGCATGAAATTGAGAGGTCGAACTCACGGCTCGCCTTTCTCATTGGTAGGATCAAGCCGCACTGCGAGGTTTCCACGGCACTGAAGAAATGGCACATCGCCTACCACGGCACCAGCGTCGGGGCCCTGCGCCGCACACTGGACCACAGCCAGCTGCTTCCTGGTGCGCAGTCACGACACACGCCCGCCCGCCCGCCTCTTTCCGCCCCACCTCACGCTTGACCGTACCGATGAATTGTCACCGCAGGGACGTCATCCATCTTCTCTGTGGCTCCGGCCAAGGCGGAGGGGCCCGACGGCTACGGTGATCGGGAGGAGAACAGCGCCCCCGCTAGGGAGGTGCCCCGAGTGAGACTCTCGCCCACCATGCGCTACTCCGGTTTGGAGACGTTTGCTCCTAAAGTGCAGTAAGTTGACTTTTGATAGTCCCCCAATTCCTTCAAAATGCACTCCTAAAAGGAGGGCGCCCCTACAGTTAGCCACAAACTAACCCACCCGCTTTGGCGCCTTCTCCCCCCGTGCAGATTTCGGGACCCCCGCTCTCACCGCTGCCACCAGGCCCAGGTGGGCTTCCAGGTGTGCGTGCGGCCAGGCTCCTACAAGGCGGGGCCGCAGCAGACGCCGGGCCACGGCGGCGAGCCCCTGGACCCGCGCTTCAGCAACTCCGAGATCGAGTGGATCACCAAAGAGGAGGGCGGCACGCTGCTCTACGGCCTGCTGGTGCGAGTGGAGTGAGCGTTCCCGAGACTTTTGAGAAAGTGACTAGCAAATCCAAGCCCTGCCTTTGAGCAACAGACTCTTGTGGGATCCACTCGATCGGAATGATTGTTTTTCATCTTGGCGGTCGCGAAGAAGAAAGGACACTGCCTGCACTTTATGTTTCGGCATTTTTTTTTTTTTTTTTTTTTTTTTTTTTTTTTAACTGGACAAAATAGCAACACGACACATTTATATTTGTTGAACACCCCGCTTTACAGGCCGTTCAAGTCAGTGGGGCCGTCACTAATTTATGACTGAATCGTTTTTACATGCAAAAAGAGAAAAAAAAAGAGAAAACTTGAATTTTAAGAGTGAGCTTTTACAACTGGCTTGTTTACACGTTGCGTTGGGATCCCGTTTGTTATTACGAGCCTGACCGGATTTCGGTTTCCTCTTCAGCGGCTCTTGTTTCTCACGATCCAGACGAAAAAAAGGGTTTGTCCGGACCTTTTTTATGGAATACACAAAATACACCCAACTAGGGACGGAGCTCCAACTGAGACTGATTTAATACAGTTTGTTTTACGGCTATGCTCGCAACTCAAATAATTATTCCCTCCAAACAAAATTCTAATGTGATTTTTAAAAACTAATCAATTTTAAATCCATATGAATTTTATTCTGCCAAATATTGGAATTGGAATCGACGTTGGGACTAAAAAAAAATCCTGTTGGTCTGACCTAATAATATAGTAAACTAGAATGTAAAAAATCATAAAGGTTTTTTTGGGCGGGGAGAGGAAAGTTAATTCCATTTTTAAAATTTCATGCTTAAAGTTATTGGACAGAAAACAATGGAAATTGCAAGTACGCGACTGAACTGAACTTGTACTCAGGTGAACTGACAGTGGCTGGAGGTCACGTCAGCTGTCGCCACCTAGTGGTGAGGTCCCTGCAGCGCACTGATTTTTGATGGCAACACAAGGCAAAGAAATTGACATCGTAATGGCTTGTAAGGTGGGCCACTTGTAAGGCAAGGTACCACTTGAGTTCAAACTAACTAGGAAAGTAGGATTACTTTTCTATTAGGGCATTGGGGCCATCTTTATGCTATCTTGGGACATTTCAAAATGAGCACAGAAACAGCAAATAGGTTAGTTTTTCAGTGAGTAACAGGCGAGGTATACAAACTTTTTTTTGTTTTTAAACCTTCCAAGTGTTGAAGTCAGAATTACTGTCAAAGCGGGCAACTTCCCACTGCATTTTTTTTTTTTTAATCTTCAAAAGAGTTCACAGTTCAAAAATCATAGAACGTCAACAAATCGTTGAGGCATCATCTGAACAAAAACGTTGAGAATGGTATTAACGAGGGCTTTGAGTTTTTTCTTTGTTTGCGTTCTCAATCCCGGTTGAAGATCAAAAACCGTCTTCGAGCAGCTGGGATCCGGTGAGATCCCAAGGGGTTGGTTGGACAAAAGGAGAAAAACAAAAAAACACAATCAAAAATGTGAAAACTATTTTATGGGTAATTTATGGCCCAGTGCTGCTTTTTAAATTTTTTTTTTTTTCTTTCTGTATGTTGCATTGTATATAAATATCTCCCTGATTTATATAAATATATATATATATAAAAGAAAATAAACTGACAGTATGCACAATTGGATGTGTGTTTTGCTCCAAACCCAAAAATGTTGGACAAGTAGCTTTTCTGTCAAATTTATTTTGAGTACGAAACGGACATTTTTATTGCAGCACACAATCACGCTGTTGAGTTCTTCATTATTAAGGCCAAGAGTGTGTTTTCGTCTTAGCTTTTCACAGAATGTCGCCATTTAAGATCAGACAAGCATGAAGAAACAAAGACTTAGAAAGAAAAACCAGACAACGTTGTATTTGTAGCCAAGTACAGGAACGGCTAGGATACAGTTCATCCCTGGGTTGCATAGTTTGCCATCTGCTATTAAAACAACAAATTATGCACCAGATTGAACCTTAAAAAATTCTAATTTCCCCCTAGAATACAGTTGTGGTCACTTTGGTGAGAAGTGTGAATCAAAGTTGAGTTACCAACCACAGAATGTGTGTAATATGCAAAATAATATTTGTTTATTCGTTTTTTTTTTCAATCTTGAAACCCAACTAATTACAATTCTAAATCCCGTTAAATTTTGAGGCTATTGAGGATTGATTGGATATGGCTGAGATCCATCTACTAGTATGTTCTGTCTTCACTAGTTTAACACACTCGTTTAACAATCAGTATGTAAGGAAATAGACAAACGAGTTGTTTTAACGTATTCTTTCACCGTCATAAAAAAGAAATATAAATGGGCAAAATGGGCTACAAAATGAACTTTTAGGGGTTGTGCGTGTTTTTTTTAGGATGGCAAGCAGCATTTGCGTTGACAAAAATATCAAGCATTAATGAGGAGCTCTGAGAAAATATAGATTAAGACCATGTCAGAGTTTGGTTCAGCTTCATTTAAATATACATTTTAAAGCACACGCACGCGCGCACACAACCACACACAGACCGCAACTTATGCCGTCACTGATTGAAAAAATTTGCCTTTAAAAAATAGCCCAAATCCTCTTTGCTGACACACGGTAAGTGTTAATATGTTCCTAAACCCTGATAAAGGTCCATCGTGAGCTAGCTACAACGGCCACTTATGAAAAAGGGGAAAATCACAGTAGTCCAAATCAACTGGCTCCTTTTTCATGGTTGACACTAAATAAAGGAATCAGTGCAAGAATGTCACCTCTCCAAGTTTTTGTTTGTTTTTAAGAAAACTACAGTAGCCGGTTTGCCGACTAATCAATCACACGCAGCTACGCAAAGCTCTTTTGGCATTTATTCGATATCCAGCTGAAGGGACAACCGCATCGTTAGCGAGGCAAAAGTATCTTATTTTGTTAGTACAATGGTGTTTCCTTTTGAGCTTTTCTTTTGAAAGGTCTTAATCCGGTTAGCACGCTCTCACGTTGCTTAGCTTGCTACGTTAGCATCCCGGTGGCCACTTGCTGAGAGTGACGAGCACACACCTGGGATGAGCAGCTAATGAGGTAACTTGAACTGAGCTGTATTTACGCCGTTTCGTTGACTTTATACTTGGTTATTTTACTTTGTGTATATTTGTACTATATTGTTTCGTTGCCATTGTGTTAAATTAGCGGGCAAAGTCAAAGGAAACCACTTGTGTCTGGTACTGTATTAGTACTAGTTCAACTAGTGTCTCAATAGGAAGGCCAAAAGAGCAAAGACGGGACCCTTAAACTGGATATCCAGACTATCTAATAAATGCTGAAAGCTTTTCAGTAGCAGCCAGGAAAGAATGTGAAGACCTTTAAAAGATGACAGCAGTGAGTTTGAGATTTGCTGAGGCAGTCTGTGCAGCGGCCAAACCCCAAAGGCCCCCCCCAGGTTTCATTGAATTGCAGACCCCCCAAGTTGTGTAAAAGGCGGAGAAAGGAACTCATCTCCTCTGAATGCACACTGGCTGATTAGGGGAGAAAATCAAGAAGGGAAGGAAGGTGAGCACTGAGCAGCATCTGGATTTGATGTCTGTTTTATCTCAGAATTTCTTGGGGCCCCAGGCGGACGTCTGCTTGGGGGCAACGCTTGTCCCAAATGTGGGGAAGTCCTCCGCGCTGCTCATGTCTGGGGCCTGGAAAGCAAAAAGTATTTAAAAGGACTGTAGGTGACACTTAAATGATTTGTGGTCTCTATGTTGGAGTGAAATAGCTTAACTATTTATGATCTTTGAATGTGTGGGAGGAGCTAACTTTAGCCTGGGTTGTTAGCTGGAGCATAAAAAAAAAGACGTCAAATGAACTTGGAAGTTACATAAAATTGAACTGCACTTAAAAATTGTAGTGAAATAGAGTAAAACTTTTAAAAAAAAAAAAAAAAAAGCTTAAGCCATCATATGTATAGTTTGAACATTTAATTGAGTGATTCTTGCCAGTAGAGGGCGCCATTTTAGGTCTCACCGTGTTCCCTCCGGCGTTCCAGGGTGCGTCGCGCACAACAAAGCCTTTGGTCGGAGTCTTGCTGCCGTCGTCCGGCCCCCCCGCGCCGGTCCCGCCTCCCCCGTAGCGCGACGGAGGCTTCATGTACGCCGCCAACGTCTCAGTTTCAGTCACGCTGAGCATCTAAAATAGTCCCAGGGGCGAAAACGTCAAGCATTTTTGTGTCCTGTACTGTCAACAGAGGTGAGCGTCTCTCACGTATTCTTCCTCCAGGTTGATCAGATGCTCAATGGCGTTGTCCACCGTCTCAGGAAGGCCCGTGACCGTCACTTTGTCAGGTTCGTCCGAACCGGGAGGAGGAAACCGGATGTCAACCTGAAAAATGTACACAAGAGGTAGGAAGAAGAATCCCTCGATTGACTGCTGGATTTTTTGACTTTGCTCCCTTGAAAGTTTCGGGTCGTTTATTGAACGCCGTCCAAACCTTGAACTCCTCCATGAGCTTGCGGACGGCTTTGCCGCGGGCGCCGATAATGCGGGCGTGCGTCCGGCGGTCCAGGCGCACGTCTCGGTTCACCATCTTCTGCAAGTCGGCCACCAACTGCTGGATGGCCTGACACGCCTCCTCCACGTTCCCCTCATACCCCGAAACCACGATCAGGTCCTGAGGGCAACACAAAAACAAAACGGAAATTTACGCACCCTCCCTTCTACCAGCAAGCGCACAGGAGTACGCCGGCCGCCGTGCACCTGCTGTTCATCTCCTTTTTCGGGGAACTGGATGACGACGTTGTGGTCCTTTCGGATTTGAGAAATGACCGCCCCTTTCCGGCCGATGATCTTGGGATGAAACTTGGGCTCCACCGATATGGTCACCTTGAAGCTCCGCAGTAACTAGTGCAAAGGGAGAAATGAAAATAGCTTCGAGAAGATTGGGATTTTGGCCAGGGATTGCTCACCCGGTCCTCCTGCTCTGCCCGGAGCTCTTTGACGCGGCCCAGCAAGCCCTGCTTGGCTCGCTGCACGTTAGCCATCAGGCCCGTCACTTTGATCACGTCCCGCTGCATCTCCGGCTGCGGCACCCACATGTTCACCTGCATTGGTGCACAGACATTAAGGAGCATTGGAAACCACTTTGTCCCCTCAGATTGTCGTTTTTGACATTTTTAATTTTTAATCTTTCATTTTTTATTCAAGTTGGCTTTGGTATACAAGGCAAGATCAATATTAACCTCGTATTCCTCCATCATTTTTCGGATTCCGTTGCCTTTCTGCCCGATGATGTAGCGATGAAGCTCATTGCAAACTTCCACGTCCTCCGTGATGGGCACCAAGGCCTGAAAAAGGACAACGGAGGAGGAAAAAACAAGCAAGCGGTGCTTCTTCGATCCAAATCGACGGCGAGGATCTACCAGCAGGGCAGCCTTGGCCATCTCGCACTTCTCCTCCCGCCCCGATATGGTGACCACGTCACACTTGCGGGGGACAAGCTCCGCCTCTGGACACACGTGTCCGTTCTCCAAAACCTCTTGACCTTGACGGACGACGATTGAAAAGGTCACACGGCAAAACGTTTGCTAAGCTCCGGACGGACGCGAAGCCGCCGCTCGGGGGGAACCTGCGGAGGCGTCGTCTCTCTCGGGGAACTTGATGTGGACCTCGTGCTCGCGGGAGATGTTCTGGATCCGGCTGCCTTTGGGGCCCATGATGGCGCGGTGGTAGCGCTGAGGGACCGCCACCTCCACGCTCACCCGCGACTCCTGCTCGACCAGAGCACGTATCGACAACAACCCAACCGACGAGGTCAGCGCTCGCTTACCAGGTCCTGGATGATCTCCCGTATTCGTTTCTTGGCGGCTTCCACGCAGTCCTTGGCTCCTATGAGGGAAACCCGCCGGCTGTTGGCCCCCGTGCGGGGGAAGCTCACGACCACGCCGCCGTATTCCTCGGCCAACTGGCGTAGCACCTGGCCTCTTCGGCACACAAAATGTCGGTGGTGGCGAACGTCCACATCCATGCTGTCCTCCGACACGTCGTCCTGGAGAGGAGAAGCGACCAGTAGAAAAAAAAAAATTGGAACCAGCGACCGTGTACTCTAAATGTAGTGATGTGGCGCGTGAGCTTTCAAGTTTCACCAGGTTTTTGAGCAGGTTTTCCAGTTCCTCGCGCGCCTGCTGAACGGCTTCCTCTTTGCCCACGATGGTGATCAGCTCCTGCTGGCCGTCGTCAGCCGACGGGAAGATGATGCGGACGCCCGTCCTGTCGCGAACGCGCCGAACATTGGCGCCGCCGCGGCCCATCAGGAACTTGTGGTGCTCAGGCTTGGCCTGCAGCTCGGCTGTGAAGTTGCTGACTTGCTGAATGGAAGAGAGCAGACGTGGGTGGAGATTTTGATGGCCAACATTGGTCTTCGGGCTCTACCTTCTCCTCGGCCAGGTGCAGTAGTTGCCGCCGGGCTTTCTCCACCTCGCCGGCCGGCCCCCTGATGGTGACCCGGTCGGAGGCGGAGCCTTCGGAGGGAAAGTGGATATGGACGGCGCCGCCGCATTCCTCCATGATGGCGCGAACCAGGCAGCCCTTGGCGCCGATGAGCGAGTTGTGGAGCTTGGCCGGGATGATGACCTCCGTCTCTTTAATGTTGGCCTGGAGAAAGGTGGCGGTGAGACCTTCTGGCTTTCCGGACGCCTTTTTAGCCGAGACTGACCATTTCTCTCTGGATGGCGAGGATTCGTTCTCGAGCCGCCTCACAGTTGGCCTTCTTTCCCGTGATGACGATGGTCTCCGAGTTGCTGTTCTCGGTGGGCAGGTCGATCTTGGTGTTGGTCTCCTCGCGGATCTGCCGCCGATGAGAGCGTTATGAGAACTGAACCGCTCGCCAAAGTTTCTTTGGCGCGTTACCTTTTTGATGTTGGCGCCACCTTTGCCGATGATGTTTTTGTGAAACTGCTTGAAGATGGGAACCGAGAGCGAGAAGCTGTTCTCCATCTGCAGGCGAGATTGGCAAAGTGCCAGTCGGGGGACATTTTTTACAGGCCGGTGTGTTTTGGCACTCGTACCAGATCGGCGATCATTTTCTGGAGGAACTTGGCGCACTTCTCCAACTCGCTCTTGGGACCTCTCATCTGAACAAGGTTACTCTTCTGCGCCGGGTCGGGGAAGTTGATGATGACCTGGATGAGGTGGACTGGATGAGACTTGCTTCTGCAGCGCAAAGAGACCACCTCCTCACCTCGGGGAACTTGTCTCGGACTTCTTTTATCTTCTCTCCCTTCTGGCCGATGATGGTTCGATGGAACTTGTGCTCCACCACCAGATCTTTGGTCCGCTCGTTCTCCTGGAGAACGCTTTTTTTTCAAGCTGTCTTCCTCACCGTCCGCCGCAGTCAAGTTAACCTCACCATTCTTTGGACCATCTCGATGAGTTCCCGGCGAGCCAGCTGGACGCCCTTGGGGTCTCCCTCGATCCGAATCAGGCTGCTTCCGTCTGAGTCCTGCGGGATTCTCACCGACACCTTGTACTGCTCCTTAATTCGGTTGACTGGAACGGAAGCGGGAGGTGAAGAAAGCATCTACGCTTTTCTGGTTTTTTCTTTTCTCCAACACTGACTATTGGCGCCGTTCTTGCCGATGAGATGTCTGTGGAAACGCTGGTTGATGAAGACCTCGGTGTAATCCATCCGCACAAGCTGCGAACAAGTCAAAGAAAGCCCTGATCAGAGACTTTCACGGTGGGCGTTCCTCAGCCAGCCAGCCAACCACCCACCAGATCAGTAATGATTTCTTTTAACTGGACCTGAGCCTGCTCCACCTCCTCCGTCGGCCCCTCCAGGCTGATTTGCTCCTCGCCGTCGGTGAACTCGATGTGAACCTACATACACACACAAGAACTGGTCCTAATTTTCCTCCACCTTCAATTTTTATTTATTTTTTTATTGTCCTGTACCCGAGGCAGCTGCTGTGTTATCCGCCCGATGTTTTGTCCTTTCTTGCCTATAATGAAGCGATGCAGCCAGGCCGGCGCCGTCACATCCACCACCGTCATGCTCTTCGCCTGCCCAGCGGGAAAAAATGTAGTAGCCAAAATATTGCAGTGTACCGTATTTCCTGGACTATAAGTCCCAGTTTTTTTCATCGTTTGGTGCAACTTGTACTCAGGAGTGACTTGTGTGTTAAATTATTAACACCTTATATCATTTCACATGTTATTTTCACACTGAACCACATGAGGGCGCTTTAAGCCTGTGGAATAATTGGAACTGCAACTGACGTAAGCCACTACTTCCGGGGTTGGCCGAGTTGTTTATAAGTGACACAGAGGATGAAGATTTCGTCGGATTTAATGGATTTGGATGGTTCGATAAACTTGTTAGCATGTTCGTTTTTTCTATAGTAATTTGAATAACTCTTAATATGTTACGTCAGGCACGTTTTTAGTTCCGTGTTTGTGTTTATGTAACGTTAGCAATGCTAACGGTGCGATTTAAGTCTATTTCTTTATTATGCATTTCGTGGCTTGTGCGACTTCTACTCCGGAGCGACTTATAGTCCGGAAAATACGGTATTGCGCTAAAACCATAATGGCTGACATTTGATATTTCATTTCCTTTTGTTCTCACCTTGGAGTAGACTTGCGTGAGCGCCGGTCCCAGCTTGTCAGGCTCCCCCCGCAGGACGATGGTCTCCGAGCTGGAGTCCAGAGGGGGCATTTCCACCGAGACTCCCGTGGCCTCCAGGATCTCCTGCAAGGTGTTGCCCTTGGGCCCGATGATGTACTTGTGCTGAGACTTCTTTACCTCCACCGAGATGGTGGTGGTCTTCCTCTTCTGTCAGGCAACAAAACTCTATTAGGTTATTCTGCCCCCCCCCCCCCCCCCAAAAAAACACTATTATTACTTCTACTATAACTAGTTTAGGAAACTTTGCAATTCCTTCTCATCTTTTTTTTTTGTTTCGCATGTGTCCGCACCATGTCATCGTAGATGGCGCGAATGCGGCTCAGCGCCAGGGCGACCGCCTCCTTCTCGCCAGTGATGACGATCTCGTCCTTGGTCAGGCTGGGCGGGGGGACGCTGATGCGAGCGCCAGTTTCCTGACTTAGCTCCTGCGCCAGCCGGCTGTGCGGGCCCGCGATGAAGGGGTGGAAGGCCTTCTCCAGGGGGAGACGCTCTACAGCACGCTTGTCCTGATGGGCCAAAAAGAAGATGAGGAAAGTACATCATGGTTGATAGAATTTTTTTTACATGCTTTAGAGTTTTTTTTTTTTTTATTAATGGGAATTTGTGGAGGTTTGCAGTGTAGGGGTACCTCAGGGCAGCGCCTTAGGGCCCTTCTTATTTTCTCTTTTTACAAACGGCTTGACATTAAAGTTAAATTCTATAAATCCAGTTTGGATGATGATGAGATGCTCCAGATATATGACGCTGAGTATTTGATCATCTGCTACAAAAATGATGCACATAAATGCAACTGGATCAACAGTTGCGTTCTGCTACCTGGACGTATCCTGGTGTCTTATTTTTTTTATACAAACATTCTGAATGAGTCTAACATCAAGTATTTCTAATCTGTCGGCATATCCAACCTGCTCGGCAGAGATCAGCAATATCTCATGGCGCGCCTTTTCAATGCCCTCCTTGGTACCGGTGATACGGATGTTGGTACTGGTGTCGTCCGGGCGCGGAATAACGATCTTGGTCGCCGTCTTCAGCTCGAGTTCTTGCAGCTTTTCGCCGTTCTTGCCGATGACAAAGCGATGGTGCTCTTTGGGGATGACCAGCGCGGCCCAAGCCTGGCCATTTCGGGGGAAGGAGATGAACTGGCGCCTTACTGATTGAAATAGAAATTTTCCATTTTCTGACCTGAGTCTGTAGTCTTGCCACAATCTCCTTGCGGGCCTTCATGACAGAGTCCAGTTTGCCCGTGACCATGATGGACAAGCCCTGGTCCTTAGCTAGCGACAGCTCAATGTGAGCTTCGGTCCGCTGCATGATGTCCAAGCACACTTTCGCTTCTTCACCCTCCCCAAATTGGCTGTTGTCCTTGTAGCGCCGTTCCTCCACGGGCACGTGGAAAACCTGCGATGCAGCAGGTCCCATTCTTACTTCTTTTGAGGAGATATTTGCTCCATTTGCTTTTTTTAAGTATTTTATCTGCCTTGATGCAAATGTTGCTTTGCAAGGGTGTGGGTTTTTCTTTTTTTTTTTTTATTCCAATTTGATCATTTCCAATTTTAGCTCTAATATGATACTGCTCGCATCCAATTGCAGATTCTTTTTTTTTTTTTTAGCCTGGCCACTTTTGGCAGCTGTTTTGAAATTGTTTGAATTCCTAAATCAAAACGTGTATGTAACCAAACCAGATAGCTCTGCCTTACCAAAAGTCTGCCATCTTGATGCTAACCCACAATGCAAAGCACCATAGACAGGCTGACCAAACTAGAATGGATACTGCGCGCCTTAAAACAAAACCATGTCAAAAGACAAAACAGTTCAAAGACGGACAGGGAATAAAGCAATACTCGCGGGCCTTTTTTTGGGGGTTGGGTTAGTTTACATTATTCTTCGTTACCCATCAAATCTTGTGGTGTGAAATCACACACTTCAAGACTTTCAAATATTTGAAAAACCCCCCAAACTATTTGATGCTCTGGACAAGAAGCGATCCTCTAATAGACGCAAAAGCAATCTCGAAAATGCCAGATTGTGTCATGTCGAGGGATAAAGTCGTCATGAGCGCCCAGCGTCCTTGTTGGCAAAGCTACCTGAGTAATGACGGAAGCTTTGATGGGTCTGATCTTGCTCCCCCACGCAGGAGCCGCCTCCCCCGCCTTCTCCCCTGGCGCGCCCTTCTCCGGCAGCGGAGGGAAGGCCTCCAGGTAGGTGGGGATGTATGCCTCATCCTCCGGGACGCAGCCTGCACCGCAGAGGTGAGGAAGAAAAACAAAAATAAACACTAGCTACTCCAACATATTTACCTGGAAATTTTCAAAAATTTATTTTGATATATATTTTTTATTTTACTTGAAATTATTTTATATTTGATTTTTTTTTTTATTTATCATTAGGGTAAGCAGGTGGCTTTAGAAGAGGGAGGCGGGATATGGAAAGACAAACTCCAGATAGCCTCCACACAAGTGCGATTAAAAAATGGACAGGTGGGCTTTTGCCCCGCCCTCCAAAATCTTACCTGTGATCTCCCGCTCCCTCAGGCCGCTGCGGTGCTCTGCAAAGCTCTCGGGGGTCAACAGTGCCACTGAGCTCATGGTTCAAGACTTCTTCCGCTATTCCACTGCAACAAATGAGCACAATCAAAGTTCAAGTTTGTCACTGACATTCCAAGTAGTCGGACAAAAAGGTAAAGAATGATTCGCCGGTTAACAAAACACATCGCTAATTTCCAAATGTTGCATAGGTGAGCTTCTGTGTCAATTTAGTTTATCAAGATGGTGACACTCTACTGATGCTTATGTTGTTGTTGTTTTTTGGTATTGTGACAACACAGGTGCAGAGTTTCACCTGCACAGGTCAATTGCCAGCAAGTCCGTCCAGGTTGCGGCTACCGGCGGCGCTTCAGTGCCAGTCTCGTTTTAAGCTCCTGAAAACATGAAACAGGTGCAGTATAAAAGCTTAAATTCACAAAAAACATTGCTAATCTTCACAAAGCCCTTTCATTTTTATACATGGAGATGAATACTATTCAATCCTGTGATTTTGGGGATAGTTTTGGATATGTCAGTGGTTTTTCCTGTAGCTAAAGATTTTAGTGTTACATAAAACATGGGTAAAACTGACAATCAATCTAGAAGAACTTCACTTGGAACTTCAAGGCTGCTTTGGCTGTAAAACCTTATAACTATACAACCTATATATAAAACCCCGTTATTACATTCATACTACAAATTGATGTTTTGAAATCCAGTGAGGAAAATATTTTGTTAAAACTGTTTAGGTCAAGAAAAGGTTTTGGTTAAAAGAAATATCGTTTTTCAACATTATTACGACTGATGACAATTTATAACACTCGAAAGTGGTGTGCCGGATCTGGCCCCCGGGCCTCGCGTTTGAGACCTGTTATTATTGGGCAATATTTGACTTTGAATATTCCCATTTCATAAACGGGGCTTTAATGTCGCCATGTTTAATCAAGAAAGAAACAGGGGGGAGGTAGTGGGGGGGGGGGGGGGTCAACAGTGGCAGGGTTCCTTAAGTGGTCCCACGTGATTTTTTTATGTTTTTATTATAATTTCATCCAATCTCTTGCCGGTCGACTGCGTTCTTAACTCAGGCTTTCCCGTCCACGCTCCTGCCTTGCCGCTTGAATCGAACGTTTTATTCGACTTCATGTTCAATGTCGGTTTAATGACGCACGTCGACGATGAAGCGCAAACGATTTCTTATCATCGCCTCCAAACAAGAACAATAACACGAAGAAAACAAGGCAGCAACCGAGTCGCTCGCTCCGCTCCGCGGGCGCTAACCTTCCTAAGCTTGGCTGCGTGTCTTTGTGGGGGCCAGCCGGCCGGCGGGCGGGCGGCGCAGGCGTTGTCCATCTTGACAATAATGCAAATAATAAATAAGGTGCAAAAGTATCCTACCTTACAGAGAGAAACCGTAGCAGAGGATGTTGAGCGTTTGACAGGTGATGGTGTAAACACAACTGTGATTGGTCGACGAGCATTTCCTCGGACGAAGCGGAGTGATACGCCGAGATGCGCTGCGGTTCAAAGATGGTCCGGCCAATTGCCGCAGTATGTTTACGCCAGCGGAGCATCCAAATAAAATAGAGCCCGGTGATTTTAATACCCTGATTTATGAAGGATACAAAGGCCTCGCAGACTAATGTTTTTAAAGGATTTTGTGGTTTGCCTCAAAGTTACCGTTGACCCAAAATATGGTGATGACAGTGCATCCAAAGTCAATTGTGTTACCCGTATTTCCCGTTTTAGACACTAGGTGGCAGTCCGAACCCAACGTAAACAAAGGTAAGGCAGGACTTCTTTTGTCTTTTTCTCACATTTGGAAGAAGAATAAATACAAAATTAATAAGAAAGCTGAAAGAGCAAGTTTCACTTAGTTTCTGAGTACCATCGAGCAGTGGCGTGCGAAGCCCACATTTGGTCGTGGAACGCATGCTGGTTCCGACTCGCTCCCAGGTGGATGCGCGCTCTGCTCGCTACGCTCCGCCCTCTATACGCCTCTTCCAACAAAGCGCGGTTTTTATCAAAAAGATACGACTAGTGTTGCGGTGTAGCCTTCACAATAAAACTCACTTGACTAATGTTCAACCGGTCACTTTTATTTTGCAATTCACGACAGGATTCACTATTTCTTATCGAAGCTAGCATGACGATATGTACCTCCTTGGAGGGGAGGGGGTGTCGTCCTCCCTTCAGTCGGCTCCACTCACTCCTTGTGCCTCTTACAACAAAGAGCAAAGTACAGATGCCGTCGGGGACCGGAGAGTAGCCTTTACCTTTTCTTTGTTGGTTTTTGTAACGATAATGATCATTTCTGCTTTTACCTTCCAAGATCATGTTGGAGCGCCGACACAGCAGCCGAGTGATTGACAAGTAATGTTTACTCGCGTCCGAACTATCCTGGTGAGTTTTCTATGCCTTATATCATTTTTTTCTATGAGACGTTTTTATTTAGAATTGACAACAATGCTGGAGCGTTTCCAAGACGAAATCACCTGTTCTCTCGAGGGCTGGCTTATTTGAGTTGCCAACTTGCCAGTGAAGTAAAGATGCCCGATGTGTCAATTGTTTTTAAAAAGAAGCACTTCCGGCTGGGCAACCTGCCATGTTTGTCGTCTCATAAAAAGGGGGGGTTAAGCACCAAGTAATAAGTAACCACAGAATGCCATGTAACATTTCATTGGCACATGAATGGGGGATTTTTTCACCCACTTCTTTTGTGTGCTGCCCCCCCCCCCCCCCCCCCCCATATTTTCCGCACACTGACCCAACAGATGGTACCCACACCCATACAGCGTCCACACTGCATCATTGTGATAATGGAAGCCCCTTTTAGGCACTTAAGGAGTGTGCACAAGCTAGATTGATTTAAGCCATAGGTCGGAGTTGCATTTACAGGAATGAATGAGTGACCTAGTGACCCGGCCTGACTCTTTTGGTAAGCGTCCACTTGACGTAGAAATCAAATCAGGTCAAAGTCAGACAAAGGAGAAGAGCTCAGGAATACATTTTAATACACACAGGGGAAAAAAATACGCTGTTAGAGATGTCCCCTAATTTGTGTTGTTGTTGTCCTAGCAGTTTTAACAGTATCACATTTTCAGGTATTTGTGAGATTTCTTTATTACATTTTTGTCCGAATTTGCGTGCGTAATGGTGAATGACAGGTGGTGTTTCCCCAAAATGAAAAAAACTCGTAAATGAGACAATAAAATGTTTACTTATCGATACTACTTTGGATTTCCCCTCCAAGAACCCCCCCCATCTTTCCAGTAAGAAACCTGAAACCTTTCTGCTAAAACAAGTTGACTGACTCAATGGCACACGCGAAGCCAATCTCCAAACTGGTCCGACGAGCTGGTTTACGTTCTAACAAACTGGTGTTGCGCCGGCACAGCCGGCCCGGGTACACTGTCTGGATCGTCGTGCAGCCACTTGCATGCTGTAGAAAATGTGAAATTGACTCCAAATTTGATTTACTGACTAATTGACAGTTGGCAGTAATCATTTTTTTATTGCGTGTTGATGTTTGGTTGTCAGTTCTAACGGACTCGCCACATTTAGCCGTCCAAAGTGTTCCGACTTAAAAAGTGGGCCCGCAAGGCACTGTGAGCAGAAGGAGTGGACGCCTTACGCAAAGTTCATTTTCCGCTCCAGGCCCAGTGGCGCGTTTGCTTGTTTACAAACGATCAGGACGGATTATTATGGATGAGTGGAACTGTCATTGCAGAGTAGACATTTTGAACATACTTGAATGTATTTGCTAATAGCTCGATTATAGTACCGTAATTTTCGGACTATAAGTCGCACCGGAGTATAAGTCGCACCAGCCATAAAATGCCCAAAAAAGTGAAAAAAAAACATATATATGTATATAAGTCGCTCCTGAGTATAAGTCGCCCCCCCACCCAAACTATGAAAAAAACCGCGACTTATAGTCCGAAAATTACGGTACTATGAATGGGTGATTATCGAATGTGTCTCGGAAAATCAAAAAATCTTACGAGAGAAATCATTGCTGTATACAGAAGTCGAGTCAAGAATACCTCCGTGTCAAACTTAAGGCCCGGCCGGGGGCCAGATACGGCCCGCCACATCATTTCATGTGGCCCGCGAAGACAAATTTAGCGTCGACATGCGTCATTACTAAAACTACAAATTGTCTTCACTTTTTAAAAATAGAGATACTGCTTGCAATTTTTACTCCCATTCATCTTTTTAAACGATTTATAATTTTACAATTATCACTAGTCTCTGGTATAGCCTATACCGTAAATATTATAAGGCGTTGACAGTCACTGCCCCCTGGTGGTCTCGCGGGGCATAACAGAATTTATGATTGCATAACTAATGACCGTGTTCAGTAGCTTAATTATCTCACACAAACAAACCACCTCCAGTCAAGGCTCATTCATAGCATGCTAGCACAAATGGACTTGAAATATGCCCATTAGCACTTTACGAAAAAAGTTGGGAAACTCACTTCTGGGCATTTACTCACAATCATAATCAATGTTATGAAATATAGACAAATGGTAATGGCCAAATTGTTGTGGCCATACATAGTAGGACTATTAGGCGAGAAGGAAAAAAACAACAACATTCTGTTGCATTCCAGAGACTGATTCTCTCTCTCTCTCTCTCTCTCTCTCTCTCTCTCTCTGTCTCTCTCTCTCTCTCTCTCTCTCTCTCTCTCTCTCTCTCCTCAACAAGTGTGGATGACGTGTTCCGGCGGACATTTTCCCTCGGAGCCCGGCCTCTGATCGGAAGCGCGTTATCAAAGACGACCCGGCGACCCGACCATGGCTGCCCAGGAAACAGACAGTCCACCTGTCCAGTTAGCCGAGCGCAAACCCAGGCCGAACCTCCCCCCAAAACCGATGGAGCGAGGGACGGAGCAGGACGACCGGCCCGCCAGCCCCTCGGGCGGCAACGTCAAAACCATGGTGAACAAGTTCACCAAACAGCGTGTCGGGCTGGCCAACGCCACCCGAAGGCAGATGAAAAGGCAGCCGGTGTTCAAACCCAAGACCGGTACTGGCGCCAGTAACCCAGTAGTCCAGCCGCCTCCGCTACCCAAGAAGAGAACTCGCCTACCGGGGGCGAAGAGCACGGAATCGGAGGACGGCGACAGCGTCTGCGCCGAAGGAGGTCGCTCAGGTACTCTGCGATCGACTAATTACAATCATTAAAATTCTGCTGTGGTGTCCCGTATTCTGCAGCAGGCGTGGCGGCAGATGTGTTCCAAGAACTGTAAACAGGTTCTGCTGGTCACATGACGAGTTTCACATTCAATGTGCGTATCATGGCGTGTTGGTGGAAAAGTCCAATGTAGTCATCGAACGTCGTCACCAAACTGCAATTTGACGGAAGCGGTGCCATTTTGTGTGGTATTGTGTGATTTCAGTGGAAAGGCTTTTCTCTGTTCCTGTCTGATGAAACAATCGGACTTCCCTGTTTTGATTCCCTGTCGTGTTCACAGAGCATTGAAGATGTAACGCAGACAGACAGAAATGGTCCCAGCGTGCATTTTACAAGTATTTTTTTTCACTGAAGTATTTTACGATAGAGAACCAAAACTGCCTAAACCAGAAAGAAATGAAATTGAAAATAAGAACAAATACATAATAAGTGGAATTGATCAAATACATTAAAAAAATATAATATGAATTAATACTCAATTTTATTCATGAATTTAATTTTGTATTTATTTCCACAATTATTTCCAAAATCTTTTTTTGTCTTTATTTTACCTGTTTTTTTTTTACTAATTTTATTCATATTTTTTTATTTCCACATTTATTTTTAAAACCTTGTATGTCTTTACTTTTACCTGTGTTTTGTATTCTATATCTTTTCTCATTTTCATTTCAATATATTTTTGTTAATTTAAATTTTTTTTCTTTTCAGTCTTGAGTCTTAAGTCTCAAGATACCAAGGTGGTCGGTCAATGAGAAGTGCTTTAAGTAGCACTACACAAGCCAGAGCCCATTTTCCACTCTCACCGGGTTCCATTTATTAATCCATCCATTGTCTGATGAATATTTAAGGGGCCGTGTCAGTGCTGCTTTGTGTTTACAGAGCTGAACGCCAAGCCTGCCTGGCTGCCAGCCGGGGTTCTTGTGAGTGACCCTAAGCCAAAGTTTCTTCTTCTCGCAGACCCCGACGGGAAAGAGGTGGACGCCCATTCCGTTGTTGGAAAGGTGGAGGAGGAGCACGTTCCGTACGATGTCGCCAGCCCGACTTGCGATCCCAGCTGCTGTTGCGTGTGCCACCTCCAGCGGCCCGGCATGAAGCTGGTGTGGGTGCCGCTGGAAGCCGAGGACGGCGCCAACGGCGACAGCTTGGAGGAAGAGGCGTCCGACTGGGCCTCGTCGGACGGTGAGAAGGGCGAGGGCCTGGCGGGGGTAGAAGAGGAGGGAGAAGAGTTGGAGGCGGCGCCCCTCGTCGCCGATGCGACGGAAGCGCCGCAAAAGGAAAAGTTGCCGCTTATAATGGACGAGGCTCCCCGGAGACTCTCGGATCCCGGACCTCAGGTCTCCTCCGCTGCCCCCGGACAGAATACATTCCTGACAGTCAGCAAGGAAGAAAACGATCTTTACGAGACCTTCATCCCCACGGTGGATCTCAGTCACAAGAAAGCCAGTCAGGAGGCGGCGGACGTTCCTCAGGTCAAGGTGCCCACGCCGGCTCGCAGGTCCAAGCCTCCGGAGCTCCAGAGGAATGGCGCCGTGATGTCGGATGAGCCGCCACCCGCCATCCCGCCCCGCAGACCCCTGACTCAAGACACTCGCTCCTTGTCGGCGGAGGAGCGCACGCCGCAAGCCGGTCCTCGGCCCCCCGCCAGCCCCCATTTGCCTCCGAGACCGCCGCTGCTCCTACCGAAAGCCGACGTCTGCAGGGATGCCGGCAACACGGGCGGACAAAGAAACGGTTTGTCACCAACGAGCGCTTGCTTGAATCCACGCTGTCGACGCTGACCTGAATGTGCTTCATCTCGCAGAGGGAGAGAACGGGGACGGATGGAAGGAGGACTCAACGGAAGAACCGTGAGTTGGCGCCCCATCGCCGTCATCACTGCTGTGTTTGACCTTCTTGGGGTAATCTGCTTGGCAGGTCCGTGACTGAGACTGAGCTTTCCAACAGCTGGAAGTCCCGGCTGCAAAACCGTGAGTCATAAACTTGCAAAACAACCCAGGGGAGGGGGAAAAAAAGAATTGGATGGATGGATGGATGGATGGATGGATGGATGACAGCTAGCTCAATAGCTAGCTAGCTAGCTCAATAGCTAGCTCGATAGCTAGCTAGATAGCTCGATAGCTAGAGAGATACTTCTAGTAGGAGAACCATCAGCGCATTTGGTACGGTCCGCATCAGCGTTACCGATTTGTCACCTCGTCAGAACCTCTGTACCAGACCTACCGGGCCACCGTCATCACCAAAGAGATCCGCCGGCAGACGGTTTGCCGGCACGTCAGCGCCAGCGGCGACTACACCGCCGAGTTGCCGAGCCGGAACGATTGCACCCTCTGGCAGAACCTGCCGGCGGTGCGGGACAGCGGCGTCTTGGAGCAGCTCTCCCTAGAACAGTGCAAGTATCAGGAGGTGAGGGCAGCTCGGTTCTTTTGGACCATCCGGGTCAGGGGGAGGAAAAAGAAAAAATAGCCTCATGGCACGTTGCTCCGCACAGAGTATGTTTGAGGTTCTGACGTCGGAAACCTCCTACCTTCGCTCGCTGTACGTTCTAACCGAACACTTCCTGGAGAATCGGGAGCTGGAAGGGACGCTGGTGATCAGAGACAAGAAGCCCCTCTTTTCCAACATCCTGAGGGTCCGCGAGGTCAGCGAGAGGTGAGGCAAATGTCTCCACGCGCTCCAAACTGGTGCCTGAAGCGCAGTTTGCTTTTTAGGTTCCTGAGAGACCTGGAGGAGCGCGTCTTTGAGAACATCGTGTTCTCGGACATCTGCGACATCATCCACTACCACTCGCAGCACAATTTCCCGGCCTACATCGACTACGTCCGCAACCAGATCTACCAGGAGAAGACGTACACCTCGCTCATGTACGCCAATGCTTTGCCGTCGCTTCTCGTGAGCGTTGCACGCTAACCACACGCTAACCCGCAGGAAGAACAACACGCATTTTGCCGCCGTCATCAATCGGCTCCAGGAGTCGCCTCAGTGCCAGCGGCTGCCCTTCATGTCCTTCCTGCTGCTGCCGTTCCAGAGGATAACGCGCATCAAAATGCTCATCGAGGTGAGCAGCAAAGTTGGAGACACGTCGACATTCCATCACAAACTAGGGTCGGGCGATATGGCCTTCAAGGAAACGCCCGTGGAGATAGGGGTGCTGCCTCCCCCTCCTTGCATGGACCACCCAAGTACTTTTGGTATTTTCCAGGATTTCTTTTCCCCACAGTCCCAACAAGGAACAAATGATGAAGGCTTATCAGCGTTTTAGGAGCTATTTAGGGTGTTTATAAAAAAATCATAATAATTGGCTGTAACTTTGACGCCCCCAGGAAAAAAATCTTAGCTCCGCCAGTGGTCCCATGAAAAGTGAAAATGGTGTCTCTTCTAAATTGTGAAAAAAAAAGGGAAACGTGCTTGTTTGCTGTTGCAGAACATCCTGAAAAGAACAAAAGAGGGCACCAAAGAGGAGCAGATGGCTTCCAAGGCTTTGGCCTCCGTGTCCAAGGTGACATCACGACAGGGCTTTGGCAAAAGACACCTGACGTCATTTGAACTCTGGTGCTTGCGCAGATCATTGACGAGTGTAACACGGAGGTGGGCAAGATGAGACAGATGGAGGAGTTGATCCTCATCTCCAAATCGCTGGAGTTCGACAAGCTCAAGGCAAGCCAGCGAGAAAAAGCAGCCTCTCCTTCCACGCACGACAAGTATGACGAGATTGCCATTTTGCCGCTTGTTTGTTTTTTTCTCGCAGGCCATCCCCATCATTTCCCAGACCCGCTTCCTGGAGAAGAAGGGAGAACTCCAGGAAATGTCCAGAGGAGGAACCGTCTTCCAAATGAGAATCAAGTTCAATCCCATCTACGTTTTTCTCTTCAACGACCTGCTCATCATTACCACCAGCAACGTCAAGAAGAGGTGAGACGGGTCCGGGCCGCGAGCGCGTCTTTTCGTCCGCCTGCCTCACCCGTCCGTCCTGGTGGCGACAGCGCCGAGCGCTTCGTGGTGCTGGACTACGCCCACCGCTCCTTGGTTCAGGCTCAGCCCCTGGAGGAGGACAGGAGCGGCGGCCCGTACGAGAACTGCTTCACCCTCATTCTGCTGGAGAACCATAACGGGCGCTCCATGGAGCGTCTCATTAAAGCGCCCTCCCAGTGAGTAGCAGGAAGGTCCGCCTTGGCCCAAAAAAATACAATGACGCCACAACGTCCGGACAATCTTTTTGGACAGGCCGGATATGCACAGGTGGATGGCCGCCTTCCCCAACAAAGACGAAGACGAGGTGGTCTATGACGCCTGGGGTGAGCGAATCCGGACGCTAGTGATGATTGCTTTGACGTCAAGTGTTTCAAGTGTGTGCGTGCGTGTGTGTCAGACTGTCCTCAGGTTCAGTGCGTGGAGCAGTACGTGGCCCAGCAGGCCGACGAGCTCAACCTGGAACCCACTGAGATTGTCAACGTCATACGCAAAACAAACGAGGGTGAGGAGAATTGTTACATCGTTCCATTTTTAATTAGCAACCAAAAAAGAGAAAGTGGCGCGTTCTATTTTGTTTTATATCTCATATAGGAGAGTAAATGTTTTGAACTTTAAAGTTCAAGACAACTTGAGCCCAAAAAATGTTTGCTGCTCGTCGTACAGTGAGCACACCGTTTGAACGGCGAAATCAGTGATTTCTTCCACATCTCACAAGAGGGAGCCCGATAGAGCAATATCAATAAATATAATATATAAATATATTATAATATATAAATAATAATAAATGGCTTTCGTTGTCATTTTTAATCATTTTAATAATAATAATTGTATATACCGTAATTTTCGGACTATAAGTCGCGGTTTTTTTTCATAGTTTGGGTGGGGGGGCGACTTATACTCAGGAGCGATTTATATACATATATATGGGTTTTTTTCACTTTTTTGGGCATTTTATGGCTGGTGCGACTTATACTCCGGTGCGACTTATAGTCCGAAAATTACGGTAATACGTAAATATCCATCCATCCATGGATGGATAGATGTAAATATATAATAATAATATATAAATAATAATAAATGACTTTTGTTGTCGTTTTTAATCATAAATAGTAAATAAATATATATATGTAAAATCTAATAATAATAATAATATATAATTAATAATAAATGGCTTTCGTTGTTGTTTTTAATCATTTTAATAATAAATAATGAATATAAATATATATATTTATAATATGTAAAAAGGATGACCGCTGGGATAGGCTCCAGCACGCCCGCGACCCCCGTGGGGGTCAAAACGGTACTGAAAATAGATGGATGGATAATAATATATAAATAATAACAAATGACTGTCGTTGTAGTTTTTAATCATTTTAATGATAATGAAAAATATATATAATGTGTAAAGTTAAAGTCCCAATGATCGTCATCACACACACACATCTGGGTGTGGTGAAACTAGTCCTCTGCATTGAACCCATCCCCGTGTGATTTGGATCCATCCCCTGGGGGAGAGGCGAGCAGTGAGCAGCAGCAGCCGTGCCGCCGCCGCCGCCACGCTCGGGAATCATTTGGTGATCTAACCCCCCCAATTCCAACCCTTAATGCTGAGTGCCAAGCAGGGAGGCAATGGCCGGGGGTTTGAACCCACAACCTTCCAGTCTCAGGGCGGACACTCTACCACTAGGCCCACTGAGCTGAGCTATAATAACATAGATAATAATTAATGACTTTCGTTAATCATTTTGGTGGCCGGTTGAAAATGGAATGAGCACATTTCAGATGGATTTGGCGGGTTTCACTGCTGTCATGGTTAACATGGAGCCTCCCTCCTTGCACCCTTGTTCCTCATTGCAATGATCCCCCCCCCCCCCCAGCAGTTTATTGATTTTCTTTTTCCCGCATGAGCAATCGCGAAAACGCTTTTCCCCTTGCTCGGCCTTCCCGCTCCCGCAGGTTGGTACGAGGGCATCCGCCTGTCGGACGGCCAGAAAGGCTGGTTCCCCGTCAGCAACATCATCGAAATCACCAACGAGCACGTGAGGAGGCGCAACCTGAAGGAGCGCTATCGAGTCATCCAGGCCGCCAGCCAGGTCACCACCATCAAGAAACTTTAATGAGGTCGTCGGCGGTGACGCCTTTGCCACGCAGGTAACTCGTGATGGACAATTATTTATACACTTTGTTTTTAAAGCTAAAATGAAACCAATCCAATAATGCATACTGAATATTTTTATTGTAAAAGTGTCAAACACCAAGAACAAGCTGTACATAAATCCAAAGACAACAGTTGCTTGGTGTCAGCCATGTTCCTCTTGCGTGGATAACGGCGGCGCCGGGATTGGCAGCAGGTACTCCTCGTAATGCTCCACGTCGTCCGGTCGACTCGCTTCCATCCATCGCGCGCCACTCGAAGGCGTCGCCATGTCGTCTCCCCGGCCGACCTTCGATTTTGCCAACTGGCGTTCAAAGTTGCCAATTTAGAAAATCCCTGATATTTTGCAAGCCTACCTGAGAGTCTTCTGGGTCTTGGTAGCTCAGTTTGAGAAGACAAGTGATGGCCAGGTCCTCCTCGGCGCTCAGCTGGAGAATCATCCGGCACGGGTGACTGTCGGAGCGAGGCGTCAGGGTGGGGCCCCCCAGGACCCTGAAGACATGCGGCCCACGCAGGAAGGGGTCGGGCTGATTGCGAGGAGCGGAGCTTGTGCTCATGAGTGGCGGGGGAGTGTTGAGTTGGAAGCTGCTCCATGCTGGCTAAAAACAAATGGGGGCAAATGGGCTGGATAAAATGTCATCATTTAAAAAATGGATTTGTTTTCAATTTTAAATACTGACCAGATGAACGATTTAACAGAATATATTATCCGTAAAAAGTGTTTTGATATTCATATATAAGCTCAATTTCATATATTTATATGTATACTTTCATAGTTCAGCTTCTTTACACTGAATATCTGAATCAATTTTTTTTAAATGCAACTAAATGCCCCAAATCACTTTATCTTTTTTTTTTTTTTACATAAAGACCAAAAACGAAACTTGAGGCTTCCCGCGTTACAATTCTAGTCGCACCAGACAGAAAAAGAACTAAAAGAAATTGAAGATAAACAACTTAAAGAAAACACGGACTCAAAACTTTCCGCGGCTCTGGTCATTAGCATTTCTTGTCTCTGAATGTTGATACTTGTCTCGCGGTACTGGGGTCCATTCTCCTCCACGCTTGGTGTTGCTCGGGGGAGTCCCGGTCTCAAGTTGCGGACTCACCTTGTCGGGAGGAGGCGAGACTTGCTGCTGGGTTGATGCACAAAAAAGCATTCGTGACGGTTGCTCCACGGTCCTGCGGGAGGACGGCGGCTGCACCGCCGCCATCGCGCGCTGGGCTCTCGGCTATATTAAAAACAGACACCAATGACGCTTTTTTTTTTCTCTCTCCCCACCAGTCCAAATTGAAGTTGAAACACTTACGTTGTCGCTCATGTCGGAGTCGAGTTGTGCAAGTTCTGAATCTGAAGCTCGACACGAGTTTCAGCTGCAGCAGTGCCCTCACATGGCTACAATTACACCTGCACGATCGAAAGATCATACTACAGAGATCGTATTTTGCACGTCTTCAACAGATTTTGGACGAATTTCTTTTTAATCTGATCGCTCCAAAAAAAATCATTCGTTTGATTGCATTAGGTAGTTTTACGTCAACTTTGCCCCGCGACGGGGCTGCTTGTTGCGTGTTTCCTTACGGATGAATTTCACTGACGGACACATTCAATTTAGCGCCGGAATTGCCGAGAGCGCAGCGCAGCAGTTTTGTGGACTTGTATCTGGTAAGTTCTTCACGATTACTTTAATTTGGCCGCGTGCTGGTTCAATTTGTTGTAATAATTAGAATTTGAAGAGTTACATATGCCTTCTTTTTCGTGTCAGTGCTTTATAAAAATAAACAAAAAAGCAATTTTGTCCATCGGTGTGCGCGCGCGCAGGTCGGTCAAATGTGCACATCTTAAGATTTAAAAAGAAAAAAAAAAAAAAAGGACTCAGGCTTTTAGGTAAGATGCAAGACTTTTATTGAATACAGTTAAAAATCAAAGCCTTCAAATGTTGCCATGCTGCCATCCTTTTGTACCTGTGAAGAAATTGAACAGTTCATAATTGTATTGCAGAGGGTCAATTTGAACAATTGAAGGTTGGCTCAACCTTTTCTGGCATTAGGGTGAGGTTTGCTCTGTTTAGACACCCGGAAGTAGTGCACCGCAGGATAGGACCCCAAATGCTTTCGGATTGGAGCGGCACTGCTGCTTCTTCCAGCCATGGGCGGAGTCGGAACCGCTACGGTTGTCGTGACGAGACCACTAAGAGGAGTAGTGCTGATTCCTTCCGCGAGCCGCTTGAAGAAGCCCATGCTACCTATACCCGGGTCGTCCGACTCAAACCTGTACATGGAGAAAAGCTTGTGCAAGCCTTCCAAAGGATACTTGCACTGCACCACCAACCTGAGAAGTAAGAGTGTACACTCAATCCCCTCATTTCAAATAATTTCCACAGTCTTAATTTCTCCATAAAAAAAAAAAAAAAGGCATACAAACCTCTCATCATTATCCTCAGAGTCAGACACGTTCTTGCTGTAGAAAATCTCATTTCGATAGATCACGTTGCCATATCGGAGCTAAAAGGAGTGGAAGAGGAAAAAAATGTAGGACTTCACACACGAGTTACCGTATTTTCCGGACTATAAGGCGCACCGGACTATAAGGCGCACCTTCAATGAATGGCTCATTTTAAAACTTTGTCCTTATATAAGGCGCACTGGACTATAAGGCTTAATGCATCATGTCAGATTTTTAATCTAAATCAAATCATTCTCCATTTAATCTTTTTTATTTCAACTTCAGACGCAACAAATTACTTTATAATCACAAAATAATGATCCATAGTCTTTTTGATTCATGATTCATAGTAGTCCGGAAAATACGGTACAAGTGATTTGTGTGAATACCTTGACTTTGGATCCACAGCTATTGAGCGGGAAAGAGAAAAGTGCCCTGGTTTCATCAACTTCTGCAGGGCCGCACGAACTGTCCAGTAAGTTGCTTGTCAATGGGCTTGCACCGCCGGGAGTCATCCGAGATAAATCTGCCGCCACGGTCATCCTCCCGTCAGTGGAACACACTGAAAAGGACATTCACGAAAAGTCCAGCATTTTGTCACTCATTGGCCAAACTGCAATGCTACTGTCGAGTGTGAGGACATCAACAATCAAGTGGCCAAAAACTGCTTCCCTACTTACCAATAAGTTCTGAGGTCACAAAAGGACAAGTCTTGGAAGCAGATTTCTGAACAGACCCCGTTTGACGGTCTTTCACATGGATCTCAAAAGTGCCCAAGAAGCTTTCCAAAGTGATGTCCTGAAACAAATGACCCAAAAAAAAAAAAAATCTGTCTGGAGTTCTTCAAGCTGTAGAATCAGACCATCCCGACCTTATAATGGAAGCCCTGTGAGTAGACTGGCACATCCAGCTGCAGTTTCTGACTGGCATTGCTCATATTGTAGCCCCGCCGAGCTGCCAGCTCTGGCGTCAGCGTGTCAGAGCCCACCACGATGGACCACAGGAAGCCAAAGCCCCATTGGTCTGCGCTGAAGCTGATGCCTGACTCTGAGCAAGCCGCATCCAGGACCGGAGGAGCTAAAGCAGAATTGGAGTCCAAATAGTGAGGATGACATCTAACCCAAACGGGTCAACCCAAGATTCGACTCACAGGGGCCAGCCAGCGCCGTGACGCTCACAAAGTAGAAATAGGGCTCGTTTTCGGGAAGAACACTCAGCGTGTAGTTGATGTCCAATCTGTATTGCACAGTTCCGTACATTTCGTAGTACTAGGGGAGAAGAAGAAGCATGAGCGGAACTACTTGGGATGACTCCAATTGTAACGATGCGATCTACCTGCTGAGTGACGGCAGGGTGGTCAAAAGAGACGTTCAGCAAGTAGCCGTGGCCGTGAGCGGGTTGCGTGATATCGGCGACGGAACACGAGTTGGTGTAGCGCGCCTCGCGGCCGTTGAGCCGAAGCAAAACCAAGCGGACGTCCTGGGGTACGTCGCCCAGGTAGACCTGAAAGAGGCGCTCCTCCACAATACTTTGGTTCTGGGTAAACAGAGGCCGCAGCAACATGGGTGTGCTCAGCGTCCGGTGAAGTCGCAGCCTGGTCTCGGCCCCTTCGTCCTCAAACATTTGCTCCAGGTAGAGGTGGAACATGTAGAACTCGTAAAGGTCATCGCTCACAAAGCTCTGCAAGAAGGGGGATGCGAAATCTTACAAAAACTCTTCCGACGACCCGGTCACCTCTGAATACCGACCTTCCTGAGTCCGCCCTTGGCGTCCAATGGGATGCTAATCTGAACCGTGCCGTTCTCAGTCACCACGTCGCCGTTCTCAAAAAGGCCGTCGGTGAATCCGACCCGAACTCTCGCGACATCAGGACCTGGATAAGGTGCCCCCGGAGTCCTGAAAACCAGGTGGCCACTGTCTTCGTAAGCACCTTGATCTGTTCAAGGATGGGGAGTGACTAAGTACGAAGGTAGGAGGACATTTCTGGCAGATAAGAGTTGATGCATACGCATGGAGCAGGTGGCCGCTACGTCCACCATGATGACCAACCAGCGTTGTCTGGAGAACAGAGTGGCGTGGACCACCTCCACAGGGATGTCATTCACCTGAGAAGATTAGCAAAGGAACGGAAAATGCACAGTAACATATCCACGGGATGTTTGGAAACTGCTTCAAGGTTGTTGTTTTTTTCAAATGCTGTTTATTCCCCCCAAAATCCCATTAACATTTCCAGAACTCTGACCATGGCCATGAACGAATCCGGCTGTCCATAGGGTGTGCGGAACACCAGCCTCTGGTGGGTCAGCGCAAACATGTACCCTTGCTCACGGGCGTCCGAGATGCTCATCGGTTCCAGCTGCTCCTCATCTCTCTGGAACACCACCTGCCAACCCAAAGTAGACCAGCCATCTACCTGCAGAGCACACGCGCAAGAATCCCAAGACCGCCTAGCCATACGGCTAATCCAACGATAAGGATGGATGAATGGAACATGTCCAAGTATCAGTTTTGCAACTCACATGTCTGAGAACGTTCCAGTCGTCCTTCTCCCCGGCACCACACGGGATTTCGCTCTTCATGGACACCTACGGACACACCGGCAAATGTATGGACCTGAGCAGAATTGAAATGAAAAAGCCATCATACCTCCATGTAGTTGAGCTCACAGGAGACCTCTCGTGGAGCCCACTCCAGGGATGGTGAGCAGGTCTTGTTCAGTCCGTAGGCTACGTCGCCCCTCACCAACAGGTTGAAGCTGAATCCGAACACCTTATCGTCCTAAGGACCAGTAAACCAATCAGCAAATTTGGACTCCTTCCACCAAACATTTACAGATACCTTCGTCTCTGTGTGACAGCTAAAGTAGGACGCACGCAACTCCATGCGACCACTCAATGGGGAGACGGTGACGCTATAGCCGCACTTGGCCGCGTACGGCTCAGCGACGGCGTACGCTCCCGTCCCATCTGGAAGGTCAGAAGAATCACGATCACCATCCACGTCAAAGCCGTATCAAATAAAACCCATTTCCGCCCTGTCAAGAAAAAGTTGAGGAAGGAAATATCTGACCACCGTGGTCCCCAACTGGACGTACCGACAGCCTCGAAGCGAGCATCATCCCCGGCGAACGAGAGGTCCACGGCTATCACGAAGGAACGATCGTGGCAATCCATGTCCAGGACTCCTGCGACCAAATTGCAGAACGGTTCAAATAGTGCTTAAGATTTCTTCGATTGGGAGATTATTCCGTACCATCGGGAATGGGATCGGCCAACGTGGACAGAAGCCACACCACCCTGCAAGACAAAACCACACGCAAGAATTTGAGTAGTTCTGCGGCATGTGACAGCACAGTCTTACCACAAATAAAAGAGGCGCGCCATCGTTGGAGACAGCCCCCATGAAACCGGCTTTTGATCAAACCGACTGACCAATGGAAGACCTCCATTGAAACAGGTGAAGGTGCCGCTCGTTAGCAATTACTCAGCAGCAGTTTGGCTTTGTAGGTCCTTCCGGGACCTTTTCTATCCCTCTCCTGAAATTATAAATCATCCATACGTAAAATACAGAAACGTGTCAATTCAATTTGTTTTATCGCAAAATGTAACTTGTGACTGTGTCCTAAAGATGATTTTAAAATACCAAATGGCTCTCGAGCACCCCCTGGAATTGCTTTTTTTCCTCAGCCCTCCTAGATAAGTAATTTGCATCTCAAGGATAACAAGTAAACTTTGAAATCAATTTTTGATATGATTTTGTTGATATGTCTTTGTTGTTATTGTCAAACCATTTCATTTGATCATATACGGTTAAGCCTAATTATGCTCCTAGGTAGTGGTCTTTCGTGACTACTCTAAGCCCCGCCCCGCCCGCCAAATAACTGCCGTTTCCGCACGGACCCATTTCGCTGACGCACAAATTAAATTTCCCGCGAGGAGTCAGGAGCGCAGCACAGCAGAGATTTCGGCACTGACAGTGACAGCTTGCAATTTCTGGTAGGTTTTGGTTTTCTACGAGTACGTCAACGTTCCGCTCTCAATTTGTTGCGTTTGACTGAATTTTGAAGCGTTTGAGACGTCGAGACGCGCTAGCAATGCCCAGTTGCACTTGCATACGCATGCGCACAATCATGGTGATTTCCCGGAAATGCAAATACGGTGCAAAATGGGTCAATTCAATTGTCACGACGCATGGCTCGTTTGTAAAGGTTGTCACACTTCTTTTTTTCTTTCTAGTTTTCATTATATACTGTAGCTACAGTAACCTTGTTCTTGACCAGTTAGCAGCAGCTAACTCAGCAAGGTGATCTATTGAAATAACTAACTTGATTCAAATGTATTTGCTCCCCTGCTACTCTGATGAGAGTAAAACAAAAATGATATTGGTAATCACATGAACCGTCACTCTTTATTACAACCACGATGCACAGTATGATTTATGTGAGCACAATGTCACATCATTAAAATAAATATTTCCAGGAAAACCACTCGTAGTCCATACATAATATAAATAGAAAATAATAAATATGTTGCTAAATGAGCTTCTTATTCCGCTTAGTGATCTAATTCATTGCATGGTGTTTGTATGCTAACATAATTAATGGTAGAGTAAATATTTGTCTCAAAATATGATGAGGCCATAAATACTGTATACAGTAAAAACAGTTACTTTGGCAGTAACTGAGTGCGCCTTCTTACGCCAGGCCACAGTCCAACATCAGCAAAATCATAATTCAAGTAAATATTCCTGTGAAAAACACTTGTGGGCTATTAATAAATTAAAACAAACAGGACGGAAATTGAGCATGCCTTGTGCTTAGGGGTGTAAATCGCGGGTTTTGTCACGATACGATATCATATCGATACAAAGAAACACGATAAGATATTTGCCGATATCTTAAAGCCTGCTGTGATTCATTCACGATACATCACGATATAGTGCTCCACGATCGATATTTTATTTTTTATTTATTTTTTTAAATAAAAAATATAGAACAATATCCTGATTTATAACAATTCATACGCAAAATCAACAAGGTACTGCAAACTCTTTATTTAGGAAATTACAAGAGTATTGTAGTATACAAAGTGCTTATTTTAACACTGAACTTTATCAAATTCCTATATTTTTTCCTCATATAAGTAAAGAAAAATGAATATTCCTTCTTTTTTTGTAATACCATTAACTTTAAAGTGCATTACTGAACTATTTATTTACAATAATTTTAATTGTCCGTTGAGCCATCTTTTCTTTGGAATCCAAAGTGCTTCCAAACGAATGACTTGAAGCCCAAAGGGGAGCGAATTTCCTCGTCTTCTTGGACACACACTAGCCATAGCACCAGCCCGCCCAGGAGCCGCGTAGTTGTCGGCTCCCCTTTCACGTGCCTGCTCTGCTCACAACACAACACGCCGCGTACTGCTCCCGGAAAGAGGAAGCAAGCAACAATGAACTGGATTTCAAAATAAAGTCGCGTCTAATGTCCGAGGTCAAACACGGCGATATAAATCGATGTTTACGTTTAGCATCGACGCCAATAAATCGTAGAGCATTATATCGATTAATCGATGTGTATCGATGAATCGTTACACCCCTACTTGGGCTACTATACACGCGAAAGTACAATACTTTTACGCCCACTTGTAGTCTTATCACTAACCGATGTACAATCAATTAAAAAGAGTATGTTGTTACGGCGCTTAGTTCAAATCAGTTGAATGGAGCCTGACAAGGTGCGATCACATTTCCGCCCGCTGCATCACGACGGGCCCGCCGCCCGCGGCGCTGGCTCGCTCTGAAACGTCAAGTCGTCGTCGAATTGATCCGCTCCAAAGGGACGTTGGCGCCGTTGCGATCTCGAAGTTGCCACCTCGGGGCTATGTTGGAAGAGTTTGGCGACGGTGCCTTGACATTTGCATACAGGCCCCCCTCGGAGCGCCGCGCTGACTAAAGCCGGCCAGCGGGCCGGCGGGCAGGCAGGCAACGGGGAGGTTGGTGGAGTGTTGCTCGCCTCGGCTCGCCTTGTTGTTCGTTAACATTTGAGTCACTGTGTGTCATTAACAAAGAGCCTCAGCGTGCGGGGGCCTCACGTTGAGCGTGGACGCCAAATGGCTAATCCCGACCGACACATTTTATATCATCTCTATAGGGTTGAAGGGTTTTTAGATATAATCATATTCTGACCCCCACCCACCCCCCAAATTTGCAGTTGTACCGAAGCGCTTTGCATTCACATTTTTCAGAGTAATTTATTTTTGGGATTTTTTTTTCTTGTTTCATGAGATTTTTTTTTTCTGATTTTCAGGAATCTTTCTGTTTCGTTTGAAATGTTTTTGTCTGTTTCTCTGAATAATGTCCTGCTCTTGAGAAGTTTTTTAATCATTTAACATTTATTCCGTTTTCAAGATCTTTTGAGGTGTAAATTAAATAAGAATTGTCCCCCAAAACAGGAAAGAAAATCCCACAAAAAATGCTCTGACAACAGGAAAAAAAAATCTCAAAAAGAAATTACTGGATTTATTTTTGTTTTGTGTTTTCAAGTGACTGCAACATGTGCTAGTGTTTTTTTCCAAAAGTATATTTTGAACAAACAGAAGCAATATTACAATAAGCGTCATCATAAAGTGACATTCAACTTCTTATGCAAACAACGAACGCGCAAAACAAAATCGTCTACTCGGGTGACACTTGCATCATCTGACAACACCTCGTCGCGCCCCCGCAGCCGCGAGCGCCTTCAGCCAATGGCGCGCTGGCGTCCAAGGAGCCTATTTATGAGGGCGAGTGCCGCCCAATCGGCCGTCACACGACCTGTTCTGCAGAAGCGGAGATGCTTCGGCTGCAGGTGCTGCTGGCACTTCTGTTGTCCGCCGGGCTGCTGGTGCGGGTCAGCACCGGAGCCCCTGACGCGGCTCACCTACTCGCAGAGGCCTTTGGGGCAGACGCGACACTGGACAAGGTGAGGGGGAGGGGGGGGCTGTTTTTGTCCACCTTTGTATTTCTATGTACTGAGTTGGTACTGGCCAACTTTTTCGACACTATCTTCACTTCTACTTAAGTACAAAGTGAGTATTTTGTATAGAAATACAACACTTCATTTGTGTGTGGGTTTTTTTTTTTTATAAAAGGATGCGAGTACTTGCATATAAGTGAAGTACTTTGAAGTCCGTTTAGTTTTTTTAATGTCCATACGTGTACTTGTGCGATATAGTGAGTTCTTTTTGGACTTCTCCACGTTAAATACAGAGTAGCAAATAAGGATCTCACAAGTCTTAGATGATGGGAGGTAACAAAGTACAAATACTCAATGACAGTATTTCAGTTGATTTGTCAGCTGTCTGTTTTTTAGTTGGGGAATGTATTTTTTTTCTGACCACTTTACTTTTACAAGGCAAAAGAAGCAGATGAAGCTGAACTTGCCGGTTCGTTTGTTTTCAGGAGTCTGCTCGCTCGCTGCTGCTGAGGCTGATCTACCAAGTGGCGGCGAGCGACGAGGCGCTCCCCGAGCTCGGCGTCGGGGTGACGTTGATGCGGCGACATCTTCCTCTCTCCCAAAGAGAGCGCAAGGCGGGTTGCCGCAATTTCTTCTGGAAGACCTTCACCTCCTGTTGACACCACGTCGTCATTCTCCTTCCTTCGATGGTGCGCCTTCCAACCCTCTCACGTCAAAGGTCAATTGAAACTTTGGCCGTGTCCCGTTTTTGTGACCTTTTTGTTAAGTGCCGTGTTGTTAGATTTGTCCTCATTGAATAATGTGCCTTGGCTCAATAAAAGTTGAAAAGCATCAGTTTGACGTTGTTCTTAATGGCGTGCGTATTAGTGTGAGATGGATTTTATTTAGGGGTGTGCTACCTTTTGTTGCCAGCTGTTAGTTGGCTTATTTTGAGGAAACAATTTCTATTTTTAAACAAGTTGTACAGTTTTAGTGTAATTTCTTCACTTTTCCTAAAGAAACCCACCTGATTGAAGAAACCCAAATGAAACCTTTTGACAAATGTGTCCAACTTTGCGCTTAATTAGACACAAGACACTTTTACTTTATTTTCAAAATATTTTTTTATTCGCCCAAAAGTACCGTGAGCTTCACTTCGTAGCGTTTCAAAACTGAACCAAAATGAAAAGCCAAAAAGAAAAAAAAAAAATGGACGTGGCCAAAGCTACATGGCTGATTGTGCAACTGGACATTAACATTCAAACTTAAAGACGGGCAAATAACAAAAGGTACTGAGATCACTTCACAAGAGCGGGATCGACAATCGGACTGTACACGTTTGGACGCTTCGACAAAATGTAGCAAATACTGTAGCTGCCAAGGCTCCAAAAATAAACGAACCCCAGATGACAGGCGGCCACAATACATATGTTCATTTAATTTGATGGCACAGTATTTTTTTGTTGTGTACACATATTTATTTTTGTTGCCGAAATGTTGTACGCTTATATTGTGGCCGCTTTAGCATGTTGTCGTGTCACGTCTGGGGCGATGTACAAATAAACAAGCGCAAAGGTGCACAAAGAAACATCGGCAAGGGAGACAGACGCAAGTTCAGATTTTTCGGTGAATGTTTTCACCCTGTAATCCTATCAAACTTCATTGCACCGTTCTGTGTAACAGTCCAAAAACATTTTTTTGTTGTCACATTCCTTATGGCAAAAACCAAATCCTCGTTAAATCTACGACATTCTATTTAGCTACAATTCTACCAGGCTCCGACGCAGCCTGCTCGAATGTAGAAAGTCACAGTTGTTGAGTTTTGAGGCAGTTATGGATTGAGCGATCATCCATCATTCGGTTTGAAATGAGTGTGCAAGCAAGTAGCCTGCCGAATATGTACCCGACCGACCGCTGCTTCACATGTCACTCGTTTGGATCAGTAACACAAGACAAAGACTAGCAAAAAAAAAGGGGGACTGTTAAAGCTGCGTGATGTTTAAAAAAAAAAAAAAAAAATGTTGTGTGCCACAGCGCCTCGGTCAGCAGTCGGTGGAGATTTTGGCCGAGAGGTCCTGGATGCGCCGGGCGCTGCAGCCCTTGCACAGGATGTGACCGTCCAGCGGGTAGCAACCGCGACCTTCGCCCTCTGAGGACAGCAGGAGCCCGCATTCCTGCTCATGATGGAGATCACGGTCAGTCCCGCGAATGAGTTAATAATTGAGTAGTTGCTAAATTGATGAATACATTTTGGAAATTTCCTCCCAGATAAGACTATAAAGTTGATCCCACCTTACCAAGAATAAAAGAAATTGCTACATGAAACTAACCTCGCAGATGTAACAGTTGACGTGAAAGCTTCGGTCAAGCGCGACGATCCTGACCGTCTCCTCCTGACCCGCCTCGGGCATGATGGGCTCGCCGCACACGGAACAGCGAGGGGCGTACTTCCTGTCGGGGGTGGGGGGTTGCGCGGCTTTCGTTAGCAGCACTCGGCCACTGCGCGCGTGTTTGCGTGGGTACCTGTGAAAGTCCTCGATGCAGTGGATCTGCGAGGTGGCGTCCACCGTGAAGGGCACGCCGTCCAAGCAGCAGTTGCACACCACGCAGGTGAAGCAGCGAGGATGGTACGCTTTGCCCATGGCGCGCAGGATGCGGTCCAAAATGGGCTTGGAGCACTTTGAACATTGCTCCAGTGTACTCTGGCGGAAAAAATGCTTTCAGTTCACTGTCGCTGTAGAAAGCTGTTGTTTGAATTCTGTTCATTTGGGGGGGTTTTTTTTTTTTTTTTTTTAGCAACTTTGATATGTAGTGTCTCTTATTTATAACAATAATAATTTATATTTATTTATAATTACTATAATAATATATCATTATTTATAATCAGTAATGTGTTTATTATTTAATTATTAGTTTAATAATTTATTCATTTCGTATTTGTTTTAAATACCTGGAGTATTTATTTGTCAAGCTCAAAAAATAGGTTCGTTTTTGTTTGCAAAAATGATTTTGAACACGACTAGTTAGGCCCACGTTGGGATTCGAATGGAGTTGGAAGAGCTGCAAGCCAATGTGGACAACTGAAAAGGGCTTTTCATAAAGGCAAGCACGGCGGCGCTCACAATGTAGCAAGTCTCGCAGTAGCTCTTCTTGTCCAGGGCGTAGAAGGGCTGCCCTCGCAGCCGGGCGTGGCAGGTGATGCAGGAGAAACACTCCACGTGGAACACCTGCTCCATGGCGATGCAGCCGCTGCCGTCGCCCACCACGTTGTCGCCGCAGCGAGCGCAGCGCCCTAAAAGGGAGGGCAAAGGTTTTGGTCGCGGGTACTCTCGCTGGGGTTTCCGTAGGGTCCTACCGAAATAATCCTCGGCGGGCGGGTGGTTCATATCGTACACCAGCTTCTTGGTGAGGCGATCCAACTCCTCTTCTGGACGAGTCGAGGATGCTACATGCTGCGCGGGGTTCAATTCAAAATGTTACTTCAAATGGTTTATTGATTGCCAATACAATGAAAATGGGCTTTTGGTGAAAATCTACTCTGACTGGCCCCTTGGATTTGACCCACTATTTGGTTTTGTCAGCGGTCTCACCTTGCCGGACTGGTAAGCAGCAGCGGGACTGTGCGCGGCTCCCATTTGATGATTTTCCATCCCCTTTTTGGACAAGGCCACCTGGCCCCCCTCCCTCACCCTGTGCGTCTCCTGAGGGGGCGGGGCGGCGTGCGCGGCGGCGTACCAATCCTGGGGCGGCGGGCGTGGCGCGTGCTGACGAGGGGGCGGCGGCGCGTAGGCCTGGTCGGCCTGCCTCCCCGTCTGCGAGTAGGTGACGGGCTGAGCCGTCTTGACCTGCACGCTGAACCTGGGCCCGCTCGTGGTGGAGGCCGTGGTGTAGGACGCCGGCACGGGCTGCGGGTACGGCTTGGAGTTGGCCGGCGCGTAGTAGTCCTGCTGGTACGGGGACGGCGGCGGGTGGTACTGGCTCTGGGGGTGGTAGCTCGGGGTGGGCCGGCTCGGGGGCGCGACGGCGTTGTAGTGTTCCCCCGAGAGGTATTTGTTGTAAGGCACGTTGTCGTACAGCTGTGGGAAACAAATTCCCCATGTCAACGTGACGGGAAAATGGCGGCGCGTTTTTGCCCGGGTGTCGTACTTGCGCGCCCGAGTCCTGCGGCAAACCGTCCAGGTCGGCCAGCATGGCGGTGAGCGAGTCAATGTCGGCGTCAATCTTGGAGTGGTAGCCGCCGGCAGCCTTGTCGGGGCCGCGGCGCTGAAGGGGAGAGCCCGTTTTGGAAAACACAACGTGAAGGCTGGGCGATGTGGAAAATTAGGTGCGGGCGACCTCGACGGGACACCTACGGTCAGCTCGTAGCCGTCGCCCCCGTGGCCGCTCCACTTGGCGGGCCCGTGCGGAGGCAGGAAATAGCGATCGCTGGGAGAATGGTGAACGGGCCCGCCTTTGCCGCAACAGAGAGCGGTCGCAGGGAATTTTAATAGGGATGCGGGCATCATTTTGAAATGAGACTTTTATGATTGGCTGGATAAACATACATATAAACAATGACCACGAAGACAAATAAGTTATTTTCATTGTTGTTTTCCAACCTGCACATTGTGCAAACAAACAAAAAAGAATATTTCAGAAGACCGACGTTTGACGAAACGTTTCAGCAAACTGCTTATGGTAGTGTTATGAGAGCTCCCTCTCGTGGTGAAGAAAAAAAAGCACATGCTTAAAGTTAAGGTCCCAATGATCGATCGTCACACACACATTTGGGTGTGGTGCGGTGCCGCCGCCGCGCTCGGGAATCATTTGGTGATCTAACCAATTCCAACCCTTTCTGCTTAAACGTTCAAACGCGTCTCATTTTTGAGTGGCTTTGAAGAGTTTGATTGGATAGAACATTTATGGACATCATATCTGCTTTTGGTGCAATATATTTTAGAATATGATATATTCAAGCATTTCATTTTTTTTAGATTTTCCAATATTTAAGTGAAGTGGCTAACAAAAATGTAAAGGGGAGAGAGCAACGTGTTTTTGTTTTTTTCTGGGTGGCGCTTGTGCAAAAACTTAAAGACCAAAGTCTCACCTGTGGGTCCGGTTGCCATGTACCGAGTGGCCGTGCCCCCTCCTCCGTTGTGGTCATAAGGGTTGTATTTGGGCCGGAAGTCCGGCGCGGCCTTCTTGTTGGGGGCCCGGTAGGCGGGCGAGCCTGCAGAGTGGGCCATCTGGGGGACGGCTCGCTCGGGACTATCCAGAGTCCGGGGTGGCAGCCAGGTAGGACCCGACATGGCGGGATTCTGAGGATTGACACAGAAGGGGCAACGAGTCCAGCGGAAGGGATGCGTTGCTGCTTTTTTGTTTCCCGTGGCAACGGCGGCTCAAACAATAGACTTTTGGGAGCAGGAAGGCAGCAGCCGGTCGGAAAGGTTTGGGGAATTCCAGCGGCGGGCCCCCCGAAAACATTGGGCAGACGCGCGCAGCTGCAACGCTCGCACCCTGGCCGCCTGCCACCCACAATGCTTATTGTCTTTGGCTGTTTACGCCACGACAGCGAGGATTTCCAAAATAGGAAATGTTGCGTAATGAAAGCACCTGGCTTAAAACAATACAATCCTTGACAACTTGCTTTGTTTTAGAGTCAAGGGTGGAGGGAAAAATTAATATGTCAGTTTGGCCTATTGAGAGAATTTAGGTCGTGGAGCTGTCATAAATCCTCATAGCTAAGAGGATTATAACCATGACGTCGTGGCACATAAAAAAAATACCACAACTCGGACTGAAACTTGAAATATTAAATAGCACAAAAAGTGTCAAAGCTTTAAATTGCTATTATAAAGGACCAGTAAAAAGGTGACCTATAAATATTTGTATATTTTTGTATTACATATATATATTTTATGTGATAAACGGTGCAAAACTCGAACTAAAAACAAAATACAGGCACAAATGTCTGCACACTTCGCTGTTTCAAAGTTCTTCGCCCTAGAAAAAATATTTACTGGATCTAATCTTTGTCCAAATGAATAGATAAAAATCAAATAGATCAGCTGGGATTTGACGGGTGACAAGCGGGCGACAGGGTGTCAAGCGAATGGGGAACTTGGGCGTTTCTTCCGTTTCTTTTCAAGTAAAATTCCATGACACGAAAAAAGCGTGAAACACCACCGAAATAAAATGCGAAGCATCGTTGTATCTGCCTCTGCCGTGTCCACAAGTATAGCAAAATGACGCTCAATTTGGAAATGTATTCGTCTCGTGCTTTTATTTTGAAGGCTTAAGCTAACGGCGTGTAGCTAGTTGTTTGTTGCGCTCTTGTCACAGATTGTGCAAACGGCCGAAAATGGAACAACAACAATTTCTAACTAAAGAAATGTGACTCGACTCTAAAGTGATGGGCGAGGGAAAAAAAAAAACATTATTATGCCGATGTTGCCAACCGGCTAACTTCGCAACACACGACCCGATAATAAAACAATAACAACAGTAAGGAAAGAATGATGGCTCACCACCAGAAATGGCGAAGAGCGGATCGGTGCGCGGCTCCCATGAAAGCACGCAAGCGGAAAGTTGTGGCCGGCGGACAAAACGTTCTCTTTTCGGTGGGCGGGCGGGCGAGCGAGCCAGTCAGCCAGCGTCGGTAACCGACTTTAGGTTCGGCTCCGGGGAGGCCTTTCGAGTCGAGGCCACACACAGCCACCTCGCGACGCTTCCCGACGCGTGACGTCAGCGAGCGTACAACGACGTGCTCGCACCCGCTTTGCGAGGTGGGCGCGTGACCGGGAAAAGTTCCCAAAATAGAAACCAACTTAGACGAGGGGACACTACCCGAGTCAACGTGGAATCTTAAAGCTTTAGAGTTCAGGGGAAAAAGTTGTACGGATTTGAATCAAACATATTTTCAAGATAAAGTCAGAACATCATGAGGATAAATTCATATCTTTTCTCAAAAAATGGACTCGTATTAGCCAACACAAGAATGGGAACAAATTGTAAGATTCTGAAAAATGTGCTTTTTTTTCCCCTCTCAAGGATGTCCCATTTATTAATCTCATATTACAACTGTCATCTGGAAAATGTAAAACCTGCTCTTGCGATATTCTCTGACTTAACTCTCCCACTATTTGGACTTTTTTCTGGTTGTGCATCTTTTGATTTGTAGTCCCACGCGATCAAAGTTGGTGCCTCGTTGGCGTATTGGCAGGGCCTCGGCAGAAAGCGAGACAAAGAAAGACCTCCCCCCCCCCACGCCACTTCCTCCCCCATCCGGTAGCCGCTTGTCCTTATATGTCCATGCCGACGGCAAATCATAGGAAGTCTTTGTTTTTGTCAACACGTTGGCATCGGCTTGGGGGATTCGGGTCAACGTTGGGGCTAGAGAACACTGACCCATATGTGAAGGCGAGGAAGTCCCCCCCCCCCCCCCACACACACACACACAGCTTTGCCAACGGGACAGACTGGATGGCTTCCGCCCATTGGAGAAGCCGTTTAGTAATGGTCTCACTTTTCCTCAAAGACCCCCCTCGGACTCATCCGTTGTTCTCACAATGCCCGGAAGCGGCCCAGACCACCTCTGTTTTCTTGATCCCTGTTTTCCCCCCCATCAGGGATGTCATGACAAATAAGAAATAAAGGTCTGAAAAATAGCCGGGGGGGGGGGCTCGAGCCAAAATGCGAATCTCTCAAGCCACAACAGTCGGCATTTCAAATCAATGACCTTCAATGGTTTTTGAGAATGAAACCGAATTTTTGCGATGAGGAGGCACTTTCTTTCTCACGTGCCGCGTATCTTTGAACTCTGCCAGCATGAGGTAACGTGCCGCCATTTTGTTTTGTTTTTTATATGAAGGCCCCTCATCGCCTTTTTTCTTCCCTGGTCTCCTGCCTCCTTTATTATTGACGGATGTCCTGCGCAGGCGTTTTCATCCATGTCTCTCAGCAGCTTTGCAGGATGCATTCAAAAGTGTGTGTGTTGTGATGGGGGGAGCAGGACGGAGGGGAGGGGGGGGGGGGGGGTTTCCTTCACATCTGTTGGCTTCATTTCGCTCCAAGTTTGTTTTCCACCATCAAGGGGAAGGTGTCCCCCATCTATCTCCAAGCGACGACGGTGTTGTCTCGCTTCCTTCCTCTTTGTCCTCATAACACTTGCACCTCACTAAACACTCTACAAAAAGAGTGCTCATGATGTGCAGCATTAACGATGACGCTGACGCTCCTTTTCTTCTTTGGCCCCAAAATCCATGGCGACTTGATTGAAATGCGTCTTTGTTTTGAGGTTGTTTTTTACCCTAATTGCTTACGTGCAGAGAAAACATTTGACAATATTTGATCAAATTCCTTGAAATGGTACTTTGAAAAACGTTGCTCTTAAACTGTTGGACACACTCGCGCGCTTGTTCTCAAAATGGCCAACCGCGCCCCAAAAAAAGAAAGAATATTTCGATCATCGGTCGAGACCGGCGTAACTCTCCGACGGCTTCCTGCTTATCCGGCCAGTGATGACCGGGTCCCTCGCCTTGGCCTTGCAGCCGCAACCCCTGTGGGGAGTCCGCTCCCTCGTGCTCGTCGGAACCAACGATTTTCGCCATGCTAGCCCCGTGGTGACCATCTGCACGTGCCCCGACTGGGTGCCCAGGACGCTGCTCACACGTTTGCCTGCTTTGTGATGTTTTCACCGATTCGCGACCACGGTCCATTGGGCGCCGTTGTACTGGACTGCCCTGTCGACGGACCCCGTGGAGGCTATTTTGTGTGTTTTGGGGTGTTCTCTTGTATTGAGGGGTGCTGGTTGGCCGCTGTTCCTTTTTTCCTTTGTCTTTTAGCTTTATTTGCTTTGATGGCTTTTATTTTGTGCGCTTTCTGACTTTCTTTGTGGCGCCGTTGTGTGGCAGCCTTGTTGAGTTGCGCTCATGCCATCTGTGTGTCTTTTGTATACCCACTCTGTGGTATGGATACTGCTGGGGCCTGAATTTCCCCACCGCTGGGGATCAATAAATATTCAATCCATCAATTATAAGGGTAAACATGAAATCTCTTGTTTTTGTAACGAATCTATACTTCATAATTGGTAGATCATTTGGACAACAATATAAATATTTTTCTTCCTCCCTTCCGGCGACGTGATGGTCGGTGATATTTTCTGGCTTGTCTCCAGACAATCGGCGAATCCTCCTCGATTTTTTTTTCTTTTTTTTGTTTTCCAAACGGGACACCACGAGCCTTTTCCTGTGCTCAGCGCGACGGGGGTTTCGACAAACTACTAGCCCACTAAAAATACTGGGCCAGGAGGCCTTTTCCTGCGCGTGGGCCATTGAGGAAGAAGGAAGTGGCAGAAGGCGGGTGGGCGACATTATAAAGAGCGGTCCTCCCCGCCGCCCCCCCCACACGAACTCTTGTCGCCAGTGGAAGTGGAGGTGAGCTCGGTCCCACTTTCTCTTTTGCGCGGAGGAGCCTGAGGCGAAGGGCTTGAGGTCTGCGCGGGGGGCACTTCGGTTCTCGTCCCTGCTGGTCGGGGTGAGTCGAGGACAGCCAAAAAAAAAAAAAAGGCCAAAATGAAAATTGAGATTACATTTGAGTTTTTCTTTCCAGGTACGAGTAGGGAGCTGGTCTCGCCTAACACATGTGTCTGGCACACTTGTGTTTATTTATTCTCGCACATATCTGTAAGTACTTTATTTTGGAGAGGAAAATTAAAAAAAAAAAAAAATCCCACAATACCAATCAGTTTTTATCAAACAGAAATGTAAAATTCCTCTAAATATGGGAACATTTACAAACAAAAACATACGCTATGATTGGAGAGCACGTGATAGCGAAATAGTAGTTGAATTGTACCGCAAATTCCTTTCAGCGCCTTGTACCATTGTATTTTTTCTTCTTTTTTTGCAGAGAGGATGGCGATGGCGTCGGCAACGGAAGGGAACGGGGCGTCCGCCGGCTACGTGAAGGAGTTCACTCGCCACTGCGGCGACGTGCTGCTCAACCTGAACGAGCTGCGGCACCGCGGCATCTTGACCGACGCCACCCTGGCGGTGGGCCACGCGCGCCTGCGGGCTCACTCGGCCGTGCTGGTGGCCTGCAGGTGGGTGCGCGCAAAACGAATGCTGACATTTTTGGGAAAAATGTTGCCGATAAGCAAAGGTTCTGCAAAACTACAATGGATTAAGATGTTAGAATGTTGTTGTTTTTTTTATTGAGGCTATATGCCTGTGAATACTGTTACATTATTTGTCTGAACGTGTTGAAAAAAAACTGTCAATGCTAACCATTAGCATATCAATGGCGTTTTCAATTCTAAGTTAGCATTATCTCGTGTGGGTGTTTCAGAGACTTTTGATTGATGCTCTGCAGCTCAGCTCCACCGGAGAATTGACTTTTTTTTTTTTCCCTCCCCTCCTCAGCGGGTTCTTCTATTCGCTCTACACGCGGCCGGTGCAGCACATGAGCGTGTCCCTCCCGGGCCACTTGGAGCCCACCAGCGTGGCCCTGCTGCTGGACTTCATGTACACGTCCCGCCTCCCGCTGACCCCTGCCACCGCCCCCGGCGTGCTTGCCGCGGCGGCCTACCTGCAGATGGACCACGTGGCCGACACCTGCCGGGACTTTATGCGGCTGCACTGGTCAGAACCTCAAAAGAAAATTAAATACTATAAAATAAATAAACAATTTCACTTGTATGTTACAATATAATATATATATATTTTTTTATTTCTATTTTATATATACATATATATATATATTTGATATTTATTTAGCGCATTATATAGCAACAACGCCATGATATTTTCAAAGCTCATCTACCGATGAGAAAATGTTCGTCTGTGCATTTTGAACCTCAAATGCTTCGATTTTGTTTAGCGGGGAAAAGATGAGAACGAGACACGCCCGATTGGAGCTGGACCCCCGGATGTCGGTAGCCTCTGTGGCCCCTAAAAGTGGAGACCTGCCTCATCTTGGACCGCAGGCAGCTCAGAAAGTCAGGTAAGAACTGGTAGCCCATTTGGGAACTATTTAGGGGGGGAGCTGATGGATCTGACCTTCAAGCAGTACTTTTTCCAGGGCCCCGGGTGAGGCCGAGGGCCCGCTCACACCGGGGGCCTTCCCGCCACGCGGGCCCGCTTCAGAGGAGCTAAAGAAGGAGCTCGTGTCGCCCCCGCCGTCTCCCGACAGCCCCGCTCGCTCCAGCTGCCAGCCGAGCTCCCCCGCCGAGTCCAAAACCTGCAAGGAAAATCTTGAGGTCAGTTTAGTGGGAAAGCAGCCAAACGTATCAAATGGGAAAACCCAAGCGCGTCGCTTGAGTGCTCTGTTCTGTCAATTCCATTCCGGCTGCGCTCACGCGAGATTTGAACAAGCGTTGGCTGTTTGTGTGTGTTTCTCCCCCCCCCCCCAGTGTGGCAGCAAAACCACCGCGTACCCAAAGTCCTGCAACTGGAAAAAATACAAGTACATTGTCCTCAACCCTCTCTGTGCCGGGAGCTCAGTGAAGGAGGAGCCGCGTGGCGGCGACGCCACGGCCGTGACACAGGCGTGGCCTGGAGAAGTGCCTGGTCAGATTGATAGGTGAGGACGAGGTCGCCGTTGCGCCATGTGTTGCGACACACGACCTTCGTCTGCTCACGATCTCTGCTCACCAGACAGGGGCGGGCCTCCTGCTACGAGGGTTCTGGCCGAGCCCCTCCCCTCGGGCCACCCGCCTCCGTGGACGAAGGGACAGGTAACGTCTTCCTTCCTTCCTTCCTTCCTTCCTTCCTTCCTTCCTTCCTTCCTTCCTTCCTTCCTTCCTTCCTTCCTTCCTTCCTTCCTTCCTTCCTTCCTTCCTTCCTCCCTCATTTTCCTTGTCTGCCTTCCACCCATCCTTTCATTCCCTTCCCTCTCTCCACTCCTCCCTTCCTGAAATACATTCACACCACCTTGTTTTTTTTTCTCTCTCCCACTCCACAGCTAGCACTCATCAGCAACATCACGCCGTCAAGCGAGAGTGCTCCTATGCGCCTTACGGTTACCCGGGCAACGCTAAAGGAGGCAAAAGCATCCTCTCGGGTGAGGCTCGGATGTCGCCTGACGACCGATGTGGTTCAAATTTGCTCCAGAACCGTGAGTCCACCGTGATGTGGGTTGAAAATCCCTTTGAACTGAAACCCCGCAGGCGACAAGCCGTACCACTGCAACGTGTGCGGGGCCCGCTTCAACCGGCCGGCCAACCTCAAGACGCACGCTCGCATCCACTCGGGCGAGAAGCCGTACCGCTGCGACACCTGCGGCGCCCGATTCGTTCAGGTGAGGCTTTACTCTTTGTGTTCAATCCGCGCCGCCGCATTGCCGCTACTTCGGATTAGCCTAGCAAAGCTAAGAGGTTGTTGTTATGTTTAGGTGGCTCACCTGCGGGCGCACGTCCTGATCCACACGGGTGAGAAGCCGTACCCGTGTCACACGTGCGGCACCCGCTTCCGACACCTGCAGACCCTCAAGAGTCACCTGCGCATCCACACCGGAGAAAAGCCTTACTCGGTGAGTGCCGAACCAAAAACAGGTGCAATGATTCAAGGCGAGGTGTTCATTTTGGGTGTTTTTTGGCCAGTGTGAAAAGTGCGAGCTCCGCTTCCGCCACAAAAGCCAGCTGCGCCTTCATCTGCGCCAGAAGCACGGCGCCGTTACCAACACCAAGATCCACTACAAGGTCCTGACTGAGCCGTACCCGCCCGTTCTGCAGGCCTGCTAAAAAAAAAAAAAAAAAGGCTGAACGACACTAACTTTTTCTGAATGGTATATTTGTCACTGGTTGCGAGAGGTGGTTTAGCTGTCTGTAAAAAAACAAATCCTCACACTCGCCGAGCTTGCATTTGAGAGTAGAGCGGTAAAAAAGTTGGATTAGAGTGTAACCGAAAGTGTGTTTGTAAGTTTGTGAAGAGTTTGAGAGGAAGTCCTGCCAAAGAGAGGTTTTGTAAAGTTTGAGTATGTTCAGTGAACCCTTACCATTCGACAACTTCAAACAAAGATATTGACAATCAAGCATAAAAATGGTTTTGCAATTTTTGAATCCAATTTTTTAAGCTTAAATAATGAAGGACAAAGTATGTTCAGGCACAAAATGGTGAGGGTTCACTTCAGGTGGTTGAAGGAAGTTTGAACAGTACGTGTGGACGTTTGAGCTCATTCATTTAAAACGTACTTTGAATGACAATTGTGTTGTTTCTTGCTTCTAAGTTTTGCATTGAACTTCGCACGTGAGAGGCCTGGCGCCTTGCGTGCTCTCTGAAATAATTTATGCATCTATACCCACTTGAGAAAGTCCAAGCGGGCAAAGGACTTTTGCGGATATATAACCGTACAAATTGTCTCCAAGAGAGTCGGGAATTATTGGATGATTCATTTGCAGGTCAAAGATGCTTTTGTGTTATTTCAATTAAACTGCAGCCTTGATATCATGTCTCTTTATTTCTTAGAATTGACACAATACATACTTGTTTCGTTTTCACGGAATGTCATTGTTGTATTTTAATTCAAGAGGACAGATTTTTTTAAATAAAAACAAAATTCAAGATACTATTAAGGGGGTGGGGCATAATCAAGTAAATTGGCCTTATTCTCTCGATATGTCAAAGTTCCACATGACTGTCACATCATATCTGCTGCCATATGGAAACGATGAAAAAATTGCTGGCACTTGTTTCCTGCTTGACCCTCACACTGTTGCCATAGCTGGTGTTTCCTGCGGGGCGGGGCGGGGCGGGGGCTGAACTCTCTCACCCTCTGTCACCTGACGCAACATGAATTATGACGATAAGCAAACCCGGGCGTAGGTGTGTGTGTGTGTGTGTGTGTGTGTGGGGGGGGGGCGTGTCTGTCCCAGCTGACAACAACTTCAGCAAATCAACTTTGACGTTTTCTTGTTAAAATGCAAGCTGCCCCGTCCTTTATTACCCCGATAAGTCATTTATTGCGTTATTTTTAAAATTGTGTTCACAGTTGATTTGTTACCTGACCGAAAAAAAAAAAAGCCGGTTGGTGCTTTCGAGTTCCATTTAAAAGGCAGGCCTTCGCAACACACACGCGTCCAGAGGAACACTAGCCGCCGGGTCGGTTCTGTGCTTTGACTTCATCGACTTGCTCCGAAGTCGATGAGAACATGACCAGAATGATAATACAGAGAAGGTTCCAAGTACAAGAGGTAAGTCAAGTGTTACTGGCAGGTTAGCATTATTTAACAGGTTCTTCGCGAGCGTAACATATGTACATTTTACGGCTACTGCTACGGTACAAGAATAACTCTTTTAAATCAAGGGGTGTTGTTGGATGAGTAAATTGTGTGTTAGTCTTGTTTGTGCCGTTATTTTTATTTCGTCTTTCGGGGAATTTAGTTTGTCGCTAATGCGCATGCGTTACGACACGTAATTTACGTAGACGTGTGCTTTGGTTATGCTTTGACGTGCTCCGTTGGCGTAAAGCGCAAGACTTCGTAAATTCATTTTTTGTGTGTTTTTTTTTTTTTAATGAATTTATTTTTTAAACTTGATGTATACACGTGAATCTTTTTGTTTATATTCCTAAAGAATTAAAAAAGCTTGCAAATCCTAATTGAACAAAAAAAAAAAAGTGTGTTCTTCAGCTTCAGCTCCATTGAACCTCACTTCAAGAAGAGCCAGGTGCCTCCCACATGTTTTGCAGTGCACTCCTCCTTCAGCAGGTGGGTCACCTCCTTTTTCACAGCACATCGAAAAGTGTGACTTTGTGAAATTTCCAATCCTTCCATCACAATGTAGCTTGAATGCTATAATTTTCCAAAATGAAAGTTGATGGTTGCGTTTTTTTTTTTTTTTTTTTGGTGGGGATTTCTTTCCCCTTGTCAAACAATCTAGTTGCCTTCCACAGTGAAGACTTTTACAAGTTGTTCATGATTAACCCACCAATGTTTTAAGGAGCCCCAGCCAAAGCAAGTTAATGATTACGCTTTACCTGTTACCATTTGCCGACATACTTTGTCTCCAGATCCCTCAGCGATGGCCGGCGTCCAACCTGGAGCGGAGAGCCGGCGCAGCGGCGAAGCTGAGGAGCCCGACGGGGGCTGGAGCTGGGTGCTGGTGGGGGCCCTTTTCGTCAGCACCAGCCTGGTGTTCGGGCTCATGCGCGGCTTGGGCATCTTTTTTGTGGAGTTTGTGCAGTACTTTGAGGAGAGCGCTCAAGCCATCTCGTGGATCGCCTCCACCGGTCTGGCGGCGCAGCAGTTCTTCAGTGAGTAACCCTAACCCTTCGTCCTGCCAGAGGAAGTTAGGCAGTTAGTTAGCGTGTTGTTGTGTGGCAGGCCCCCTGGGCGCGGCTTTATCCAACGCCTACGACACGCGGCCGGTGGTGATGGCGGGAGGCTGCCTGGCTGGGCTGGGCTTGATTCTGGCCTCGCGGGCCACCTGTTTGCTTCACCTCTACCTCACCATGGGCCTCCTGACTGGTACGTCATCGCACGGGGCCACAAGTCTGGATTACTGGCCACACACTAATACTGTCCGTTTGGACAGGTTTGGGCTGGGGCCTGGTTTTCACACCCATGGTGGCCACGGTCATGGCGAGCTTCCGCCAGCGGCGCAGCTTTGCCCTGGGGCTGGCCTTCTCCAGCATCGGCCTGGCGTCGTTCACCTTCAACCCGCTCTTTCAGTACCTGGTGGAGACGTACGCCTGGCGCGGGGCCTTGCTCATCCTGGGCGGGCTCAGCTTCAACATCGTGCCGTGCGGGGCGTGCATTCGGCCACGGCGGCGGCCTAAGGGACCGGCAAAGGTCAAGGTGGGGTCAAATACACAGCCCGTTGCCCGCTATTGTCTTGCTTTGGCGCCATCTTGTGGCATCTTGGTAACCAAGGAACTCCGTTGTCGTATAATGGGGAACTTCATTGAGAACCACGCTAAAGTTGGCATATTTGCTTTGACTTTGCAAATTAGAATCGTTTCAAATTTGCCTCGGCTGTCTAAGTCAAGGTTGAGTAAATGTTTTCCAAGTCCGGACTTTCCTGTCTTCCAGGCGGCTACGGAGAGCGGGCAGTCATGCGGCGGCGCCTTGCGGCAAGTGGCCTCCTACTTGGAGCTGTCGCTGCTGTGCGAGAGGCCTTACGTCACCTACACTTTAGCCATCAGCCTCCTCAACGTGGGCTACTTTGTGCCTTACGTCCACCTGGTGGCCCACAGCCGACACGCCGGCTTCTCCGAGTACCAGGCCGCCTTCGTCATGTCCGCCGCCGGCGTGACCGACATCCTGGGCCGCGTGGCCTCGGGCTGGTTCTCGGACCGGGGCCACTTTCGCCTCATCCACCTACTGAGCGCTTGGACCACGCTGGCCGGGTTGTCCATCATGCTGTTGCCCGTCAGCTCCATGCGGGGCTCCTACGCCGCCCTGGTGGCCGTCAGCCTCTTCTACGGCTTCTCATCGGGGGCGCTGACCTCGCTGGCCTTCACGGTGGTGCCGACGGTGGTCAGCGCCGAGCGCGTGATGGGGGCGCTCGGGCTGTTGCAGCTTATCGAGAGTTGTGCGGGACTGCTGGGATCACCTCTGTCAGGTAGGAGCAACCACCCTGCATAGAGCCAACTATTTCTCGCTCCACTTTTATTTGCCAGTTGACGAACTGAATGTAGCATTTCAGCTAAATGCGTAACTGAGAGCTAAGTGAGTCAATTACAAAGTCAGCAGTGGATCGAATTATTCTACAATGTATGGCTTCCCCATGTCAGTTTGACATGTCATGACCTAAAAACAAACAAACAAAACTCTGTGGTTGTCAAACATTGACCCAAAGTTATTTGCCCATAGCGCTTTTGCGTTACTCAAGCGTGGCTTGTCTGGCCCCTCCAGGGCTGCTCCGAGACGTCACGGGCAACTACATGGCCTCCTTTGTGGTGTCGGGTGCCTTCTTCCTCCTCAGCACTCTGACCATGGCCACGTTGCCCCACTACTTCGCCCGCACGGATCCGCCGCTGCTGCCGGTTATGCCGCCAATGGTGCCAAACGCCGAGACGCAAAGTCCCAGCTCGGAGACTGAGCCGATGAATGAGTCTCCCGGTGACACCAATCACTGAGGGGCCTGTGTGTATATATGTATGTGTGTGTGTGTGTGTATATATTATACACACAACCACTCCTCGAAAAAAAAAAAAAAAAAAAGAATACGGGTTAAAGGTCAAAGTGAAGCTTATCCTGTTGCCTTTAAGTTCATCCTGTGATTTCAGACCAAACTTTTTGCCAGGAGTGAACATGAGGAGGGCAAATGATTTACATTTGTACATTGCCACTGAAATGAAGTGTTTTTCCAATTCCATGTAAACTGTGAATCTATTGAAGATGGTAGCAGCATACTCCACTGGTGTTAAATTGACGTGCCCAAAAAAGTAGTCACAACGATAATCATAAGAATGAGCTTTAGCCACGTCCCTCACACTCAGGAGTACAGGACCGCTGTTACTTAAGTGCCTTCCCCCCCCCCCCCCCCCCCGAGACAATAATTGTGTCTTTATTTTGTAGTTATGAGGAAAATAATAAATGCTGGTTACTTGATTACTTGGTTGGATCATTCACCCGCGCACCCCTTTGCTTTGGCTTCCTGAACTTTGCTGACACTATTTTGGAAGAACTTGTGTAGGACTTCGAAGTGATGTGCGATTAGCGTTCCTGAGCAAGAGAAATGCTCATCACATCTTTGTTTTTTAAACTTGATTAAACTGTGAAGAAGAAGAAAAGAGAAATCAAGCGAAGAGATACAAAGTGAATGCAAAATATGCCTCTTTTGTGCCGTGTGACGTGTCTGAACGCGGAATGATTCTCGTTCGTTGAGGGAAAGACGGAGAGTTAAATGATGACAAATCGCGCCCTCTGGTGGAGGAGACTCGAACTGACAGCAGGCTGCTGCTATTGAGAAGATGAGAAACGGCTGGCACATCCCGAAATGTTTGTATTTCTGTGCTTATGCGACTGAGTGAGCGAACAGTTTGATGGCTTAGTTCGGCTAGCTAGTACATTGTCACCATCCATCACCATTTCATTTCAAGCACTGTTAAGACTGGAAAAAAATACTGAGAAAATAGTGCACGGCCTTTGTTGATTTGTTTTTGCCTCGGACTTCAAATTCAAAGTCTGCTTTGTCAATTTCTTCACATGTCAAGACACAAAGAAACAGAAATTACGTTCCCACTATCCCACGGTGACAAGACATAGTAAACAACACAAAAAAATAAAAACAAGAAGGCACAAAATGAATAAATAAGAGTGATGAATAAATAATAAACAACGGCATTGCGGGCCGCCGTTTCAACAGATGGAGACGAGCAGAGATTGAATGGCCCGCCGCCGCCTCCACAGCGATTCATGGAAGAAACTTCCTGAGAAGATCGAATGGCCCGCCGCCACCATGGAAGAAAAACTCTTGCAAGCGCTTTGCAATCAGACAGGTGGCATTTTTCTATCCAACTTTGTTGCATGAGACTTTTTTTTGGGTCTTTTTTGCCCAGAGACAGGTGGGAGTTTGGTTTCAAACGTTCTTGCATGCGCTTTTCAATCAAATTTGGTCTTTTTTGCCAAACGACAGGTGGCATTTTTGGATCCAACTTTCTTGCATGCGCTCTTCCATCAAACGGAAGGGACTTTTTCTCCTTTGCAGCCTGCTCCACATATCGTACTGTACGTTTCAGCCACTCACTCACACGTGATGGCAAAATTCAAGTCGCTGCTTTGCGTCCCCTCGCCACCACCGCTAGAGGGCGGCGGAGCACATTGACGCTGGCTCAGCGCTTCAATTCACAAACCCATGTTAGAAAGACAAAAAATAAAAATCCCCCAACTGTCGCCCTAGGCAATGGGCCCAGTCTGCCTTGTGGTAGAGCCGCCCTCGTCAACGCCCCAGTGTAAACTAGCAAGGACTCACATCAAATAAAATGCATTTATTTGATCTGCATTTGTTGGACAAAAGACAGTTCTGTCCGAAGAAGTTTCAACATTTTCAAATCGAATTATTCCAAAATATCCCCGTGGCGACAAGACAGAAGCAAGCATTTGCCCTAAATAGTTGACGCTTTTTTTCTTTTAGACTTTGCCGTCGGCGCTGCGACGCTTGAGCTTCTCGGGGTTGTTAGAAGCCATGTGCGAGAAGTCTCTGAAGATGTGCTGGCAAGTTTCGTCACCTGTGCGACACAAGAGAGGTAAAACCAATTACCCAAAAAATATGAAGAGTACAAGAACACATAAATAACCCCCAAGAAGCCGACTGATAGGAATCATCCATAAATAAGCCCCCAAGAAGTCTGCGGATAGAAACGTAAAGTGCCACTAGATGGCGCTGCCGTCTCGAAATGTACGCAGAAGAAGAGCGTGTTGCCGGAAAAAAGTGGAAGCCACCCGTAAGTCAACGAGCAAACTTGTTAAGACTAAAGACAGGCGTTCAGACGGTAACAACGTTTCCCAAAAGCTAGACAGGATCAATTGTCATCTCTCAAAGTCCCACTTTGCGTCTATTTGAGGTTGGCCTCGAAGCGGGACAAGTAGGAAGCAGCACGCGTGCGCACAAATGCACTTTACCTGGTAGTTTGCGGCAGGTGGCACGCTGCACAAACGGGTGAGACAAGAAGCATGACTCAGGCGTGCAAAGACACACAAAGTCACAAATGCTGACCGCCAGGGTCTCTTTGTTTAGTTTTTAAACAAGCACACACAAAACCAGGTTACAAGAAGCAAGCCTGAAAAGCAAAAACACAACGCTTGAGCACAAAGGCTGCAACTGACTAACTACCCGTTTCATTCCATTTTCACAGTGTTTTGACATTTTGGCCCTTTCAAAGAGCCATACGCTGAAGTGGAAGAAGGAATGGTGATCATAGAAGACTCTTTGTTGTACCGTCATGGATTCTGAGCGAGAAACCGGATTTTCACGCTTTCCCTAAGAAGGCGGAGTTCCCTTTACACCCCATCTCCAATGACATTTGCAACAGTATAAATACGCAGAGTAAAAAAAAAAAGGTGACACTGCAAAACCAGTGTGAAGGAAAAAAAGAAAAAAAAAAAGCCCCTTTCTGTCAGACTTGTTGAACTACTCATTTTGTGCTCCCACTTATATGGTTCTTGAAAGCCTGGAGGCTCTTCCTGGATTGGACCTGCCCGCTCCCTGCCCCGGTGCCCCCAGCCGGCGCCTGCCCCTTGGAGAGACCTGATTTTCCTAGGGATCCATCCAGCTCCTGCATCTCCCTGTTCATCTTGGCGATTCGGAGTCTGCGGGGATAAAAAGAGCATCGGGCAAGTTTTCCCTTTCGCCATCAAGGGGCAAATTTTTGTTCCTGATGCTCACAAAGTGACAATGTCGGCGTTGGCGTTATCCACGGCGATCGTGATGGGGTCCTTTTGGGTTTTGTCTCTGGCGTTGTAGTCCGCGCCTCGTTTCAGGAAGAGGCACACCAGCCTGAGTTCACACACAAGCCCGTATAAAATTGAAATGTAGCACTATTGGCCCTACTAGCTCGTTCCTGTGGAAACGTTGAATTAGCTTGCTAGCTGTTACACGTCAAGAACCTACCTGGGCTTGTCTATAGAACTACTTTAAGACTACAAATGTCTTCCAACGCTCCAGTTTTGACTGACTGTTGCGAATATGCTAACAGACCGTTCGCTAATATGCTAACAGTTGGTCTGCTAACATACAGCAAGAGTACAAAATGCTTTTTAACTCGGTGCCGTGTGGTCGCAAAGGCTAAGATGCTCACGGTTGTTATGCTAATTGGAAGATACGAGCTGACAAAGTTATAAGAAGAAGAATTGACCCAATGCTAGAAATATCGGATAACAGATATTCAGCAGTTCTTTTCAAAAACGGACATCATTAGCCAAGTGTTGTCTTTCCATTACAGACACGCACACGTGTGTGTGTGTGTGTGTGTGTGTGTGTGTGTGTGTGTTTGTACCCGGTGTGACCCAATATGGTGGCGTGGTGAAGCGGACCTCTCCCATTTCTGTCCGCCTGGTTGACGTCAGCGCCGTTCTGCAGCAGGAATTCGCACGCCGCCAGAGCATTCTGCTCGGAGAGGAAGGGAGGAAGGAAGGTGGGAAGGAAGGAAGGAAGGAAGGAAGGAAGAAAAAAAAAAGCTTCCCAACAATGGGCGGCCGGTGCGGAGGCGCACTCCGGAGGAACCCTCACCACCGAGACGGCCTGGATCAGCGGCGTGCAGGCCTCCTCGGCCGCGTTGACCCAGTTGACGTTGGCGCCGTGGGCCAACGCGTCGGCCATGACGGGGAAGTTCTGCAGGGCGGCCGCGCGGTACAGCAGCGCCCCGGAATGAAGGCCGCTCAGATCCTCCTCTTCGTCATTGGCATCTAAGGTACAACACAAATATTGATAGCGTGGGGAACTTGTTTTTTTTTTCTTTTTTTTTTTTAAACGTGCGTGAACGCCGACCTCTGCGGGACCCCATGTTGTGCTCTTGGACCTCAATCGGGCTTGACACTAAGGAGAGAGAGAGAGAGAGAAAGACGTGTGACGAGGCAGGCGTCTCGTCGGCGGTTCCGTCGTGCGTTACCCGATCGCGGCAGGGTGGCTCGGCTCGGTTTGGGTTTGAGCGGCGGTCGCTGCGCGCTGCGGTCTTGCGTGGCCGCCCTGTTCCTTTTATCGCCAGGACGCTTCTGCCACGTGTTCTGACCCGTCTCCGGCAGCTTTTGGATGAACTTCTTGTCCACGTATTTGGAGCGGATCCAGGCCTCCTTGTCCCCCCTGTTGAGCCGCATATCGGGGAAGGCTCTCGTCAGGGGCTTTCAAACAGATTGGAATGACGAGTGCAACGACACCGGTTGCTTCAAACGAGGAAGCAATGTTGCGCCGTAATGTGCCGACGGCCCAAAAACGCCACGTAGCTGATGCCAGAATTGTGTGGGCTTCTGAGCTGGAACCTGCCCAAAGCTACCTGGGACTGGAAGCGAGGGGCTTCTTCAAGGTGATCTGGTCAATCCGGGCCTCGTAGATGCCGTTGATGACGCCGTTGCCCAATTCGCACATCAGCTGCAAGGCACACCGAGACCTCGGTCATCTCCAGCCGCTCACGCGAGAAGAGAATCCCTTACCTTAATGAGTTCTGGCTCCCACGAGTCCAGCGTGAGGGAGCGCACTTTGGAGAAGTGGACCCCCAGGCTCCTGAAAGAGAGCAAGTTGGTGCGCCTGGGCCTGCGCGAGTCCAGGCGCCTGCATACCTGTGTATGCCCGAGCACACGATGCACAGAGTGATGCCGAGGTTGATGGAAGCCCAGTCGGGATCCGGCGCGGCGCAGTCGCAGCACTCGCCGTTCCCGGCAATGGCCCGGACCTCCTCCAAGGCCTTGAAGCCCTCGTCCCCTTCGCCGTCGGCGGGGTTCCCCGTCGACACCGAGCTGCGGCGCTGCCGCTGCGAGACACGGCCACACGGTCGACGAGGGGAGGCGACGAGGCGCGTCTCACCGCCGGCCGGCAAATTCTCACCGGACTGCGTTGGAGCTCCCTGCGCTCGTGGTAGGCCGAGGCGATGCTGTTCTGCACGGCGCCGATCCACGTCTGCTGCTGCCTCTCCGAGTCGGCCTGTAACAGACAGCTTCTGCGCCCGCCTTAGAGTCGGCCGGCGGGGACTCGGTTGTCGCCGGGCGGGACTCACTTGGACGGGGAGACCACTTCCAAACAGAAGCGCCGCTCGCTCTCGCCGTTGGGCTTGACCGTGCACAGACGCAAGTCCTCCACCACCACCGTGGGCTGGTCCTGAGAGACGAGCAGACCGCCTGCGTTCCCCTTTTCGCCCAAAGCAACAAGCCTCCTCTTTGTTTGCTTACCTTGAATTTCTTCTGATACACCAGCTGATTCTTCTGAATGGAGAACCAACGCCTGAGGGAGGGAGGGAGACATGAGAAGAAGAAAAGATCACAAGAGATCTTTTTTTTTTTTTTTTTAAACCTGTTCCATGTCTTGAAGGCGTTGCTGGCCCGTTTGTAGAGGTAGCCTTCCATGGCAACTCCGTCGGCGGCGTCCGGTTTGAAGTCCATGATGGAGTCGTCGTAGGAAACATCCTGGAAAGCCCCGAATCCATTTTTAGCTGACTTGATGCCTTTTGAAACTCCAGAATGCAATTCTCCTCAAAAATATGCTCAAGAGCTGACGTAGAACTTGAAATTGAAAAATGACGTCGTTTGAACTCTTTCACTGCCATTGACGCATATAGACGTCAAAGTTGTATTGTTGAAAAAGCGTCCAGATCTTCAGAATTTGAAGTTGCGATGCTTTGAATGAACCTTTTTCTTGATGGCGGCGTGCCTTTGCTCCATGTCCCTCTTCTCTCGGGCTGAATTCAGGACAAACTGCCGATGCTGTTGAAACAGAGCAAAAAGGCAAGATGGAGGGAGGCAAGCCGCTCATTCTCGTCTTCTCCTTGCATCCGATGACGACAAGTTCATTTCCTGTCTTTTGACAGACGGACGGACGGACGGACGGACGGAGTGTGTGATCTTGTGAACTATTTCCTGTTGTTGCTGGCTCTTTCCTGTCACGCTGGCAAGTCGTGTGCCATGCAAATGCTCTCAGGAAACCTTTGAAATCATCGCAGTCATGACAAGAACCACTTTTCAGATCCAACATTCAAATTGGAATATCACAAGAGTCAAATTATCGTTTTTTTGGGGGTTTTTTTACGTTCACTTCGGAAAGATGCATGTTTTCAAGTCATACTTTCAAGATTGATGACAATGATGTTGTTTATTAAGTCTTATTTTCCATCTAAAGATCTACATGAGCCATATTGGATATTTAAGAATGATATATGTAATATATAATAAATAAAATGTAATAATATATCGTCCTATATATATAATATATATATATATACATATATATGTATGTGTATATATATATATGTGAATACAGTTGTAGATATATTTAAATATTTGAGAGAAAAAAAGTTGTAATGCATGAATATAGTGGGTTTTTTTTTTTCCAAAAACAACAACAACAGCAATCATCATAATTACCTCTTCACTTAGTTTTTGCCGATAATGGTCCAGTTCTGCCAAGGACTGGTAGCCATTCTGGAACAGCTGGGCCTGAGCGTCCATTAGCGACAACATCTAAAAATAGAAAAAACGCAGAGTATTTCATTTTGCCCAACAAAATATGGATGAGATCAAATGTGATGCACGCATTTTTAAAAAGGTGACAAGGTTGCACTCACGGCCATCAACAGTTCCGTCTTCTTTTTGGCTTCGATGATGTTAATCTGCGAGAAAAAGACAAAAGAGCTCCGCTTAAAAAGTGCGGCCTCGAAACCTGTCGCCATGTCTTTGCTGACCTCCAGGACGTAGTCGAGGGCGCCCGATCGGTAGGCCCGGCGGGCGTTGAGCAGCGCGCCGCTGGCCTCCTCCACCTCGTGAGGCTTCCCGCGAGGCGCCTGAGCGTTCCTGGCTAGCGCCCCCTCCAGGGACTCGCTGCTACGCTCAAACTCCTTACGCGCGTCCTTGAAGCGCCGCACGTCTCTGGAGAGAACGCCAAATTGTGAAGGTGAGTGACCCACCGACCGCCACGCTGAAATTGAACATCTCCTCACTCTTTGACAAATGTCTGGAGCTTCGTCTTGACCGACTTCTGCGTGATGTCAATCACCTCCTGAAAGGACAACGTACATGCAAGTTGAATATGGTCCAAGATGACTTCTAACTATTTAGTGCCCGAGCAGCGAACCGAATTTTGCACTAACGTCACACCTGAAGCAAAATTTGATATTTTCAAAAGTAGAGTAGTTTATCAGAGCCCTACCAAATTTTGCTCTCACGTCACCCCTGGCAAAAAATTGGATATTTTAAAGTTGCCATACAAGAAAAGAGTGTAACGCCCCCCAGAGTGGTTTATCAGAGCCCTACCAAATTTTTCACTAACATTACACCTGGTGAAACATTTTATATTTTAAAGTCGCCATACAAAAAAGGGAAGTAGTTAATCAGAGCCCTACCAAATTTTGCACCAATGTCACATCTGGCGAAAAATGTGATATTTTAGTCGCCGTACAAAAAGGGTCTGTTTTGGCGAGTTCGACCCGAGACTACAAAAATTGTGTACAGATGTACGTGCAAAAAAAGAAATATTTGAAACAAACCGCTCACCCCCTGCGCGTCCAAGATGACGGACAGTTTTTGGGAAAATTTCTGCAAGCATTCCTGTAAGAAGAAAAACAACATTATTGCACAGTTGGCGATCAGCGCGCGGTTCTCACCTCCATGGTGGTGTCCCCGGAGCAGTGCTGTCCCAGACTCTGGAGGCCCGTCACAAAGCTCTTGCTGGTCTGCTGGTAGACTCGGCCGGCCTCCAGCATGGCCTGGCATTGTTTCACCAGCTGCCACACAAAAGCGCGCGTGCTGACAAATTGCTACTTCCGTTTTTTTTTTTTTGTACGGTATATGTCAACAGACATTTTGTCTGCAGGTGGCCCATTTAGAGGCAATGCAAGAAGCTGCTTTGATTGGCCATGACTAAAGTTAACTGTGACCACTCTCACAGCGGCGCAGTCCTCCCTCTCGCAGATCCGCCGCCCACTAAATGACCAACATTGTCGTCTAGCCAGCTCGTCTAAATTAACTGGGCAGGGTATACAATCATTCAAAGATTGAGCCCTATGATTTTGTTCTTAAAATACACAAAACTTTTTTTTCCCTCATATTACAACTTAAATTTAGAATAAATGAATATGTAACAATTTTATTCACACAAACCTCACCTTGTCTAATCGGGTCTCGAGTTCACCCACATCAGCTTGGACGGCTTCAATTTCCGCTCTGAAATGCACGCACGCACACACACAGGCAATTTTATTTTTTTGAATTAGCAACCAGCAATTTTTTTAATTAGCAACATTACTTTTGTATGCATTTTTTCCAGTTTTTTTTTTTTTCAGAAATATGCTTTTTTTTTTTCCTTTTTGGGAATTTTCCTGAAACTTTTTTCAATAAACATTTGACCCTACATGTCATATATGTCACACATCAATTTGATTCTGCTTTATAATACATCATGCAACCGATGTATTCCTTTACATTCTCTTTCCGTATGTTTCGATATTTACATTTTCAATACTGTAAAGAGGAGAAGTACAAAATGGGGAAAGCTTATTTCTTGTGTCAATGCCGGTGCGGTTTCACACTTCCTGCAGCGCTCGGCTTGCTTCCTGTTCACCTCAACTGTCACCTGGCAACACAAGGCTGTGCTCTTTTTCAAGTAACAAAATGGCCACACTGCCATATACACCCCCACTTTTGTCCAACTTTTGTGGCATCTTTGTATTTCTGCTTTCTCTGTTCTCTTTCTGTGTGTGTGTGTGTGGGGGGGCAAGTTTGAAAGATGCCAGATCAGCTGCAAAGCACAATACTGACTGACTCAGACCCAGGGCACACCCAAAATCTGCTCTTGCTTTCTTATATGCTTGCAACAGCACCATTTAGCACTACTTGCCTTGACATATGCTTCCACTTTATGGCTTTACATGCATATTATTAAATACAGTACTATTATTACATTACAAAAATCTCACGACACTCTACCAAATTGTCACAAAAATATATTTAGGGGCCTAGGGAAAACCGATTTGAGTCAAAAACTTAGTTTTGATTGAAAAGATGTGCATACACACACACACACGCACACCTAACCTATCACAAGACAAGGGCTTTTGTTACCTGAAGCGTGGGGAATCTTTCAAACACTCCTCAAAGTCCACTTTTATAGTCATAATCCTCTTCGTTTGGACGCAAAAAAACCCAAAAAACAAATATAAAGTATATTAAATAAATCCAACTTCGTCGTGGCAAGGTTTACTTTGTCATTTCGTTTCCTGCAGTTCCTGGACTTGTTTAATTTGTGCGCCTAGTGTGCACGATAGATCTCGACCGACGTTTGACGCGTCATCGGAACACACACGCGCTCGCACACGCGCTCATAGGGGTGTGTTTTTCTTGTCTGCCAACGAGTTTTTCTTCCCACGCAAAATCTAACACCGCCCAGAGTGCGCGATAACAAACAAGATGCAAACACACACACACAAAAAAAAAAACCCACGTACTTTGCCTTGATGCCACATGACTGACGTCACGCACCCCGGAATTGAGTCACATGACTCGGATGAGCCATGACGGCGCTTTCTGTCGTGTGCAGTATTTGTTTTGGGCAAATTTCGTGTCGAAGATTCTTTGTGGAAAATAAGCGTCTGAAGCCATGCAGTGTCAAATTGATCGTTAACTGTACAATTTGTCAAAATATAGGGTATGGAAAATGCTTTTTAAATGCCCTCTAAAATAGGAGTTTTGATTTTTAGTACCACCCGTGTTCTTTCTTTTCCTATACAATAGGTAAAGTATTACGCCGAGAGCTCTGAATGCCACGCGAATGACGTCACGCACCCATGCCAACAGAACCCTGAAGAGTCACGTGATTTTGAGCTCGCTCGACGAACGTGTCGAGCTCCCTCTGCTGATCAAAAGCAGGCTCAACTCGTCATAAATATTCACTTTCTGCTAAAAAACAACAAAAGCATAGATAGGTAGACGAATGAAATGATTGACCTTTTTGACACATCGTATGCAAATAATTATCTTGGTCGGGTTTTCAAAACAGTATCTTTGAATGGTGACATACTTCCGGTTGCATGCTTTTATTCTGAAGAAAGTAAGCATGTTTCCGTTTATGTGACGCATCTTGTTGGGTTTGACTCCCCCACCCTCTCCGCGTGAAGCAGGAGCTGAGTGGCGTTTTCTCCAACCACTGCCCCTCGACCCCCACGCCCCCCGCCCCACAATGCGGCGGTGAAGTGGCGGAGAGCCCGGGAGACGGAGCTCGGACGGTGGCTCGACCAAGCCCCCACCCCGCCCCTCCTCCGGATCCACGATGTCGAACCGCAAGCACCGGGACAACCAGGAGATTTGCGCACGCAAGGTCCGGGAGCTGGCCCAGTCCGGAGTAAACAAACATTGCTTCGAGTGCAACCAGCCCGGTGTGACGTACACGGACGTGACCGTGGGCACCTTCGTGTGCACCTCGTGCTCCGGAATGCTGTGAGTAGCATCTGCACTCAGCCCCGTGTCATGCAATTGTTGTTGCAGCAGAGTGGAGCGAAAGTGGCAGGCAGGCAGACAGCCAGCCAGGCAGGCCCGGAGATTGCAGCACCGTCGCACACGCTGGTGCAATCGCGAGAGGTGCTTTCCACGCATGTTGACACACTCTCTGTCTTCCCACAGCCATTTAAAACCAGTCCTCGGGTGCAAGGTTTGTTTCTTGCCGTCCCTTCCAGCAGCTCCTCTGGAGTGTGGGCGTGTGTATGTTGATATGTGTGGACACGTTGATTTTGCATGTCCAGCCCACTCCTCGCACTCCACGGGAAGGCCGGCCCGGGGAACCACTCACTGTTGTGTTTCAGCGTTGAGTCGATATTCTTGATCTCCAGCCTCAAGACCGGGACGCACTAGCAGAACAATTGCGTCGACCAGCGCGGCTTTGCCTCGGTAGTAACATGTACTGTCCTACTCTTCGTGAGGACGCTAAGCTTGACATGAAGGATATCGAATAATCGTCGGTTTGAGCATCGATCCAGTCGTTTTATTACTAACGCGCTCTTTGTCCGCACAAGGTGCATTTCTGCACACGTCTACACACTAAAATGAGGTAAAACTACAAGTGAGGACAAAGAGTACACTAGTAGATGGAGCTTAAACTGGATAATGCTCACACAGACTTCCGTAGAAAGCATGGATGAAGATTCCCACACATCAGAAGATCCCAACACATGTTTCCACGCCCACCTGCTGTTTCCTCTGGCCGGAATGACAACATATGAATTCCGCTTGTGTTTTTTTTTTTTTTTTATCCACTCGCCATCCTACCCCAGGCGAGGCCTCAACCCTCCGCACAGGGTCAAGTCCATCTCCATGACGACCTTCTCCCAACAGGAAGTGGAATTCCTCCAAAACCACGGCAACCAGGTGAGTGAGGCTGCAGCAAACCAGCCGCCGAATCCTCCAAAAACGTCGGTCCGCCTTCTCTCGGGCTCTCCGGCATCGCAGCCGGAGGATTGCGGGCGATCACAAACTACTGATGTCTGTCCTCAGGTCGGCAGGAGGACGTGGCTGTGCGCCTTTGAGCCCAAGACAGATGGCTGCTCCGACATGAAGGACTCGCAGAAGTTCAAAGAGTTCCTGCAGGACAAATACGAGAAGAAGAAATGGTGAGCCGACACCCGAACACACATTCGCACAAAACATAAATAGTCAATAAATAAATAAATAAGGGAAAAAACACAAATAAATAAACAAAAATAAATAAACATAAATTAATAAAAAACCATAATAAGTACAAAAAACATTTTCAGGGGTTAACATCCCACATCCGGCATCGTCAGACTTTGGTTTTTTGGAGGCGGAGCCAAGAGGTCCCTTTTCCCGCAGCTTGTCACCTTTGGGACCACGTTGTCCCATCCAGTGACGTTCACCCCGTTTGTTCTTGCAGGCATTTTTCCAAAAATAAGAACCGGAGAGATGTGGAGGGACCTTGGAGCCCAGGTGTCCAGACCGTCCTGGTTCACGGCCCACTTGCCGGCCAGCCCCTTCACAACTTGCCTCCCAACGCCCGGCCCGCCAGGACGCTGGTGAGAGAGTCTCCCGGTCGCCGGTCGGGACGCCGACGACTCAGCCGCCGAGCTTTTCTTGCAGTCGCAGATGGCGCAGTGGGATCGAGCCTCGCCCGCTGACGCCCGGCCCGACGCCTTCACCGCGCGGCCCACGCGCTCCCAAAGCTTCCGGGATCCGTCGCTGAAAGGTATCGTCGCCGGCGGAACCGTTTGACGACCATACCTTTTCAAAATGTTTTTTCCTTCCGTAGAACAGAACGTGTGCGGGATTGAGAGACAGCGGCCGGGCTCGTTAACTTCAGCTCACCCGCCTTCCTTCCCCGCCCTCCCCCGTCCTTCAGGTGGGCGTCCTAACGGCGTTCTGCTCCCTCTTGATGGGTCCTTTCAGATTAACGCCCTTTTCTGCCTTGTGTCTTCTTGACCTCGTAGCCGCTAGTTCTTTCAAAAAACACTTCACGTTAGGTAAGACCCGTCCCACCGGTGCATTTGCTGTCTGCTGAACGTCCGTAAGCTACGTGGCTCACGCATCGAGTCCTTCGCCGCGCCGGTCCTCGCGTTGCTATTTTTAGGCGGCCGCGGCTGCTGCCTGTGGTCAGCGGTGGGCTGCTGATATTTCACTCGGCGTCGGCGGCAAAGCACTTAAAAATAAATATGTGGGGCACCGCTGTAATCCGGCAGTGCCTACACATTAGCTTTTCCAAAAATACTCCTTAGTGTCGCTCCACAACGGCCGCTAGTCGCACGTATTGAACACGTGGAACGAGTTTGCTATTTCAAGGTGATTTCCAGAGTATAGCTAATTGCTTACTTTTTAATAAAACAAAATACTACTTTTAAAAAAGTAATAATACAAATTTTACTGCTCAGGGAACAAAAAAGACTGCATGCTGTGTTGTGGCCAATGGTTGCTGCACGCTGAGATGCTAACCATGCTAACCCCTCCTTTTTTTTTTTTACTGTTGCGATGGTGTTTGTGTGCTGAAACAACATAGTAGAAAACTTGCTCGACTATAGAGAGTCGAACATATTCACCACATCGTCGGTTCAGCGCTTGCACACTTTGTATTAGCAAGCTGATCTGTTAGTATTTCAATTTGATTTTGAGCGTGTAGCTAGTTGATAACAAGTGGAAACAAAAGAGAGGCTTTATCAGCTGCTAGCATGCTCTGTGGCTAATGTCCGCTACCCGCTAAGATGCTAACCTTGCCGGTCTTTGTTTTTTGTGTCTATTTTCTTTGTATCTCCGCTTGCAGCATGAAAACTTGCCCTGACTAAGCACTTAGGGTGTTTGTTTGTATTCACGTTGGGATGTTGGTGTTTGATGATCTTTGTCCGGGGCTTTTTCCTCTTATTTTTCTTTTTTTTTGTGTCGGTCCCAGGTCGCACGGTGTCAACATCGGGCGCCACGGGGCCCTTCAGAGCCTTCCCCAAATCTCTCAGCTTGGACTTTGGAGGTCTGAAACAGCTGCAGCCCCCTCTTCCTCACTCTCTATCCCAGCAGCAGCAGCAGCAGCAGCAGCAGCAGACCACGGCCAACGCCCAGGACAGGTACGCTGCGGTGTCCCAACTGGATAGCGTCTTCTCGGACACAGGTATGCCACTGTCGACCGCCAATTCACCTCACCGTATAGGGACACCCCACTATGTACAAAAAAAGTGATGATTCATTTCAAGTTTTCAGCAAGGGGATCCAAACACTATTCCCCCCCCACAGCAGAAATCCGCAGTCAGTTGTAGTAACGCTCGTATCGGCAGGTTGGATTTAATAAAGCATAGCAAGTGGAGTCAGCGTGTGATCCAGATTGTCACGGCTTGCTCAGCTAGATTGCGTAACGTCCTTCCTCCAAATGCCAAGGCTGTTAGCCGCTGAATTACGCTCATTGTTTTCTCCCCATCGCGCACAGTTAGCTTCAAAGGAGCCCCTTGACTCGTTTTAATCGGTTTAAAATCAGCTGCTTTTGACTCGTCAAGATGGCTTTTTTTTTTTTGTGTTGAGTAAGTGAGATTGTTCCCTGGCTCAGTTAAAAGCATTTTTTTCTTCGTTTCAGTATTCGATTTGAACCCTGTTTTTAATTTGAAGTGAAAAAGTCCGTGTGAATTGTTTGTCTGCAGCACCACCACCTGCTGGGCCTCCACAGTATAGCACCTTGTTTGGCAGCCGGATCTCTTCTAGCTCCACTCCGGCCAGGCATGTATTTATTCATTCGTTAATTAATTTATTTTTCATCTATTTAATTTTGTTTATTTGAAATTTTCACTTCTCTGCCCTTTTCTGAATCACCTAAATTCTTCACCTCTTCTCCCACCAGCTCCCCGGGTGTTGATACGACTTCTGCCTCACAAACATTTACAGGTAAGCTGAACACGATTTGATATCCTCATTATTTGCTGAAAAACTCGTGGATTCACTCATTTGCACTCGGGCTAAAGCAATAAAATAAGATGCAGCGCAATCAAGTGGAATTCATTTGTTGATGATTGTTTTTCTTAGACCAATTTTTTTAGTGAGGGTCCTTGAATGCGCCCCAAAACTCAAACTAAGAGTATGATTGTGCTTCTCTTGCCACTAATAGTCTATTCCACTTTCTATTTTCATATGTATATTCCAAAAGTTGAGTTCACTGACTAACCTTTGTGGTTTGTGCTAGTACACACATTTGTATGCCCATGTGTAACATTGCCTTAGTTAGTGCTAGCATGTTGTCGAGGCTACTATGCTAGCTAATATGTGTTTGTGTGTGTGCGCCCTAGCGTTCCCCAACCCGTTCAGCTCAGGCGCCACTTGCCAGCAGCCCGCTGCACTCTCCCCCAGTAACCCTTTCAGCAGTTCCCCAGGAGGTGATTTTTTTGTTAGTTTTGTTTTGGAGCGGGAGGGGGGGCGGGGGGGTTGTCCGCAGTCCTGCAGCCTAAGCGACCAATCCCAAACGTTGTTTCCCCAGGCGACGGCGCTTTGGTCACCACGCCCACGTCAGTGTTCCCGCCGCCTGCCTCCTTTCCTCAAGAGGGCGCCAATAACCAGGAAGCCAACGGTAAAGCGCACTTGAATTTCTCCATTTGTAGGGCAGCGTTATGCGGACAACCCAAACTGAAGACACAAAAGGCTTGTTTGAGCACCGCAATAACCAGAAGAGGATAAAGAATATATGCCTTTATTTATTTATTTATTTTCACGTGATCTGCTCTCTCAAATGTTTTCAGGTTTCGCCGCCTTCCCCGCGTGCGACTCGCAACCCAAAGTCCCTCGGCCCATGTCGGTGAACCCTTTTACCGTGAGTACTCCTTTTTCGTACAAATCGGACGAGGCGCCATCAAGCAACTTCCTTTAAGGCTCGCTCTCTTTCAGGGGAACGTTTACCCCGGTCGCGGCACGTCGCGAAACCCTTTTATCTGACTAAGCGCCTCCCCTCAGCCGTCTGTCTCTGGGAGAAGTGGACTGTAGTAGTCGCCTCTGCCTCGTCAATGCCTCTGGAGTATTTTCCTCCTCGTCCCAATGTCCCCGTATTTATGTGTTTATTTGTGTGCGTGTGTTTAAAAAAAAAAAAAAAAAGCCTGAATGTAATTATGACTTTAACTAGCAAGATCTACTTTGATGCCTCTAGCATTTTTTTTTTTTTTTTTTTTTGGGGAGGAGGGCAGAAATATACACTCAAAGCATCGCTACTTTGCTTTCACCCCCTCCCTGCTCCAAAAAAAAAAAAAAAGCAAACTAAATTTTCAGTTTTTAAACCTAATAAGTAAAAGACAAAGTCGCGCCAACATTTGAAGTTTTTGAAGGATCGCCGCCTTAAAGCCTGTCTTCTGTTTGTTTTTCTTTCAAAGATGTTAACCACTGCCAGGCTGCATGAGTTTTGAGGGCTAAAAAATATACAACTAAAAAAAAAGCTACTGAATGTAAAAAAGAAAAAAGCTGTTACAGAAAAACTTATAATACTGTATCAAACAATAGTGCATCTACTGGACCAAAATGTTTTTTTTTTAACATGGGGGTTTACTTAAGGATTGTTTTAACCACGTCTTTGTCATGGCAAGTATTCATAAAATCCGTTTGACCCTTTACTGCTGCGTAAGCGAGTGTTGCTTTCCAGAAAATAAAAGCTCTTTTACACCAAGTCCCTTCTGGATTTCTCCGCAAGGGGTCGCACGTCGCCCGTTTTCCCCAAAGCCTCGAGGTTACTTTGGGATGCGTGTTGCATAACGCGCAGCCTGCTTTAGCAATAGAACTCCTATTTTAGAAAGAAGGCCGACGGAATTATGGGATGCATTGCTTGCTTTGTGCTTGTGCTCAAATGACGCCATAGCATGGATCCCCGCTATTTGCGGTGGCTCGGGACCAGGCAACCCGAATCGGAAAAAAACCCTCCCTAAACGCAAATCAATTTACAATAAAATATGCATTTTCCACGGGGGAAATTGGCTAGTAGGGAAATCCACAAGTATGCAAGGCCCACAGTATCTTGATGAAAATGTCTTGCATATAAAAGTCATTACAAATTTGATATCAATAAATGATAACTTACATAAAACCAAACTCTGCATAATTGTCGTATACTCGAGCTCAGTGAAGATAAGTACGAGTTGAATCGGTATTCCTACTTTTTAAATACGTACATGCACGTGTTTCTACTGATGAAAGCACTTTTGGCTTAGCTTATTTTTTAAATCTCACTCACGACAAGGTCAGTGAACGCACCACGTTCCACAATACTACGAGGTACATCTGACAGTGGTGGAAAGTAGTAAAGTAGTTCGTTTCTGAAGTAAAGATAAAAAAAAAAAAATCCAGGTACTTCAATTGTGTATCTGCTACAACGAAAGCACATTGCGATTTTATCATTTCATCAAAGTGACTCTTTCGACCACGCGGTCGGGTTGTGTGTTCTCCGAGCTCAAAAGCGCGTCAGTGAACGCACCGCGTTCCAGAGTACTACTAGGACATCGTGTGGCGTGTCGAGTTGAGTGACAGTCCCACAGAAGTGGACCGAGCGCCGTGGACGCCGAACCGAGGCAGCGCGGTTGGACGAGCGGATCAACGCATGCCTGAAATGCGTTTCAATTGCGTTCGGAAGTGCTCGCACGAAGTGTGAAAGTTGCGTGAAGAGGAGGACGAGAAGGGACGGACGTAAACAAGACTTGCAGAGGGGGTGGAATGGGGGGGGAGGCCCACACTCCATCTCACATGGCCGAGTGGGGGGAGCCGGGAGATGTTTGAATGAGTTCCGCCAGCTCGCCGCGAGGACACAACGCGTCGCCCGGCTGGGGGTCGCTGGTGGCGGGCCACGCGATGGACGCCCAGGCGGTCGAGCACGGCGAGGACGTGCGTAAGAGCGGCTACCTCCGCAAGCACAAGTCCATGCACCGGCGCTACTTCGTGCTGCGTTCGGGTTCGGAACGCGGCGCTGCCCGCCTGGAGTACTACGAAAGCGAGAAGAAATTCCGCGGCAAGGCCCCCGTCCCCAAGAAGGCCGTGCTGCTGGAGACCTGCTTCAACATCAACAAGCGGGCCGACTCCAAGAACAAGCACATGATCGTGCTGTACACGCGCGCCGAGAGCTTCACTGTCGCCGCTGACAACGAAGCCGACCAGGACGACTGGTACCAGGCCATGGTGGACCTGCAGTGCAAAAGTCAGTACGCGCGCATGCACACAGACACACGCGCACGCGCGCGAGGCAAACGTGGCAGGCTGCAGTGACCATTAGAAACGTGCATGCGCGTGCGTCCTTTATAGAGTGCTTGAGGAGTTTTTTCCCCCTTCTTTTAAATGTCCATGCCAGGAAAGCCGCATCACCGATTTAGTTTTTGCAGCGAGAATGGAAGCTTGTTATTTTGTGCATGTGGTTTTTCTCATCTGGGAGAGTTTGGGAAGGTTAGGGTGATATTCGCAACTTGTTTATGTCGGAGGATGCCAACGTGTTCAAGAGCCAGCCAGCCAGCCAGCCAGCTCAAGTTGACTTGTTTGTTTTCTTCTTCTTTCCTCAAGAAAACAGCATGTCGTTTCTCTCATACAGACTGAGTGCAGGCACGTGCACAGATAGACTCTAGTTTTGCTCGAGCAACAGCCCTGTGTATTTTTATTTTTTATTTTTATTTTTTTTATCAAACAGATATGACTCGGCAGTATGGCCAAAAAAAAAAAAAATTATATTGTTTTTAAACTTATTTTTTCAATGCATGAAAAACTGTACATTTTCAATACTGGAAAAAAATAACATTACAAAAAAAAAAATCCTAACTTAAATATGCTCACCGTTGATCAACTTGAAGTTAATCGTGATTGCCATCTGTTTGTTTGCGCCCTCAAAGTTTTTGCCTTTGAACAGGGGTGTGTAGACTTTTTAAAGTCAGTCCAGCTTCCTTTCACCTCCTCTGTAAATCACAATATTAAATATTGCTACCGTGGATCTTCTGGATGATGTGAAATATTTTGGCAATGGGTGCCTCTTTTTTTTTTTTTTTGCTTAAGCCCCCACAAACGTGTGCACATATTGCAAAATCTGCTCATGCGCCAATGATCAAGAAGTTCCAGCCGACTCTCAGGTTTCCTCCAACGGTGCCCGAAGTAGCCAGAAAGCCGCGCATTCCCCAATCGCGTCTATTGGCCGCCTGTGTAAACACAGCTGGCGAAGCGCCGATGCCGAGCGAGCCAGCCAGCCAGCGAGCGCGGCCACTCCACAGTCACCTGTTCGACCTTCCTTCGCCTCTCAGGCTTGGTGACGCAATGCGGGCAAACAAGATGACAAGAGTTCAAGGTGCTCCTCACACATGACCTGCTGCTCTGTTACATAAAACGGCTGATTAGCGGCTCAGCCCGGACACTTTGTCTTGACACCGTTGTGTTTATGTGCATGTCGCATTGGGCTAGCATTTAGCACATGTCCGCCAGCCTCCCGCGTGGACGCACTTGCTGGTCCTGGTGATCCTGAAAGGGGGATCCTTCCATCTGTGGTCCCTTCTCAAGGTTTCTCATTTTCCCCGGGCAGAGGTTTTGAGTTTTTCCTTGCCCTTTTGGGAGCTTAAGATCAGGGGATGCTTTGAGAATAATTGTCAATTTTTGTCTATGTGAAGCCCTTTGAGACTGCTTGTGATTTAGGGCTATACAAATTGACTTGACTTGACTTGACTTGACTTGACTTGGTCACGAAATGGATCGAAAATGACTCATTCGAACCAAAATGGTGGACTTCCTGTTTCACGTCAAACATGAGTCCTAACTTGCCCCAAAATGGCTGACTTCCTGTTTGGGTCGTTTTCATGCGTTTTGTCACCATCCACACAACCTTCCATTTTTGCATCGATCGGTGAAACCTGACGTCGGCCTCTGCTGCTCATACGGCGAGGGTTTTGGAAAGGGCGGATGAAAAGCAAAAAAAAAAAGCAAAGGAGAACACCCGGAGTGAAAAAAGGTTACGGCCGAAAACTGCGTTGGCTGGCAAATGCTCTTTTCGACTCACTCTGAACACTGTGGAGTCATAAGGGCGGGCGGGCGGGCCTCTTGGTATGCGGCGCACAGCCGTGGGTACACTGAAGAACTTGTGCCCTACTTGAAAAATTCACAGCTCGCATGCAGACTGGAAGCCAGCCGGGAGGGGCCGGCAGCCAAGAGATGCTGCACTGTTGCGCCCCCGAGCCGCACCCTGGGCGCCGTCAGAGGCTCTTTTCAGAGCCCGCCTGGCGGGATTTGGCACCAAGCGCTAGCGAGTGGGCGCTGGTGCTGCGCTGCAGGTGAAATTGTGGCTTTGGATTCAACTTTGAAAGAGTCAGACGCTGCCTGGGCACTTGAAAGCCTCGAGAGTCGTGCTCCTGATGTAACGTCTCAAAATCCACATCTTGCTAAGCTGATTTTTAAAGCAGATCCAGATCAGAAATGGCCTAATTGTGAGCTGCCTTTTCTGCTGTACCGGCCTTAGCCACCTGGGGGCGGTAGACAGACAGACGGCTTTGAGGAGAAGCTCATCAGTACGGCACTAATTTGCCCTTTGTCGCACTGTTTGTGTTCAAATTGTTGCTAACGTCGTAATTTCATTATTACTAGTTGTTATCGTTCATGAAAATGAACCAAATGAGTCAAACTAAAATTGAAAAAGCCTTTCATTGAGAAAAATGTAATGAAATACAAATTGCTTCCGTAAATGCATATGTTTGAAAAACTAATGCTGAAACTAAACAAAGCTCAAAAATGAACAAATGAACTGTAAAATCAATGAATAAATAAATCTGACCAAATTCAAAAGAAAAAAAATCGAAAGGAACCAAACAATAATCTCAAACTATTCCTGCCTGGTGGGCAAAGTCACTTGGGTGATTGTTTTTGAGCATTGTGCCCAACTTTTGATCTGGGCCCCTTGCATTGCTTGAGCGGGATCCTGCAACAGCGGCCCAAAGTATCCGCTATCGCACGAGCTCTCCTCGAGCGGGCGCTAATTACACAAACACGGGCCTGCCGCCGTGCTCGGTGATACGCGGATGGCAGTTATTTATTCAGCTAAGTCCAGTAAGACACTTTTGGACAGCGACTACAGTGTCAGTATTGAGTGCGGCTATTTGTTCAGCTATTAGTAGTCAGTGGAGTGTGTAAAAGCTTAACCTCGATGAAGCGGGGCGGCGTGCCGCTGCGGCCCGGCTCTCGCCGTTGGCCAGGAAATTTCTCCCCGCGGCTCTGGCACCACCTCAAGAATTGTTGACCTCCATAAAACCAAATAGCAGCTCCAAATTTGGAGCTGCCGCGCCAGCTATAAACAAGATGGAAATTGTATCTGCGGCTTACAGATGCAAGCTGGACGGCCGCGGCCGTCGGCGCCATCAAAGTGTTGCGAGCGGTCTTTGAGGGTTCCCAAAATGGAGCTCGGCTGCTGCCCTCCCGACGCCTGTGACGTCATTGCTACGGTTAGCGCCAATTAACTGAGTCATCATCAATAAATGAAAATGATAATTAAAACTCGCAACACTGAGGCGATTGTTTTGATATTTTCCAAGATTGAGGTGGGCAGAAGTTGAAAGTCGCGCTGGTGAATTCAGGCGACGCTCAATTATAATTTTTGAGCTTTTTCAGACACAAAGCGCCATTTTCCACATGCGTGAAGCCTTCTGTAGCTCCTCTTTCGGCCGTCTTTGGATGCCGCTGCCCCACCTGGCCCAATGAGATCCGCATGGCCCGATTAGGCGCTAAGCCACGCTAAGCGGGCGCTCATCCCCCTAATTAGGCGCTAATTGCTGTGTCGGCCGCCGGTGGCACACTGCGGCCTTTGTCCCGAAAAAGCCGGCGCAGGAAGTCTTGCGAGTTATTCTTGGCTTGCCGGGCCGCGCCAAACTTTCCGGCCGCTAATGCTGTTGGCTAATGTGTGCCTTTGACAACACGCTTATCTTTTGTCTTTGACCCGAGAGCGAGGGCGGAGCACCTGCGGGGGGATGTGGGTGTTTTTGCTTGATAGCGTTCCAGACATTCATTTGACTTTTGTTTACTCTTAAAGACGCTCGTGAGCACTGACGACGCACAGTGGGACCTTGACTTGAATGATTTAAAAAGAAGAGAAAAAAAAAGAACCTCATTTGAGAAGAGCGCTTGGAACACATTTTGATGACAGCTAATGCTACAATTTAGCACACACTGTAAGATGGCGGCGTCGGCCACGGCAAGGAAATCACAAATGGAAAATCCAGACTCAAACCCAGATCCTCGGAGCTGCGAGGCAGACTTGCTAACCAGTCCCATACCGCGCTGCCGTGTTCCATAGTGGCTCCTTTAAATGGAAGCTTTTACTGTATTGATTATTGTTGCCGGTGCGCATTAGCGCTGTGGTTGCAGCGGTCAGGAAGTGGCCCCAAATTGATCAGCTTTACGTTCCTGGCCCCGCCCCCTCAATTTCCTCACGTGTCCTTTGGGATGCAATTGAACCCACGAGCGTGAATGCGACGCTTCCGTTCGGATGCTCCATTTTTCTTTTGCAGCAAAGCGCAACTTAAAAATTTAGTAGTTTTTAAATTGAGGTGACATGAAATATTCACTCGCTTGGCACAATTGGATCACTTGAATTGCTGCGTCCCTCCCCCCCCAGAAAAACGAAAGATTTTTGACATTGGGTGAATTGTTCATCCCTTTTCAATGACCTGATCATATTTTGTTGTGTTGTTTTTTTTTACTCAAGCTGCTGTGTCCAAGAATGCGAGAACATTGTGTTCCCAGTGGCTGCGTTTACTACCTCAACAGCAGGCTAACCCGCGCGTGCAAGTAGTTTGAGGTTCCCTTGCTGTTTATTTTTTGTGTGTGTGGGTCCCATCCTTAAATGCCTCCTTTGCTGGCTGTCTGGATAACTGGGAACACATGCGAGCTGAGCCTTTGGCAGACGGCGGCGAAGCGGCGTGTTCTCGGGTGGAGGAGTTACGCTGTGGCCTGCCTGAGGAAGTAGCAAGTTTGAAACGAGGGAAGGGGCCACACGGAACGGAGTACAAAGCGGCAATTGAGGGTGGGCGGGGTATAAGAGGGGGAAAAAAAAGAGAAAAGAAAAACACTCTGCGGTGTGGAAAAGCATCTCGCCACGCCACGGCGTGTTAAGCCGATGAGGTCACCCCTTGGAAATGCGAGGAGCTCATCGCGCTGATTTACAGGATAGAAAAAGAGTCTATAATGCCATAAATTGGAATTGTCTCGGACGAGCCTGAGCAAAAATGAATTGAGTCGTGACCTAATTGTGGCAATGTCGACACTTTTTTTGTGCTTGCTTTTGTGGTTTGAACGGCGGCACGTTGTACATCAAGTGGGAAAAAAAAACTCCTCGTACTTTCAGCCGCTAAGTACGATATTAGAGTCTGTCTTGCTCTCTCCTCCGCTCATTCCAAGAATGTCTTTTCTGAGGTAACCAAATGAGGCCAATGTCTTTTCTGAAGGGAACCACATTGCGGCAGGTGGCTCTCTGCAAACGCTTTCGAAACCTCCGTGGCGTTTGGCGTGGTCCCTCGCCGTACGTTTCCCGGCCGCAGCCTTTGTGCGTCAAAACTGGAGCTTTCGTGCCGGCGGCAAGGCGCCTCCGGGGAGAGGAAAGGCAGAGGTGCTCCATAATTCATATTGCTCCAACCAGAATCAATTCTTGCTTTACGTAACCAAGAGAGGACGGGTTCTGACAGACGCAACTGCGCTTTTCGAGAATGAAGCCTCCGAATGTGTGTAAAGTAGCCCAGAATGATTTTGAAAAATAATCTCATTGCGACCCAGTTGCAATTTACTCTTTTCCATTATTTTTAAAATCTCCATATGTTTTGTAACGCACACAAGCGATGACTTAGCACAAATTCATGTAAAAGACAGTTGAGCTACTGCCATTAGTTTTCTGACTGAAAATTTGATGACCGTATTTTCCGGACTATAAGGCGCACCTAAAAACCTAAAATCTTCTCAAAAGCCGACAGTGCGCCTTATAGTCCGGTGCGCCTTATATATGGACCAAATTTAAACTAGCCCGAAGCATTGTGTCATGAAATCAATCATAAGTGGCCCGCTGAAGACTATGAATCATGAATCAAAAAGACTATGGATCATTATTTTGTGATTATAAAGTAATTTGTTGCATCTGAAGTTGAAATAAAAAAGATAAAATGGAGACTGATTTGATTTGGATTAAAAATCTGACATGATGCATTAATGGTGCGCCTTATAGTCCGGTGCGCCTTATATAAGGACAAAGTTTTAAAATGGGCCTTTCATTGAAGGTGCGCCTTATAGTCCGGTGCGCCTTATAGTCCGGAAAATACGGTACAACAATAGTGCAAACAAATCTCTGGCTTTATCATTTAAAATGTTCATGTTTCATGATGTACAACATCCATATGTCGAAAAATAACACTAAAAATGACCAGAGCACTTTGTTTCAAAATGGCTGCTTTTGCCATTTGAAAATTCCATTCTACGACATTGAAATGTTGATTTGGGTTCATTCATTGTGTTCATTGAGTTTTGGGGTTTTGACCCTGAGTGGCCTTGATGAAAGTGTATAAAGTTTAAGGCTGTGTCCTTCTCCAAACAAACAACACTCTTTGTGTGTGGCCTCTTAAAATGAAAACCACGCTACACCCAAATTAGCACTTTGACGTAGCATTTGAAATGGTTTTGTCCCCACACGTTTTGTTTTTACAGTCGCTCTCTTTTCGCAATCTTCCGCAATCTTCCCATGGTGGTCGTCCGCCCCCCCCCCCCCCCCCCCCCCCAAACTATCAACTGCTTCTTCCTGTTGTAAATCTTAACGGAGGATCTGTGTGAGAAGCACAAAAGAGCCACGCATGGCCTTGAGTGAGTCATCTCCCGCAGACGCAGTGTGGAGGCTGCCTGCAGAAGCCGCGAGCATCTATTCGAGGTTCCCTTTCAACTTCGAAATGCTCCTCTGTGTTTTTGACGGAGCCAGACATCCGATCAGCACAACTACCGGTCATTGGGCCACGTTAGAACCTCAGAAATGTTCCTTCTAATCATGTTTTTTAGCTTTTTATTGTCAACCTGATGTGGTTTCATCTGTTTTAAATTCCTACAACACGTGCGAGTGTTTGTTTTGAGGAGGTCCCTTTGCATATGTCGGGCATGCGTGAGTCAAGGTATTTATTTATTTGTTAATCAACAGATGTGCGGCGGTCCTTTTCGATCAAACCCAGAAAGTCGATGAGCGAGCACCAGCGAAGCCGCCAAATGTCAATCGTTATTTCGAGACGTCATCAAGAGCTTTCGCTTTAATAATCACCACTTTGTGAAGATGAATGGGCTGCCGGTGCTAATGATCAGTTGTCAAAGTGGGCGGAGCCTTTCAATCTTCCCCTCAATGGTTTTAAGACATTCCCAGGCCTTTTTTTTTTTTTTGGCACATTCCATTATTAAGTGTCAGTTTACTTTGGTTTTCTGCCCTCCTCCCCGAACAGTTCATCATTATTGGCGTCAGCAGTCGACTCTTTCCACGGCGGTATGCGCGCTTGTGTTTGATTGTACGTGTGCGGTTGACTAACGAGACCCCCGGGTATGAAGCCCGCAGGTTCAGAGCCGGTCACACAAGCTCGTGCATGCTCACTTTTCACTCTTATCTGCTTGAAAATCAAAAGAAAAAGCTGCGTCTGAAGCAAAGCCTGGTAAATAGTGGCGCTGCTGGTAGCGCTAAATGGCTTCCCACGGTTCAAGCTAACCAAGCCCGCATTTCTGTCCTGTGCTTGTTAGGTAAGAACCCCTGTGACAAAGGTGCTGACGGGGACTACGGCGTCCCCAACCCTGGGCCGGCCTTTAAAGAGGTGTGGCAGGTGAAAGTGTGGCCCAAAGGTCTGGGTCAGGCCAAAAACCTGGTGGGCATCTACCGCCTCTGCCTGACGGACAAAACCATCAACTTCGTCAAGCTCAACTCCGATGCCGCCGCTGTGGTACTGCAGCTCATGAACGTCCGGCGCTGCGGGCATTCGGAAAATTTCTTCTTCGTCGAGGTTGGCCGCTCGGCTGTGACGGGCCCCGGCGAGTTCTGGATGCAGGTAAGTCTCTCATCTTCTTCATCGTGTACATCCCTATCATCTAAAAAAAAGTCAAACCTTATCACATTTCAAAACCGCAATTGCTGAAATTGACTGTAAACCTGACACCAAACACAAGGGACTTATTTAAACACGAAGCAATTTTGCCTACCAAAGTCCACTAGCCAACATTTACAGTAATCTGAAAAGCCAGCCATAGATTTAGGCTAATGTAGATTAGCGCAGATGTTCTGGTAACCTTCAAAAAACACTACAATAACACCAATAGTGCTGCAACACAGACAGACAGATAAAGCGTATAATAACAGTATCAGCACGTTTCAGGTTAGCATGTTGCTGCACAACGTTAGCATTGAGAACCACAAAAATGTGACGTGGTATGCGGTGTTTGTGTTTTGCCCAAATGTGTAGGTGGATGATTCGGTGGTTGCCCAGAACATGCATGAAACGTTGCTGGAGGCGATGAAGGCGCTCAGTGAGGAGTTTCGCCAGCGAAGTAAATCTCAGTCAAACTCCGGTCCAGGAGGAGGTGCGACCGCCTCCAACCCCATCAGCGTTCCCACACGCCGTCACCACTCGAACCCTCCGCCCAGCCAGGTGGGCTTCACCCGTCGACCCCGAACCGAGCCTCCCGGAGGAGGTAACGGCGGGACGGGGGTTACCAGCTCCAGCGCTTCGCCTACCCCTCGACACAGCTTTCCGAGGTCTCGCGCTGCCAGCGACGGGAGCAAAGTCGAGGAGGGCCTAACGGGCGTTCCCGGCTCCAGTCCCTCGGCCAACGGTTCTTGCGCCAACACGCCGATCCTCAGGTCAAAGTCGACTCGCTCGGCTCCCACCTCCTCCTCTAAAACACCTCTCGGTCTGATGCGCTCCATTTCCACACCGGCACCCTCCCCGGCCCCAAGCTTGTCCTCCAGCTCTGGGCACGGATCGGAATTTGGGGGCATCGCGTCTTGTGCCGGTCCCGGGGCGGGCTCTGGTCCCTACAGTCGTGTCGCCATGCATTGCGCCTCTGTCTCAGGTTCACCCAGCGACTACGGCTCCTCAGACGAATATGGCTCCAGTCCGGGAGAACAGACTCTTCTGGTCTCCCCCAGCTTGCCTGGAAGTTCGGTCGGCAGCGCTGGCAGCCAGTCCCTTGGCGAGGACGGAGCCAATTACATTTTAATGGGCCAGCATAGCGGGGGCAATGGCGGCGTGACGTCAGGCTCCTTGCCAGCACCCGGAGCGCCGGTCTGCGGCTCCCAAGGCCAGACAAGGAGAGTGCTGCGTCGATCCTTTAGCCGGGAAGGCAAAGCTGAGCGTAAGTTGCTGAGCAAGCGCGCCTCCTTACCTCCTATGGCCTTGGAGAGGCTGGTCCCGTGCCAACACAGAGGCCAGGAGCCGGCAGACGAAGACTCGGCCGACTACGCAATCATGTCGAGGAGCACCAGCCGCGAGTCGTTTTCATCCACGTCCTCTGCTACGCAGAGGGAATTCCTTTTGAGTACTGGGTCAGGAGGGGAAGGAGGAGGTTACTTGGATGTGGCAGGAGAGTTTAAAGTTGAAACAGGTGCGGGATCAGGTGGTGTCGTTGACGTCGGAGTGGATAATGGCTACATGTCCATGCTGCCCGGGGTTACTCAGTCTCCGGTGTCCCTTTCCCAATCACTGGCTGTTTCCGTCCCAGACTCGGACGCTAAAGCCGCCGATGATTACATGGCCATGACCCCGAACAGTAGCGTGTCCCCACCGCAGCAGATCCGAGCACCGCCCACCTCTGACGGCTACATGATCATGTCTCCCAATAGCAGCTGCTCACCCGATCAACGCGGCGGTCTTTCGTCGGGGGCTTGGCTGGGCAGCGGCAGTGCCGACAGCAGGGCGGGTAGTGACTACATGAACATGTCGCCTATCAGCGCTCGCTCCGTAAGCGGTAGCCCCCCTCCCTCAGAACGCAGTCATTCGGAGACCAGTCCTCAACAGCAAGTCCCCAAAATGGTGTACTCTTACTATTCCCTCCCCCGGTCATACAAACACAACGCCTCTTCTAGACACTTTGACGACGGACCAGGACGTGGCAGACGTCCTAACGGGAGCGGCAGTCGAGGAGGGCGGACCATAGGCGGGCGTCAGGAGCAAACGCTCGTCGCCGGTTCAATGGCAGGTAGGCACCAGTCGCTTTCCTCTTCCTCGTACTCGTCCAGCTCGGCCAGCAGCGAGAGCCTCGGCGAAAGTGAGGAAAGAGCAGCGAGCTCCATCGGCGGGAGGTCCAAAGATGGAACTAAGCTCCAACAGCGACGGGGCTCCGGCGGCTTGCCAAAACACGGAGTCCACTCTCGAAGCAGACCCGTGAGCTTGTTTGTTGACGTATCCAAGGCCAACACGCTTCCCAGGGTCCGTGAGAACCCCTTGCCCCCAGAACCTAAGAGTCCCGGCGAGTATGTCAGTATTGAGTTTAAGGGGGAGAACAGCAACCCGCCCGGGGTTGCGGGAGGGCGTGGCCGGGGCCTCAGGCAGGGCTCCTCGAACCCTCGTGGTACAAACAACCAGCCTCCTCAACACAGACCTGTGTCTTGCCTCGGCAATTTTATCCCCGTCTCCCGCAGCCCGTCTGCCCCCATCACTCCCCCGGCTGCTTCGGAATATGTCAACATGGACCTGGGTCCTTCTCCTTCGCCCTCACCCCATACCCCGCTGGTTTTTCCTCCTTTCCACACGCCTCCAACGCTGGCTCTGGCTTCCAAAGTCTCCGATACCGAATCGAGCGGCCCTCGTGAAGAGTCGGTAGCCATTGCCGACGCACCGCTGAGGAAAACCCGAGAGATCGTCCCAGAGTCGGAGTCCCCCACATCGTGCGGGGACTACACGGTCATGGCTTTCAGTCTGAATAACGGTACTGCTCCGAGATCCAGTGTCTCACCTAAAGCTCCTTCCCCGTCTAGGACTGAACTCTCGGTCGCATCACGGGGTCTAGACTTTGCTCTAGCCAAGTCGGGGCCCAATCCGGATCACGGAGCCAAAGTTATCCGCGCTGACCCCCAGGGACGCAGACGACATTGCTCTGAAAGCTTCCTGGCCTCGTCTTCCCTCTCCACTTCTGGTTCGACCCCCTCTTCGTCCACATCGTCACTCTTCCCGGAACAGGCCGGGAGCCGCCGGCAGGGTTTCGAAAGCACTCCGTGGCGCAATTGTGCCGTCCCGGATGGCCCCGCTCCGTCACCCTTCCCTGGACAGCAGCAGCCCGTTGCCGCTCAAACACCCAGCGCAGAGCAAGGCCTGAACTACATAGACTTGGACTTGGCCAACAAGGAGAGCCCCCACTTAGGCCTGGACGGACTGCCGGGGAGCCAGGCATCGGTGCGCCTCTTTTCGGCGCTGGGTGCGAGTCCTGCGGTCGGAGGAGGGGCCGCGGCCGTCGGCAACAACAGCAGCAGCAGCAGCTCCAGCGCGGCCAACACCTACGCCAGCATTGACTTCTACAAGTCTGAGGAGCTTCGGACGCATCAGAACCCAAGCAAGGAGGGAACAGGTAACCTGAGGTTTCTTAAATACATTTTTGTCTTCTGAAATGTTGCAGGACCGCTTTTCCTTTTTTTCAAGTTGAAGTGGCGCAGCTTTACTCTTGTTCTATACCTAAAAGAATGGCCTATGCTTCCGCTCGGCTTGAGCCATTGTTTCCTCGTGGCAAACATCTCACTGCCGCACCGTTTCCAGACAAAGGACGCATTCAGACTTGCCATCCAAGCGTCCCACTCAGAGTTGAGCCAATGGTCCTGTAGTGTGACATGAATCTTCCCCTCAGGATTTTGTTTTTCTGCCCACCTTCAGGTTCGCTCCACGCGTGCTTTCTCCGCCTTTGCTATAAAAAGTCGATCCGATGCGTTTCTCCGTACATTCCAAAGCGGAATTTGATTTGATCCACTCATCTTTTAAATCCGAGCCAATTTGTCTGTCTTTTTGCTACTCTCCTCATCCATTCCTGTCATTTCAAAGAATTTGCGCCTATACTGTAATGAATGCTTTTTGCATCCCAAGAATGTTCCTTCAGGGGGGAAACCACCGCAGCTAAACAAGGCCTCAAACCCTGGGAGATGTTTCCCCCAACCTCCTCCAATAGCCAAACATTCTTTTTGGCCACTGTCTGCACTGTTAGGAACTCGGCGCCTGCAGCCTGAGCAGATAGAGAAGCGTTTAAATGGCCGTGCGGATTTATGTGCATCGCTAAAACACTGGGCCGTCTTACTGAAGCGTTCCACAGTGAGCCTCTTGTGACAGCTTGGCCCCGCCGAGCCTCGCGGTTTGCCGAGCGGCTTCCACTTTGAATTGCGTCCTCGCATGCGTTGGCCGCAAAACATCGCGTACCTTGAGCGGAATGGTGAGGGCGGGAGTGGCGAGCAAGCGCGCCCTTTTCAGACCGCACAGGTCTTGGAATGGAAATACTTGCAGCGGGGGAGAATGTGACACATTGACTGTGAATGTGAGACGGGGCCACGGGTTCAGTCGCACCGTCTCACAAATGCCTTTGGGCCGCGCTCGGACTCTTTCATCTGCGTAGCCCCCTCCTGCTACCCCCCCCGACAACAAATGACCCTTTTGTTGGAGTCTTAGGGATCTCCCGAATGGCCTTACAGTCCCAGATTGCTGGATTTCAAAAATTAAAAATAGTTTGCCCACCTTGAAGTCCCCGAGCCCTTTCACGACATCCGATCCGTCCTTTAAAGGCGATTTTGTAATCTCACTGGTCCGGCACAACGGGCGGGGATGACGTCAATGAGCCAGGAGCCATCATAAACAAACAAAGAATAAATGTTTAGAATCGCGGCGTTATCTCGGTCGTCATGTGTTTTTAAATGTCATCTCTACTGTGATGACGGGGACCTTATCTGGAAACAGTGTGCTTATCGCAGCTCGAAAATCCACATCGGCTGTTCATATTGACAGTGGCCACCAAATGACCCAATTGACTCGAAATAATTGTCCGTGGTACCTTTCCCCAAAATCACGTCCATAGTCAAAGCAAATTTGATCCAAATGTTAAACGAAGTGCACTGTTGGCACTGTATCTTGATCGTATGTTTACAAAGCCATATTCACGTATATCAGTCAAACGTGTCGGAGTGGAGCACACATCTGCCCGTTGAAAAGCTTTACATTCTTTGTTTAAACTAACTTAAACCTCCAGGACTGTACCCTGGCCGGCGGCGCAACAAAGGAATCTTTAGTCGACCAACAGCTAGTGCTTAGCTAGTGCTAAGTTATTTTGCCTCTCAAATTTTAAAAACTCCCTTTGTTTGTTGCTAGCATAGCATTAGTCGACCAACAGCTAGTGCTTAGCTAGTGCTAAGCTAAATTGCCTCTCAAAGTTTAAAAACTCCCTTTTTGTTTGTTGCTAGCATAGCATTAGTCGACCGACAGCAGAGACGCTAGCCCATGGGTAGGCAAGCTCGTCATACCGATGATCGTTTGAATCAGGTGTCTTAACTTAAGGAGAGAAACGTCTCAGACCGGAGTTGCCTACTCCCGCACCCGCCGGTCAAATATTTTTTATGCTAGGACGGCGTTAGCTAACCAAATATTTTCTTAGCTACTTCTAGGCGTGTGCTCGACTGAGACGGAACGTGCCGTCCAAATGTTTCTCTCTGATGACAATTTGTTATGATACGCTCTGATTCAAATGGGAAAATTTGGATTTGTTTTCATTCAGATTAGGCAACCAATTTGCACAATATGCGATTGTGTCCCCAACAAACGGACATCTGCAGCTATCAACTCGAGCCCGACCGATAAGGATTTTGGTCTCGTTCTTTCGCGATCTCCTCCAGCGAAAGCACGAGATGGAATTTTACTATCCGCGTTTCGGATATTTGCCCTCTTAACCATCAGGAGGGTGTACGCGCACACTCTCACGACTCCCCACATATTTTTTTAAGCCTTTGTAGTCACACTACTTTGCGATCCAAATTCTGAACGAAGCCATTTGCACATAATCGGATCAACTTTTACCTGGCTAATCTGTCGCCCCCATCACCTCTGTCTTTAATGAGCACAGTAGACAGAGGCAGGTTTGTCGGCGCTGCTAATTGGACACAACGCATGCATAAACGGACAATTGGCGAGACACTTTGCATGTGACGTGAATTTGATTCCCTTATGAGGACACAATTTGCGCAGTGCACTGAATGAACCAACGAATGAAAGTGGCTGGATTCATGCAAGCGCACATTTTTCTTAAGGCGGGCCCTTGAAAACACACACACACACACACACACACACACACACACACACACAGAGTGCGTTTATTGGCTAGTTTATGATGACAGGTGTGTCCCCCCGGCTGTGGAATCCAGGTCAGGCTAAGGCTGCGTTATGTAAATTGAACCACGTGGAAGGTACATGACACCCCCCCCCCCCTACTGCACCCCCCCCCCTCGCCCCTCAGAGGGCTTTACATGTCTTTAAACCTGCTAGGGCCAATATAGCATCGCACTGCTAACTCCTACTTGATCACCGCGCTGATAGTATCTAAACTAGGAGGCGGGGCTACAGTATTGGTGTCAAAGTAGCACGTTCAGTGTCTTATGTAACCCAATTTTTAATCTCATCCCTTCTATCGTGTTGTTTCTCCATTTAAAATGGACTTCAAATGTCTGTGACGTTTTGCAGCCGCTATTTGTATCCAAGTTGATGTTAGTATTTTAAAATAAGCCTGTCTGAGTAGGAGGTCAGATAAGTTGGCTAAAGTGAAGGAAATTGAGCGAGCTCAATTCCCGGACTGAATTTGTTTGGGTGGGAATCGGGCAAGCTCGCCTCTGTTTTGGTTTTGGCTGAGTGCTGAAGGTTGTGTGTGTGCGTGTGTGTACACCACGTGTGCTTGTATTCATCTCTGCGGCAAAAAGGAAGTTTTTTTTGAAATAATGAGGTCATCTGCGTGTGCCGCCACGGCAATATCAGTCCAGCGCTTCTGTCCGATTGGGCCGATCTAAGGCTGCCGGATCATAAACACAGCGACAATTTGTAATGAATGAACAAGCTGCACGCACACACTTAAGTATTTTCAAGGAAAAATATTTTACAAATAGGCGGTCGGAACCAGCCTGTCCAGGCACGTTTGAGGCCCAGTGTTTTTTTTATTTTTTATTTTGGGGGCTTTGCTATTATTGACATATGTGTGCGTCCCCACATATACACACACACACACACACACACATGCCTTTGTGAAACCTGCATTGTGGGGCCTGGTTGGGGCTTTTCCGGTATTTACCAAGAAGGTGTCCGCTGGATTTGGATTGCTGCATAAAATAATGGATGCAAATGGAGTGGAAAATTTTGCACGCCTAAGCGCAAATGTTTATTTGACTTACGGATTGTGTGTTCACCATTTGAGTTTTCATTAATATTGTACTAAGGTTGAACTTTGCCCTTCTATAAATCTTGGCCCGCTTTTGTAAGCCTTGACGCGAGGCTTGGATGCCCAATATGTTTCGTTTCTGGCAATTTGTATTGTTTGTGTCAAAAGGAGCTTCTTTTTTTTATGCATTATTGATCGTCAAGCACTTGAGAAGGTCGTGGTGACTTTTTCCTCGACAAAAGCTTTTGGGAAAAAAACAGTCAGGGTTTCTGCTGACTGAAGAAAAAAAAGCAGGCATCATAGAGTTGCTTTTGATTTCATTTGGACTTTTTTAAAATTCAGTTAGTTTCAATGTGTTTATTAGTTTTAGTATTAGTTTTTGAATATAAATATTCAAGATGAATAAAGAATAACTTATTGTTCGATATGAACGCACAACAAAGCCAAAAAAAACTCATTTAAGATGAACCCCAAGTTTTTGGGTTCGTTTCTGTTCGCTAAATTTGCCAAGCATACAGAACTCGTTTAACACATCAGAATTCTCAACATTCTACTTGTGCATTGTTTTGATCTGTTTGTTCCTTTTCCAAAGAAGCTCTTTTGTCAGCATACGGGCTTCCTTTTTGTTTTGCTACAAAACACACCAGTGAGAAGAGTCGTTTGATTTGTGCAGTGAGTGAGTGAGTGAGTGAGTGAGTGAGTGAGTGAGTGAGTATGCGTTTTTGCGTGTGCCCGCCCGCCATGCCCCGTGCGTGGCGTGGTGCCAGCTCCCTTGGTCAATCTGATCTTGTCCACAGAGTGTGGACTGTGTGCGCCGGTGTTAGATGCGTTCCGGCCCCTGCAAAAGCTGGGGGTGACTGAGTGCATAGAAGGAGAAAGGGGGGGGGGGGGGGTCCCGGGATCTTTTCACACACTCATTTTGTCAGCCCACCCTTGTTTCCTCTTTTCGCGAGTGTCACGTCACACATCTTGGCCGCGATCGCCTGCATGTCTGAGACGTGCGCGTGCGCTGCCGGGCATCAGCGTGCTGCGCCGCTAACCGGGTCTGTCCGTAAAGAGCTTATCCCCGGTGAGCGCTAATCTGATTAGCGTCTGGCTAACAAGCCAGCTCTCATTCAAGGACCGGGTCTGACTTTAATAGTGTTTGTTTATGCGCGAGTCGTCGAGCGTACGTCACCAGGTCACAATCGATTTCAGGGTTAGTTCAAATGCCGCTAACGGGGCGCAAAGATGCAAGTGGTGAATCCGAATCGCTGTGTTGTCATCATGTGACCTGTGTTTGGTCCAAACTGTCCAATCACGGCGTCTGCCTAAATGAGCTCAAAACACGCATTCTGTTTGTTTCAAGTTTAGCGTGGCGGCAAAGAGCGCAAAGGCTCTTTCGGATGACTTGTCAACATTACCGTTGTCCTCCTCCAAGGACAAGAGCGAGAGGCGCACCTTACGTAAGTCGAGAGTGCAGATGGACGGGAAAGGAGGCCAGCCCGACGTGTTTGCTCATCGTTGCCGCTAAAGCGCTTGTTAAGCTTCTGGAGCGGCCGGCTCACCTCCGCGTCACCTTGGCGTCAGCGCCCGCCGTCCAATAACGATAACTGCTTCCTTTTACTTCATTGCCCACTTTGCTCCAGGCACTCAGTATGTGTGTGCGCGTGCGTGTTTGTGTGTGAGAGACAGCGTGTGATCCTTTCTAAAGGAAAGTGTGTGTGTGTAGGCCCGTATATTATTTTTACGAGCCCTATGTGGGCCTGCTAGTTTTTGTCGGGCTCCCGTTAAGGTCAAAGTTTCCCTTTTTCTTTTTGGGACTGGCATTCGATCGGCCTGGCGTCTTTCTCAGGACGTTGAAGTCTTTACGTGCGATTCGGACGGGGGGTGGAAATGAGCCACGTTTCGGGGTTGTTGTCGATTGCATCATCCTAACGAGGCAGCAATGCTAGCTACTCAATCATTCTTGCGTTTGCCTTTAAGAACTTGCTTTGTATTCACAAGCGCTTGAGCTGCATGTGTGCCATTTTGTTCTGTGTTGGGGTTGGGGGGGTTCAAAGTGGGGGTCTGGCAGATTGCAGAATAATCACATGTTGCCTGTGCAGAGCGCACACGCTACACCGGGCCGGGCCGGGCCGTGCGTCATGGCGCTGACGTCGCCCACCCAATGCTGCATATGTGAGCCATTAGCGGGGGGCTTTCATGTCTCGTTTGTGCGTCTGTTTCACGTCTAGTCATGTACAGCTATGACCTAAGCCCGCCACAACCAACCACAGACACACACGCGCGCTCATTTCCTAAAATGTGTGCAACCGTTTCTTTGTTCCAGCCAATTTGCATGCACGCAGGAACAAGCCCCGCCCACTATGCCCCCGGGATCCAACTATTTGAAAACAAGAGATGAAAGCCAGTCAATTTTGGAAGCGCGTACAGAGAGAGGCGGGGCAGCGACGTGTGTCGATTTTCAGGTTCTCCTCTTGATGTGGAGATTTGGTGCTGGAATTGTGGGGAGGTGTGGCGGGACATATTTGGAATAGGTGCGCTGTGCCACGAGGAGGTCATCCTTGGGTGGGGTGGCTTCCGTATTTACATCACAAATCCATATCGCGCAAGCGTTCAGCCATCAAACTAGGGTTGAACATGACTTCATGAAGGCGTCACCAAATCCAAAGTGGTGAGAGGCGGAAATCCGAGCATTTGGCCAATTTGAATTCAACAACATTGGCTCTCAACAATAACTCGACGATCAAAATTGTTGGACTTTGATTTGATAATCGATTTGATTCACTTTCACACCTCAAATGTGAATATTGTTGTTCTCGATGCCAATTGTTAGCCTGTGCATTTGTTAGCATGTAGCGAGCGTTGTCGTAATGGTAGAACCTTTGTCCGATAGCGACCGCTGCTTGTTGTGAGGGGATTTCACGGTAAGGCCCCGGTCCCACAGGCTGATCCCAAAGCCCCCCGAGCCCTCCCAATGCCCCCCACACACTCGGTACTGGCGTAGCTACTGACTTCCTGTCCCCACTCATTCCAGCTCCTGGAATGCCCACTCGGTGAAATGAGCACACAGTGACGTCAGCGCTTTCAATTCTCAGGCTTTTCAAATGGCAAAATTCAACAATGCGCAATTTGCACGCTCAGGTTTTTTTTTGGTCTCGCTCTCGTGCGCTACACGCCGCATAGCTTCCATGTGTTGCTTTGTTACGTAATGGTCGGCATTGCTTCAAAAGTGATTGACGGTGCCAGGGTGAAAGCGCACGCGGGACTGGTTTTTGTGAGCCCTCTGTTCCGGCCCCGGCAGCTGCGCACTATGTAAAAAAATTTTGGAAAATAACTTTGAAGAGCACATGTGCCAAATTCACAGCCCCCCTGTCATGTCAGCATTCGTCACGACCTTTACGTTCCCTCAACTCCAGTCCTAGAAAATACCTGCCGGTGGCTAATGCTATACGCTTAGTGTGGCAGTTAAACGCTAACGTTAGCTGGAAAACCTCATAGACAAGCTAATGTGAGTTAGCATCGACTTCAAGACCTGTCTGTGCCTAATGCTGTATGCTTTGGGTTCGGGTTATGCTAACGTTAGATGGAAAACGCCATAGACAAGCTAATGTGAGTTAGCATGGACTTCAAGGTTATCGAGTAAACCCGCAGCCCCAGACTCACTCTCCTCATTACATCACTCAAGAGGAAGCCAGGCAGCAGTTTGTGGCAACTGTCAGACTCTTGAGGCTAATCATGGTTTCTGTAAGTGCCTTATTTCAACACGCGTGTTGTTACGCAGAAAGTTCGTTTCTGAAAAGGCACACGAAATGAAAGATTTTTGATAGCGCTTTTCTTTTTCTTTTTAACAGACCGAGCCCACTATTCTCTCTTGAGCACTCACTGATGCAAAGTAGCGATACCGCTAGTATAGGGTGTTTCATAAAGTACGCAGTTTTTAAAAATGCAATAAATCAGCCAAAATCGATGCAAAATTCAAAATTTTTAGTTAATTTCATTCAACATATACTTCAATTTAATAATGAAAAATGATATCGAGCATATGTCCACCTCCACTTTCTCTGCAGGCAGTCATCCGATCGTTGAAATTAACGCTAACTCTTTTGCAGACGTCCCTGTCGATTTCGCCGATTACCCGTTGAATTTCCATCTTCAGTTCGGTAATCGTTTGAGGTTTGTTCACGTAAACTTGTGACTTCACATATCCCCATAAAAAGAAGTCACAAGGTGTGAGGTCACATGACCATTCTTGGTCGCCGCCGCGAAGTGAGATCAGACGCTCAGGGAATTACGGTTTCGACCGGGCGATTTTCTGGTTGCAACTGACCCAGATTCTTCGAATTACTGTACCAACCTCGAAACTGTTGTTGCATTGTCACGTCCAAAGATCGCGCGAAGTTTACGGACAGTCTCTGCGTAGCACTCCCTGTTTTTGTAATGAGTTTTCACAATAAGAATGCGTTGCTCGATACTGAACCGCTCCATGGCTACAAAATGGAAAAACGACAAATGGTCTTCAAATCGGAGTGATAATAGATAACGAAAATGATAGGAACAGTGCTGACAATCTTCAAACAAAAAAATCCCGCGCAATTAAAAAACTGCGTACCGTTTTTTTCCATGTATAATGCGCCCCCATGTATAATACGCACCCTAGAAATGGCATGTTGATGCTGGAAAAAAGCCTGTACCCATGTATAATACGCACCCAAATTTTGACTCCTACTTAAGATTAAAGATTAAAGATTAAAGTCCCAATGATCGTCACACACACACCTGGGTGTGGTGAAATTTGTCCTCTGCATTTAACCCATCCCCGTGTGATTTTAATCCATCCCCTGGGGGAGAGGGGAGCAGTGAGCAGCAGCGGTGCCGCGCTCGGGAATCAGTTGGTGATCTAACCCCCCAATTCCAACCCTTAATGCTGAGTGCCAAGCAGGGAGGCAATGGGTCCCATTTTTATAGTCTTTGGTATGACCCGGCCGGGGTTTGAACCCACAACCTTCCAGTCTCAGGGCGGACACTCTACCACTAGGCCACTGAGCTTAAGTCCGTAAACGTAAAATTATTTCAGAAAAAAGATCATCTTTGGGAACAACCGGATGTTATTCTGCCGGTCAGTATCACTGCGCATGCGCTAGCAAACTCAATAGCGAAGAAATGTTTCGGATTTGTGTAGGGTACATTGTGACAGCAAACGAGCAGGTGATTGAGCAAGCGTCTGATACGAGAGCATTGTGTTCGTATGGAGCGTGTTTGAAGTGAACAGCAGAGAAGAAAGCGCATCTGTAATGGCGGCCTCCGTATGATATCCGGATTAAAAAAATAAATAAATAAAAAAAAAGTTGTACCCATGTATAATGCGCACCCCAGATTTTAGGACAATAAATTAGTTAAATTTTGCGCATTATACATGGAAAAAAACGGTACTTTATGAAACACCCTATACTTTTCATGCATAGATTTTCATTGACACAATGGGTCAAACCACATGGAGTACCTTGAACTAAGGCTTACTAAAAGTCCTTACTAAAAAAGCGTCGGAGGAAGTGAAGAAGATGGGTTTGATTTTTCTTTGACAGACTGAATGGCGAGTGTGAGTCAGTGAATTAACCTCAGGCAGTCTTTCCCTGTGTAATTTAACATGTCTCCCATTGAAGAAGCCTCATCATTATGAGACTAAATATAGTGCGCTCGTGTCTATGGCTCATGTGCATGCAGTGCTGCGTGTCATTGCAGCAAATTAGAGCGGCCCGTTTTTTTGGGGGGGGGGGTCTAATTTGCAGGAGCCATCGCGGCTGCGTTTGGGGGCTAACTCGAGCTCGCTGCATCAGGAAGAAGACAAACGAGTAGAAATGGGAGGGGGTCAGCGATCAAAGCAAGGGGTGTCCTCGATATTTCCCTTCCTCCAACACACCTCGTTCAAATGAAGAGGATCATTCTCAGGCTTCTTCAGAGCCCATTGTTTGAGTCAGATGTTTGAAAGAGGCAAACATCTTTTTGCCGGAGGGAGCTTCAATTCGTTCACCAACTTGTCCCGGTTTTAAACTTGGTTGACGTATAAGTGGAGCACAAAAATAGGTCGACACAAGATTTTGGCCACGCAGTCGAGCCACCGTGCTTAAATCCATTCAACGCGGAACAGATTAGATAGTGTGATTCCATTGTTGACCACTAGATGGCGACCGACAATTTTGAGACTGTAAATTTAACAAAAGATGAGAACAGGAAGTTGAGTATTTTAGCTCACCCAAGTTTTTGCTCATTATTGAATGTTGCCCCTCTTCTGTCCTGCATTTTACGCCTATTTTTTATTTTTTAACGTACGACTTAAGGCATGATTATTTTAAGTACATTGTGTTACTGTATGCGGATATTTTTTTTAACGCGACTGCTCGACTTTGAGCGCTATGCACCCATTGACAGCGGCGTTGACCTGATTGTTAAAACAAACAAGCGTCAGGTGCCTTTATACTCCCCCCCTCTCTGTTTACTCGCAATGTTTACCCTCCCTTTACGTAGTTTCGGGTCACCGTGTTCTTCTGGATGAGATATTCTAGTGTTTATTTAATTTGATTTTCCTGATTGGCAAGCAGCTCTGTATATACATGTGAAGCTATTTATTTATTTATTCCTATCTGTGGTATGTTTCTAAGCCGGTGGTGTGCAAACATTTCAAACCAAAGCTCTGAAAATGACATCACTGCCCAAGTATCATCATCATCATATATTTAATTTTGTATATGGAGTGTTCTTAGCAAAAACCTTTTTCTTTGTGTCTGTTTGCAGAGTGCTGATGCCAGCGACTTTGGAGGGACAATCTCAAGTCCGTTTGCTCCTTTTGGGGGGGATTGGACACGTCCCCGGAGAGAGACTTCCTTTTTTTGCCAAGTGATGTTCTCCAAAAATAGCTTTCATTCCGTGAGTGGGAGCCCAAAAAAAAAAAAAAAAAAGGAATTAAAGTTCTCCCAGGCAAAAAGAGCCACTCAAAAATGAAATAGTACTATTAAGTGTATGGAAAAGAAAATATTTACAGGTCTGGGGAAAAAAAGTGCCTACTTCAAATATAGACATTATGTTCCCAAGGGTGAGTGAAACTTTTTGGCTTTTTTTTTTTTTTTTTAAATCACAACAGAGGCTCGCACCTCAAACAATCTTGTCATACGGGGTGAACGAAACATTTTTTTCCCCCCCCCTCCTGAAATGTTTATTTTTTGCCATGACATAGAGCCATATACACCACGAGTATTCACAAAACGATGTGGGGAAACGCGTAGCAAAAAATGCTGTTGCACTCACCATCCGGCCGACTCAGCACGAGCTGGCCGGCCGCTTGCCGGTAGGCCAAAAATAACACTTACCTCTCACACACAAGACTCATGTTCATCGAAAGACCTATGAGAGATACTTTGGTGTGAGTTTCCAGCGAGTGTGAGGATTTTTTGTGGGTGAGTTTTGGCTGTGTGAGGGTTTTTTGGGGTGTGAATGAGAATTGTTTTTGTGGTTGGTTGGGAGAATTTTTTTGTTGTGTGTGTCGTGTAAGATTTTGTGTTTTTTTTTTTTTATTTGTGTGAGAGGATTTTGGGCGTGTAAAAAGTTTTTGGATAAGTGTTAGTATCTTTTGATGCGTGTCCTTTTTAGGTGTGCGTGTGTCGAGTTTTTTTTTTTTGCTGTGTGAATTTTGTGTGCGAGTGGGAGGTAAATATTTTTGACCTATACGGCACCTCACATTTGGATGAATGCGTTTCCCTCCGTCGATTTTCGCTCTCAGGACAATGAAAAAACGTATAGTATGACTCGTGGTGTTGACGGCCACGCTAATGCTAACTCGCTAGCTTTTAGGAAATGTTCTCCAAACTCATTTGTGAGTATGCGCATCAGCACTTAAGTGCCTGTCAGTTTTGTCTTACCTGACCTATCACTTCTTGGTCTTCGTCCCAGACCACATCTGGGGTTTTTTTCCGTACGTGATCTCGTTTTGGATGTATATAAGTCGTTTGTTTGTCGGGGGGGACTTTATGGTCGGCCGTAACTCTCGAGCGCTAAAACTGGACAGGAGAGACGTAGCCCGCAGCGCTCAACTTTCTTGCTTTGTTTGAAATGTAACTGTTTTCTTTTTCCAAGCAATTGGAAGAAGTGGCCCCTATCTCGCCTCACAATTCTTGTGACACTTTTGAGATAAAGCTGTTGTGGTGAACACTTGATGTTTTAATCTCGATTTTGTTTTGACCCGTTGAGAAATGCATGAAGTGATCAAGCACCACTGCCCATGCGTCATCATCATTGTTGTTGCAAATTGCCTTCATGTGTTTGTCTGTTCCTAAACTGGGAGCAGATTCCGATCTGTCATTTGTGACTGTCTGCATATTGGCAGCTTCCAAAGTAGTCGCGACAACAGACAAATGTTTGCGATGTCTCCAAACTTGAGGTGGGCAAAGTTTGGCCCGCCGTATGTGGCCAAAATGACACAAAAAAGGCATTGCATCCATTTTGCTGCTAATGCTAACGTAATGCTAACCACATATAATTGGAAATACTTGTGGGCTAACAATTAGCACTAGCGGTGTTCTTTTAAGCAACGTATGTGGCCAAGATTACACAAAAAATGTGTTGCATCCATTTTGCTGCTAATGCCAACGTAATGCTAACCACAAACAATGGAAAACGCTTGCTGGCTAACGATTAGCGCTAACCGTGTTGTTCTTTTAAGCAAGCGATGTCTGGGTATGTCGCGAAGATTACACCAAAAAAATGTGTTGCATCCATTTTGCTGCTAATGCTAAAGTAATGCTAACCACAAACAATGGGGAAACACTTGCTGGCTAACAATCGGCACTAGCCGTGTTGTTCTTTGAAACAACCGATATCTGAGCACAAACTGCTGTCGTGAGAGTCCGACAGAGGAGCTGAGCCTCCGCTATCCGTTTTAAAAAAACTAATGGGGGCTGTTGAGGATGAACATTTCTCAAGCGTTCAAAGTAGGCGTCCGAGCAAGCATTACTATCCTTCGATTCGGAACGCGCCAAGAATTGTTCCAACTGCCCTGGACAATCCTGCCCACTCCATGCTCCTTCAAATCCACGTCACTTTGAAAAGTCAAAATGGTCTCTTCTATGTGTGAGGGAAGTGAATGGAGGGGAAAAAATGTGTGAGCGTTGCCATCGTTTTGTTGCTTGAGAAACAAAACAAACAACAGACGCTTGACCAAAAAAAAAAAAAAAAAAAATCCAACCAACAGATGGACTCGTGGTGTCTTTTGTTTTGCGAAACTGAGCCGTCGCTTCTCGGGAGGCGTCCGAGGCACAAATTAGCGTTCCGATTTGGAGGGAAGTGCAAACAAACGTCAAGTCCTCCTCGCTTCTGCGTTTCCATCCGTGAAGACTCTCAAGCAGGTTTGAGCAAGACGACGCCTCCATGGAACACATTGGTAGCCGTCCAGGGCCTGCTGACGGACTTCGACAGAGTTGGGCTTCCGTTTGAGGCTCCTTCCAAGGAGGGAGTTTTTCCCCTAAGCACAAGGTTGGTGACCTCCCACTTTTCTCAACTCAATAAGTACTCTAGAAAAGAGATGCTTGCTCGTCCATGTGCAACTATAGGTACGATGCTGAGCACTCGAGTTCTGATGTTGCAAATGTTCAATGAGCTGCCTGTCACTGGCTTATCTACAGATGGCGGGCGCAGGAAGATGACCTGAACAGCGAGTGATTGTGTAGACATGAATAGAAATGAGAACTCTGCTTGCACCTGCAGATGATCTGGGAAATAAAAAAAAAAAAGAGCAGACTTGAATGTTACACTTCTTTGTTGTCCAACTATCGAAACTGCTGAGCTCTCTGAAAATGAAGACAAACTATTGATGTTGCTTTTCGAAAGGAGAACTAGTGTTTCATGTTCTCAAAAAAGAAATCAATTATTGTGTTTTTTTATGATTATTATTTTATTATATATATAGAGATATTATATATTAATTATTAAATATATATATATAATATTTATATAGTTATTGATTAATTGTTGTGTTTATTATTTTTATTATGTTAATATTATATATATATATTTTTTTCTAATTATGCTTCTTATAGGAAAAAAAAAAAACCTTGACGCCCTCCCCCTCTCTCCTTGTTGTAAAGTTAAATGTTAGCCGGATTCCACAATCGCGGTGATGTCAGGATGGAGAGAAAGCGGCGGCACGGCGAATGTCACAGCTGCCACGCTGTTGTCGTGCCGACGTGCTCGTCCCGCCTCGGGAGATGAGGTGGACCTGTCGGACGTGAAGCCTCGGGACGCAAGGCCACAGAGTTCAAATGACCTACAGGTGGATTTAGGTGCGTACTTTGTGTAATTATTAATCAGCACATTCATACAAACTTGGCTGCTTCAACCTTTTGAGCATTTTCCAGGGTGAATGACACGTTGCTTCATTTTCGGGTTACATAATTCAACCAATTTTGGGACCTGTGCCTTTTATGGCTAGTTACGTCAGCCAGCTCCAACCCCGTGAGCAGTCGGCCGGGCTCGCTCCGTGGCGGCGACGTTACAGGAAGTCTTTCTGACTTTATGACTTCCTGCGCCGTGCCGAGGACGGGAAACGGACTGCGTGTAAGCGTGAGGAAATAGCTTTTTTGTTCCCAGAGTAAATGAGGGAATTTCATGGCCGTGTCCATCATGATAAGACGCACAAAAACGTTGCCAGGACCCCTGCCTGAAATTGAACAGGAAGTTGGCGATTTGGGTTTAAGGCAGCTCATTTTGGGGGGGGGCAAGTCCATGGAAAACAAAATAGCACCTAGCAGTAGTTTCCCCATTAGACAAGAAGTTTGGTGGATCTGTCTATAGTGACGGGACCCACAAAAAAGCCTCAAGCGTCTAAACCTAAAATTGAAACGGAAGGCACAAAGGTCATTTGGCTTCAAAGCAGCCATTGGAGACAGAAAAAAAAATTCAATCAAAACAAACACACAACGCTTATTTCACTAGCCAACACAAAATTTGTCTCTCGCGTCAGGGCGCACAAAAAAAGTCTCAAGCATCAATACCAAAGATTGAACAGGAAGGCGGCCATTTTGGATGAATTCTCTCTTTGTAATTTGTTTCGAAAGTTGGCTGTCTTTTCCAGTAACTTAAAGCAACTGCTGAATGTGTTTTAGCAAGATAACGTTTGTTTATTTTGTGTGTGGCCCAAACAGCGTTGGTTGGCTTGGTGTTGGGCAAAAACCTCAAATCATTTTCCCTCCTCCCTTGCCACAAAGCAACCATGATTTCTTACAGTATGTCCTCACTAGTCACCCACTGCCATCCCCCTTTTTTCAAAAGGCCTTTCTCCATGTTCCTTTCACACACACAGCCCCCCCACACACACACACGTTGGAGTTGTTATCCTTATGCCTTTATTGTAAACTGTGTGCAAAATTAGCACTCGTCAAATGGCACACGAAGAAAGCGAGTTGAAGGAAAGAGCTGGGCGAGGGCGTTATTTTGATGGAAAACTCCCTGAAAAGCTTCCACACATGCTAGAGAATTCCCCCTCACTTAGGGGGGGGGGCAAGGAAAAAAAAGGGGGGGGGTTGCAAGAAGACACCACGCGGCCAAATACATGCAGGAAGTAGTTGACACACATGAAAAGAAAGCGCGAGATGTCCCAGCGCAAACATTAAAATAGTTGAGCTCTCTGGGAAAGTGGAGCTCTCGGCTTTCCACGCCACACGGGGTGGTGGAGGGGGCTCGGGGGGGCGGCGTTAATCCAGCGTAGGCTACAATGTGTTTGACTGGCAGGTCCCCTCACACTCACGGCCCCTTCATGAAGGAGCTGGCAACTCACGACAAGTGTTGGTATTTAGGTGGAGCTAGCAGCCTGGGAAAAGGGTGAAGGCCCAAGTCAGGTGATGTGGGAGGACCTTGTCCTGGGGCTCCCATCTCGGTTTAGCGTGGACCTGATGACCCTCCATGGCTGTACTCAAAGGGAATCGTTTATTTGTTCGACTTTACTTCAAAGTAAAGTACTATGGAAAATGTGCAGACAATCGCTTGCTACTTTGTCGTTTTCCAGCTAGTTTGCTAGTTGGCTCGCGGGTTAGCAAACGTTAATAAACCGTTAACTCTGCCCCAAGTGTTTTGACTATTACTAAATTTGAAAGACAATGTTTTCCTTTTCCACTAAATGTTGTAAGGGTTTTATGTGATAATACACGTCGGTGATTTTATTTGGCTTTAACCAATCTTAGGAAAGAGTAATTTAGCTTATGGGGTTTTTTTTACATGCTGGCCTCATATGTGGGATTTCTTCAAAAATGATGCAGACCCCAAAAACCATCCTTTTTTCATCCTTGATTAAGTTTGGTCGTCACAAACAACACCACGTTTTAAACTGGCGACATCTTCGTACATGAATACAAACCGTCTCCTTTAAAAACATGACGACCGTTTCCATCTGGATTTATGACGGCGGACTACTGCCCTCTAGTGGACACGTGTGCCTCGACGGTGCACTAGTGGCTCCAACAGTCCAGAACGTTTAAGCAGGGCCCTCCTTTGCGGTTAAGTGTGAATCAATCGTCTGACCTTGTTGTCAATGCAAACCCAAAATAGTCGCTTTCATGTGTGAGAAGTGACTACTGGTTGCTCTGGATTATGTCTTCTGGCACGACAAGAGAAAAAAAAAGTTGTACGAGCGGCCAGATCATTTTTTCCATCTTTTTTTTTTTTTTTTTTTACCACCAGCATGCTCGCAGACGAGGAGACGGAAAATCGGTGTCAGCACACTCCGTCGCTGGGAATGAGGTCAAGAGCAACAGGAGGGAGTACCTGACAGTTCTCAAATGAAATGTACGTGAACGATTCAATTAGGATTGCTTTGAACGTTTCAGCGCCGTCTTTTGGACTTCCGTGACGATTGGGCAATTTTGACAGCTCGCCATCTGCTATTAAATTGACCTGTTCTTTAAATATTGGGGCTTAGTATAAAATTTGATATAAAAAAGTTAAAATTTGAGACTATATTTGACTTATTTGATTTTTCTTACAGTGTACAGATGGGACGAAATATTGAATGGTTTCAATCTATTCCTGGACCATGTCAACACACATCAGAGGATAATCGTTCAGGATTTTTAATTTCTTTTATTTAATAACAAAGCATCCAAGCCATCCAGAACCGAACCTCAAATGGACTTGAAGGAGATGTTTCCTGTAGCAATTCGGAGGTAATTTAATTCCAACAAATCTTCCTGCAGCGTCTCGTTGGTCCCGTCGTCAAACACGTCGCTTCTGTTTGATTCACGGTCCGTTTTGACGTTCTCGCCATTAAGAGTCGTCGTACGGCTTTTGTCGTCACCGGTGGGCACCGGTACCTCACTACTGGAGAACCCAACTCCGGGTTCTGTGGGAGCGGCCGTCGGCGTCAGAGTGGTGATGGCGCCGCCTTTGGGCAGCCTGACGATGGGCCAGTTTGCGGCGACACGCTTGGGCCCAGCGTGATGGGCCGTGTTCACGCGTCTACCTCTCGCCGTGCTGCTGGTAGACGTGCCGAAGAGCCTCGACTTGCCCTCGGCCAGCTTCCGCTCGGTGCCTTTCGGGACACCGCCGCCCGCAGTTTGGTTTTGTTGGTTTCTGTACCGTAGAGGCCAATTTGCAACCGGGCTTGTATAATTCTGGTTTAGACCTTGAAAAATCTGCTGAGCGGCAGATTTCTCAGATGGTCTGGCTTGACCCTTGACCTGATTTGATGGCTGTTTTAGCTGCCCGCGATCCAGGTTTTGGGGATATGGAAATCCAGTCGCCGACGGAGCGGCTGTTGGCTCAACTCTTCTCCGGTTGAAAGTGTATTTGGACAAGAGAGAGGGGTAAATATTGGCCGCTTTGAAGCTTCTTCCCTTATTGGTCGCAGAGTCACCGGCAGAGGCCATGGAGGCCGGCCGACGGGAGCGTCCCGTCACTAACTGTTTGAAGGACAACAGAGGTTTCCTGGTTGTCATGGCCGCCGAGCCGCTTGGCAAAAGCGCATCCTTGTGGCTTTGAGCTGAAAAGCGTGCAGGTAAATAGACTCTCGAGGGGACTGGATACCGCCGCCCGGCGTTCCGGCCCGCGTCGTCTTTGGCGGACATCGTCCAGCTGTACAATGGAATACTTTTGTCCTTCTCAGATTTGGATACGGCAGAGGAACGTAAAGGCTTCCCGAAATCTTCTCGACTGACAAAAGACGGCTTGAAGGCCAACGACTCTTCCTTCTTCGATTTTTCCCGCCAGTTGCTGTGTTTGAAAACAGAGGAGTGCGGGTTTTTCTCCACTGAGGCGGTCACGGGTCTCAGCGGAAACCTGCCGGGTCTAATCCTGTCGGACATTTTCGGCACGTCCGCTTTGGTGGGCTCCTTGCGGCTCGCGGTCAGATATCGTGCCGGCTGCGACAACCTTTGCCACACCGACTGACCTTCTGATGGATCTCCTCTTCTTGCAGATATTTTAGGAGCGTCCCCACTGGGTACCTCTTCACCTCTTCTCAGGTCTTCTTTGCGGTTCCTGGATCTCGGATGTAAGGGATGACCAGGTGCCGATTTCAGAACCACCACCGGGTATCGGTAGAGGTTTTCGCCTTGCCGGACGAAAAGCCTGTCGGTCGGTCCCGTTATCTCCGATTGGAACGGTTTGTAATCTCGGCCTCTATGACGGGAATGAAAAACATTGTTTGCGTTGTGCGGCTGGCTCGATTGAGAATACGTCTTCACAACATCAGCACGGAGGACGCCGACGGAACTGGCTGCAGGTGAGAAGAAAGACCAGTGTGATTATTTTCAACAATAGTAAAACAATGCATCAAAAGTATGAAAAGTCTACACACCCCTGCTCAAACATGTATGGTTAAGAGATAAAGTATGTTTTTGTGTGAAAGATGGGGTTGTTTTTTTTAAATAGAAGAAAAAAATTATTGTTTGGAAAAAAAATTTAAATAGCCCAAAATATTCATAAAGCACGTGCTTTTATTGGACTTGTTGGATCAGCGATGAAACCATTTTTTTAAATCACGTTTCTGAATAAAAATGAACAAAAATCATTTCACAATTACAATTTTTTTTTTTTACATTTCTAACATGGAGCCAGCAGGTTTGTGGTGGTGGGGGGGGGCTCACCTTGTGCAGAACGCGGGCTCAATGACAGCTCAGCGACAGCTGCACAGACCGGCACAAAGACGAAGAGGAGCCTGCGGATGGCAACGCAAAAACAACAAGCACAAGCGTGTAGTGCAACAAAACAGGATCAATGTGCAAAGTGGAAGCGACATCTTTACCTCGTGACCAGGGGCATCATGAACAACTAAAGGCTCCAGTTGTGGTATTTTTATTTATTTTTGTTGGGTTGTCAGGGCCACTGCTTGGGCGTCTGATTGGAGGGAATGCCTTTCACCTGCTCCACTTCCTCATTGGGGTGCTGTCGCCTCTGCCAGACCAAACTCGTGCAAACCAGAAGAACCAGAGCATGAAGAAAAATAGGACATTTGCCGCCCGACTGAACGATCTATGCTGTTGAAAGTCCAGCCATGATGTGAAAAAAAAAGAAAAAGAAATGAAATGTATCAAGTTGAAGCGTGTTCAAATCATGACCACTGGTGCTCTACTAAAGTTAGAGACACCAGTTTCTCCAATCAACATGTTATTTGTCGGATGTCATAAAAGAACGGAAGCCCGGAGGTCAACGGGAATGCGGCCATCTTGGTTTTATGTAGCCATTTTGGATGAATTTATTTTTTAAACAGAAATCTTGAAACAATTAGGCAAGAGAAAACTAGGTGGCTCTATTTAAGATATAGTGCATCTATATATAAATCTTTCTATAAAACCCAAAAATAAAAAATCAGCACGTGATAGTCGTACGATCGGGCATTGCTGTTGTCATGACAACAGTGCGTCACGTGTGCAACGCCGGCCAAAGGAGGAGAGTGAAATTGCTTGTGCAGTTGTTAAAAGGATGACTGCTCGCTCTGAGTCATGGTCTGACCATGCGGTTTTAAAAGCAGCAACGCAGCTTCGCCGGAGGAGTAGATCTTGTGCAAGTATTTGTTTTTTTCTATAATTATTTGCATGGCAGAGTGAGTCGTTTTTATTGTGGTTTGATTTTTGCATATAATTTCTTATGGATGTTTTATAAAGGTTTGTTCAGTTACATGATAGTTTAATACGTTTTATTTTAGTTTTATTATACTGAACCTATTTTATAAATGTATTTATAGTTTTAATTATTTATTCTTTAAATTAATTCATGATGGAGTGAATGATTTTTCTTAATTATTTTTAGAAATATGACTAGGAAAGTCATATTTGTCATCTAGTCATCTTTTTTTTATCTTATTCTTTATCTTATACTTTATCTTTTTTTAATTGTCGCATGAGTGACAGAGTAATTTTACTTTACTTTGGTTCTGTTTTATAGAACAAGGGCCAAAAGTATGAACTTTTTTAAATCAGGTTTTTGTAGGAAGCTGTGGAAGGAAGAATACATGGAAGGAACGTAGGAAAGAAACAAGCATGGAAGGCAGGAAGGAATTAAGGAAGTAAGGAAGGGATTCGAATTGTATTTAGAGAGGTTAGAATAGATTAATAGCACTTTAATCAAGCTCCACCGTCGACAAAAATTGATAGTCATTATAAATCATTGGGGGGGGGGGGCTGAAAGGCGTGGCTGGGAGGCTACGTAAGGAAAACGGGACTTACGTGATGGCGTCACACGCCGCGTTGGCTCGCGCAAATTAAAAAAAAAAAAGTGGTGAAAACTTTTTGGAACTCCCTCCGCCGCTCCTCCCCCTCCCCTTCCCTTCCCCGTGTGTTTTTGTTGAGGGGGAAAGTTACTCCGTGTTCGCTTCGCTTAAAGTACCACTTCCTTCGCCATAGTCGGTAAAATGTGAGTGTAGACATTTGTTTGGGGCGAAACGGCGACGGGACAAGGTGGGCTTCGAGTAAAGGAAGAAAAAAAAAAATCTCAGCAGCCGCCACCATCGTTTCACCTCTGCCGTCTGGTTAGCCAGCTAGCTTGCTAAAGGCTAACTGCCACAACTCTTGTGTTTCCACTGGACGCCTTACTCAAGGACCACAAACCAAAAGAAAAAGTCATGGCGGAAACTAAAATCATCTATCACATTGATGAAGAGGAGACTCCGTACTTAGTGAAGATACCCATCGGTGCCGAAAGTATCACCTTGCTGGATTTTAAGCAAGTTCTGAACAAGCCCAACTATAAGTTCTTCTTCAAATCTATGGACCAGGACTTTGGGTGAGTTCACTTGTAGCGCGCTTACAAAAAAAAAAGTGTTTGAATAAGTGACCTCAGCAAACATGATCATTACAATGGATTGGGGGGGAGGGGGGGCATTACCTGTCCTTACTGCTTTTCTTTGCACTAAACTCCAAACCCCAATCTCATGAAGTCCATCATGGTGAGATGCTGTTTTTCGTCCCCCGTTCTTGAAAACGTTTGGCCGCCAGCCACCCTTTCTTTCCCAGGACTTCCTCCCCCCTCCTCCATTCTCCTCCAGATAGAAGCAAGCAACAATCTGGCCCTCTATCAATTCATCTTTTTGTGCCGGCCCGGCTGCTAATCCTGCTGCAGAGGAATGTGCTGTTTGTGTGCTTTTAGGAGAGCCCAAGTGGAGGACGCGTATGCATATTATGAAGCATTGACTACCTTAACCGATTTTTTTTTAAAATGTGAGAGAGCCCACACACGGCGAGGGGGGGGATGCCGTTAGCTCACTGTTCAAATAGTTTGCAGTGTACACAAACAGCGCACTTCATAATTTTATGGAGGAATGATTTGGGAAAAATAATCTTATTGCCATTGTGACTTGATATTTATGTTGTCAAGGACCTCTTCTGCTGTTTTGTGACAAACACAAACATGGATTTGACAAATGTGGATTATGGGGCAAATCCTTAACGTATGTTTTTTATTTATATATATATATACACACACACACACACAAAAAGAAACTGATGTGACAGCGTTTTTGTAAAGTGAATAGACTAAATTTATCCAAGTTCCTCAAAAATTCAAATGTTTACAAATAATTATAACTTGAGGAGACACTACTAGAGGAATGCCCATTCTTCGCAGAGGATAAAGAATACATATGACATTGTTTCAGATTTGACTGGTTCCTAATCGAGTGTATGCTTGTTGTTTTCAAGCTGCAATCGTAATTTTCAGAACCCATGACTCATCATTTTTATTAATTGTGATTTCGGTATCAATCAAAATCAGAGTTTTTTTTTGTTTTTTGTTTTTTTACTTGAAAAGACCTCATTTGCATATTTCCAACACTCTTTTCAAATGTGGCTTCCGAGTCGGCCAGTCAATCAAACCAATGGACCCCTCCTTCCACCCGAGCCGGTGGAGTCTTTCTTTCTTTCTTTCTTTCTTTCTTTCTTTCTTTCTTTCTTTCTTTCTTTCTTTCTTTCTGTCTGTCTGTCTGTCTGTCTGTCTTGATTCCTTCTTTCCCCTTCTTTTGGGCGGGAGGCAGCGGGCTAGGACCAGCGCTGAGGAAACTGGTTCCAGACGGGCACCATTGACTGGGTGTCGACATCACTCAGGATTTTTGGCTATTTTTCGCTGGTGCCATGGCGCATTCCTCTTCAATTCATTCTTTCGCTCACTTGAAATGCTGCACTGCTTGATATTTTAATAAAGATTTTTAAAAAAATGTGTTTTTTATATAATAAAAATTTGAGTCACACCTCTGATGGTGATCAAGGAATTAAAAAAAAAAAAAAACTTTTTGTCATGCTCAGCTAAATCCCACGTACGTAAAACATAACATATGGTTTTCAATGTTCAATAGCAACATAGCAGGGAAAAAAAAGATTGAGGCTTCTTCTGTGCCGGCCTACAAAAGCAGCGCCGAGCAGCTGCTTAAAACCAGGGGAGCCCGAGCGTGCCTCCCTCCCGTGCGTGTGCGTGCATGTGTGTGCGTGCGTGGGCCCGGCCCAGCCCATCTTCCTCTTAAGCACTCCAATGAGAACTTACGGCAAATGTCTGCCAAACACGGAGGAAAACCCCCCGAGCTTGTCTGATGTTCTTTACTGCTGCGTGTTGGAACTTTTTTTCTTCTTTCCGTTGTTTTTCGGTCCTGCTCCACTTTTGAATCTTTTGTTTGTTTGTTTCAGGGTGGTGAAGGAAGAGATTTCGGACGATGGCGCCAAGTTGCCGTGCTTTAATGGTCGTGTGGTGTCCTGGGTAAGTACTCACTTTGCACAAGCACGCCATTTTCTTTTCACCTCTCAAAAGAGAGCCATAGATTTTACTTTCTGCTCATTCTTACTGACTAGCATTTACTCTTTCTTTCGAACCTAAAATTTCTGTTCTCTGATGGCAGCCAATTGTTTGCTCAAAACTGTCCCCCGGTGGGTCTCGGTTGACGATGGAGACAGCTCGGGGAGGTTTGAATGTAACCTTTTGGCGCCGGGAGCCGACTTGGCCCGGTCCAGCAGGTTTTGGAGGCTCGGGCATCTGTTAAGTCCATAAGAATGAAGCGAGCGCTTTAAAGCCGATAGACCCGCGGGAGCGATACGTGAGACGCACGCTAAGGAGGGTGGAGGCATCCCGAAAGACCTCCGCCATTTGCGTGCGCACGTATGTTGGAGGGGGCGGGGTCAAATAATTGACATATTACCTCTCGAGCCCCTCCCCCTTATGTTTCGACATTTCCCGTCATCGCTCTCTCTTTCCCCAACTTCTCTGGCTAATTATTATTATTTTTTTGGCATCAATTATGGACGTCAGCTGGTGTCGTCGGACGCTCCGGCGACAGAGCCCGCAGCTGCACCGGCGGCGCTTCCCGCCGTGGAGACGCCCGCCCAGCCGTCACCTCCTCCGCCACCGCTCCCGCCCCCGCCCGCCGAGAGGACCGGGGGCATCGGGGACTCCAGACCGCCATCCTTCCAGTAAGCGAGCAAGAACTTCTTTGATAAGGTCACCGGATGTGCCATAGCATGTTCTTCTGTAAAACTGGAGTTGACCCAACGCCGAATTTCTCATTCGGTGAAAATGAGAAGCCGGCAAGCCACGTGCGTTTTGCGTCACGGGATCTGGTCCCGCTTTGACCCCGCGTCTCTCGCAGTCCCAACGCGACGGGCAGCGTGGAGACGCTTGACGAGCAGACGGAAACCGAGTCCGTGGTTTCCTTCAGGAGAGAGCGACCTCGGCACCGGGAGAGCGCCGAGCAACACGGTGAGCTATTCTCGCCATATCATCAGGAAATGGCGGGAAATCGAAACCCCGACGTCTGCGCTTTTCAGGACCTCGGGTGAACGGCCAGAGTCGCCTGGAGCGCCACTTAGCGGGCTACGAGAGCTCCAGCACCATGATGAGCAGCGAGTTGGAGACCACCAGCTTCTGCGACTCCGAGGACGACGACACCATGAGCAGGTGAGGCCCGCGGCTCCGATCGCGAGCCGAGTCAGGTTTTCTCCGCTCCACATCGGACGTGTCTTTGGTTAGGTTCAGCAGCGCCACCGAACAAAGCACCGCCTCCAGACTCTTGAAACGACATCGGCGCCGCAGGAAACAGCGCCCCCCTCGCTTGGAAAGGGTACTACAGAGCTGCGCTTGATTAAAGCTTGTCATTCTTTTCATTTCACACACACTGCTGTGGAGTTTAAAAAAAAAAAAAAAAACCATTTCCTGTTCTAGGCTTCCTCCTTCAGCAGTGTGACAGATTCCACAATGTCTTTGAACATCATCACGGTCACCTTGAACATGGGTAAGCGCATCTTAGCTTCTTCTGTGCTTTTGATTGCGTCCCGTCGTGAGTTCTGATTGTCTTGCATGTTTCACACCTCAAGCTTTTTTTCTTAATAATAAATGAATGAGCAAAACCAGCATTTCTGTTTTGGGGCTTTTCCACCGTGTAGAGAAGTACAACTTCCTGGGCATCAGCATTGTGGGCCAAAGCAACGAAAGGGGCGACGGCGGTATCTACATCGGCTCCATCATGAAGGGCGGAGCCGTGGCCGCTGACGGACGCATCGAACCCGGCGACATGCTCTTGCAGGTGACTCCACATAATCGTCTCTCTCGGCGCCGCCACGATGAAAGACAGTCGTTGATCTGTTTTCCTCCACAAGGTCAACGACATCAACTTTGAGAACATGAGCAACGACGACGCCGTGCGGGTGCTGCGGGAGATCGTGCACAAGCCGGGGTGAGTGAGCCGACGGCTCGCTCGGCGCGTCCGTGAGCTCGCCGATGAATACCGCTGACGTGTTTGCCAGGCCCATCATCCTCACCGTGGCCAAGTGCTGGGACCCGTCTCCGCAAGGTTACTTCACTCTGCCGCGTAGTAAGTAGGCCCAGAACACAAGGTTGAGAAAAAAATGCCTGCCGTTTTGAGCGCTTTTATAATCTCGTCACGCAGATGAACCCATCCGACCGATTGACCCCGCCGCTTGGGTCAGCCACTCGGTGGCCATGACGGGCGCCTACCCGGCTTTCCCGGGCAGCACCTCCCTCAGCACAATCACCTCCTCCTCCTCCGTCACAGAAACCGAACGTGAGATTCTCATTCCCTGTTTGATGTCTGGCCACTTGGCCATCAATCATTGCACACGTCCCCTCAAGCCGTGTGAAATGGCTCCCCAGGATTCGATGACTTCAATTTGTCGCTCCACTCCGACATGGCGTCCGTGGCCAAGGCCATGGCCTCGCCGGAGTCCGGGCTGGAAGTCCGGGATCGCATGTGGCTCAAAATCACCATCCCCAACGCTTTCCTGGGTAAGAGAGAGAGAGCACAGAGCCTCGGCCCGCTTACCTCCAAATTTCACATGACTTCACAGGGCAGGCATTATGTTCCGGGAATTAAAACCGTGTGATTTGTAGGAGGGGGGAGGGAGGGAGGGAGGCTATGAATGTGTGAGCGCTTGTCTTGACTGAAAACAGCTGTTAAATCGGAATCACCTGCAGCTGAATCACGTGGAGTTTATTATTTTTTTTGTCATTTTAAATGACGTGCATTTAATTATTATTATTATTATTTTTAAGTACGTCCCTCCTGATTTTTTTTCTCTCCACAAGTGTCGCCAGGCAATATTCAGTAGCAACATTGTGAGTCGCCTGCTCCACGCGATCCAAAGCAGAAAGTGCTGCTGTTGTTCAGGGTTCCCCGCGTGTACAAATCTCATCTCGGTTCACTCCGCACGCAGGCTCTGACGTGGTCGAGTGGCTCTTCCACCACATCGAGGGATTCCAGGACCGCCGCGAAGCCAGGAAGTATGCCAGCAATCTGCTGAAGGCCGGCTTCATCCGTCACACGGTCAACAAGATCACCTTCTCGGAACAGTGCTATTATGTCTTTGGCGATTTAAGCGACTGCGAGAATTGTAAGTGGCGTGCGCAAACGTCAGACCACTCTGGAGCGCGCTACAAATACATTTCAGGTCACAAAAGACTTAGTCGGTAATGTCGCACCCCCGTCCATTTTTTTGTGTCCTCCTTGCACACAGATATGGCCAACCTGTCCCTGAACGACAACGACGGTTCCAGCGGGGCCTCGGACCAGGACACGTTGGCCCCGCTGCCCCTCCCCGGAGCGTCGCCGTGGCCCATGATGCACACGTTCCCCTACCAGCCGTACGCCAGCCACCCTTACTCCAGCCAGCCGCCGCCCTACCACGAGCTCACCAGCTACAGCTACACTCCAGGAAGCACCGGCAGCCAGCACAGTGAAGGTCAGCGCTTTTGAGTTTATTCACTAATTGTTTGAGGGGGGGGGGGGGGACATATCGTCAACGTAAATCTGTCACCAGGGAGCCGAAGCAGCGGGTCGACACGAAGCGAAGGCGAGCGACGTCGCGGCGGCAGCAAAGCGCCCGGTAGCGCGACGGGCGGCGGGGAGAAGTCTCCTTGCGACGGCGGCGCCGGCGGCGACTCGCGCTCCGGCAGCGGCAGCGAATCGGAATACTCCACCCGGAGCAGCTTGAGGCGGGGCCACGGCTCGGCCGCTCCCAGCGAGCACAGCCACGCCTCCTCCCAGCGCTCGCATCATCACCGCATGCCTCAGCCACCCCCCCACATGTCGCCCTATCCTCCGGGCATCATGCCTTACAACCCCATGATGGTGATGATGGTACCCCAGCACCCGGCCATGGCAGGTGCCCACACCCTTCCTCACGGGCCGCAGCTGCCCACGGCCCCCATGCACCCCGCGTTGCCGCCGTCCCTCCAATCGAGTTTGGCCGGACCTCCCGGCGCGCCGCCCACCCGGGACTTGGGCTCCGTGCCCCCCGAGCTGACTGCGTCCCGCCAGTCCTTCCACCTGGCCATGGGTAACCCGAGCGAGTTCTTTGTGGACGTCATGTAGTCATCACGCGGCTCGATGGTGCTTCTCGCAAGGGCCTATTGGATTAAGGGCGCTTGTTCCAAATTTGGGGAGAACAGGGTTAACATATTCAAACGGTCCATGTGGAATTGACGTGTCAAGTCGTCTCGTCTGATTCAAAGCGTACCAAACCGAGCATTGGACATAGTCGGTGACTTTTGCGCGCCTTTTCTGGTCATTGCTCATTTCCACTTTGCCCCTCCCTGTGTGACTGAATGTGTGACATTCCAGAATGTGCGCGCATATGTCAAACACTCAAGGTTACCCTGGTGGGTCACCTTTTTGAGTGCCTTGGTTTTAACACACTCCAGGTACACGACGTCACTCTTCGAAAGATATGGTTTTGTACGGCATTGTTTTACAATGAACGTGTGTGTGTTTTTCCATGATTCAGCACACGGCAAGCTCAAATGTGAAAGACGAAAAAGTAGTCAATTTTTTGCTTTGTGACGACAGCCTTCCATTGTCACTAATTGTGTAATTGTGAAGTGTACTGTATAGAGGGTGCTTTGTGGTACAAGTTGGTAAAAAGAGAGAGACCTTGCAGAAAGCGGTACGTTTAAAAGAAAAAAGAAAAAAAAAAAAAACATTGTAGATGTTAACTGTGATCCACGAGCCTCACACTTGTTTTGTGTTACTGACTCACATTATTTACACATTTCAATTTTTTTCCTTTTTTACGAGTGACTATATAGATCATGTATAACCCAAATATCAAGGTGCAAAATGAATTCATTGTTACGCGCCAGATTGCATTTTCATTGACTTGATTCTGCTGCCTTTGGTGTCAAAAGAATAAAAATTGATTTTGACGCACTATTATGTTGTGATTGTATTTTTTTTTTAATTTAATATTAACTTGGTCGCATGTCTGTGTGAGTGAACGTTTTGGAATTGCCTAGATTACTGTATAAAACCCTCTTAATGTGATCTGGTCATATGTCTCACATATTGATGTATATGCGGGGTGTGATGAAAACAGATTTGAATCAAATAGCCGATTCTGGTTTCAAAGCATCAAACCGAATTGTTTTATTGTTGGAACCGCCCCGAGTCAAGATGGCGGCTCGGTCCGTACCATTCGCAATCAGCGGATGAGCCAATCACAACTCGTCATTTTAGCTTAGCCTGCGCAAGCTAAACATGTCTTCCAGAAAGTGTATTCATGGCGTGGAGACGAAGGAATGATTCTCGATATTTTCTAGCGTGGACAAGTCGAAAGGAACGCAATGTCGTCGCCTCTTTTTTTCCCCGTGGAGTTTTCGCTTTGCGTTCTCTCTGGAGACTAACCGGATGACGCTCGGGTACGTGACACGCCGAGATTTGTTTTGTTTTGATATGACAAAGGAAAAAAAGAGCGAGGGCTTTTTTTTTTTAAATGCAAATAAAAAATGCTTTAAAATGCAAATAAAAAAAATCTTGCCGCGATGCAAGATGTCTATTTCAGTGGGCCACCATCATTTCCTCTTTCGGTGAGGTCTAAGCCAAAACTGTGGCAAAATTTAAGTACTAGCAATCCTGTATATGATTTTATTTTTTTTTTCATCCACGTGCAAGTCTGACAAATCTCGTTTGGATTAGATTTGCGTTGGAATGCCATGAAAATGAAGTGCTGAGCAAATGAAATGATGCATGAGTCACGATTGTTCGTTTAGGCCACCAGGGGGCACTTTTAAACGAGTCTTTAAATAGTGCAGGGGGGGGTGGACTCAGGGAACATGATAATAAAAATAACAGAAAATTGAGAAGCACTGTTTGAAAGCTATAGGAACAGAAAATGTCATTGTTTCAATCTAATCAGAGTAAATAAAAACAACAACATGGCATGGCCACTATAATTTACTTGGGATGTTTAGCGAGCAAATCATAGTTTTTGTTTTTCCATTAACTACATTACGAATTGGATCACCTGTTATTTACTAAGTATTGATATAACGTCACCCACATAGAAAAATAATAGCCAAAGACTCATAAGTCATATTGTATGTTTGACCCAAGTTGACATTATCTGACGTCGCCTCCCAATTTCTGCAGCACGCCAAGGCCGCTCTCCTGGTACTCGGCCCTGGTCAGCCAGAAGGATTCTTTGTCCTTCATGATGTTGGCCAGCACGGCGCCGCCCAGGAACACCATGTGTTTGCGGCGCGGTGGGTCCTCGATGCGAATCTTGAACTTCTGCGGAGATGAAGTGAAACGACTTCAAGTGTGACTGAGAACATTTCAGGTTCACTTGAAAATGTGTGCAAGAAAAAGTAGTGTGTGAGGAAATCCAAAATGCATGACAATGCCCGGATTCATATGTTTGTGGGGGTCTTACAGCCAACTTGTGTATGTCTCCATCCAGAACCCTCTCCAAGTAGAGCTGCTTGATCTCTCGCTCCAGTCGGGACGGGAGCCCGGGGTACATGGTGCTCCCCCCAGACAGGACGATGTGTTTATAGAAGTCTGCCCTGCAAACGGCAACACATCAAAAGCGGTAATCCCCCATCTTTGACTTCCCTTGCAAAAGTCAGTCAAAGCCCGATTGCGACCACAAAGTCTTGTCTTAAGATGTTGTTATGGACGAGGACAGACGTGAGCTCCACCTGAGATCGATGTCAGCCGCCTGGATGGTGTTGAAAAGGAGCTCAGCAACGCCCGCCCCCTCCACGTTGATCAGGTGGGGCTGGAAGAGCGCTTCCGGGGCGCTGAACCGCTCGCCCCCCACCATCACCTCCCGGCCGTCGGGGAGCTGCAGCAGACGCGTTGATTGCTCGCTCGGACGTCACCAGCCAAACCTCAAAGAGCGTCTGTCGGTGGAGGTCCGGCCTACCGTGTAGGACTCCACCAGGTAGGTGGTTTCCGTGGCGAGGCGCTGCTCCTGCTCGATGTTGTATCCCACGTAGCACAACTTCTCCTTCAGCATGCGCACCGTCTCAAAGTCGGCCGAATGGTTGAAGGCGTAGCCGCGTAGCAGAAGCAGCTGAGGTCACAAATGGGGTCATGGCGTCACCATCACAAAGTTCTTTGATTCTGCCACCTATTTATTGGTGGTGTAAAACATTTTGTTTCACACGGTTTACATTTAAAAGACGAGCAATGACAACAGGAAGTTTTTCTACTCGGCCGAGTGTATGCTGGAGATGATTGAATGCGAAATCCGGCATTTTGCACCTTGATGAGGTAACGTGTGATGTCACGCCCAGCAATGTCCAGCCTGCGCGTCAGATGCGGCAAGGAGAAGCCTTCGTACACCGGACAGATGTGAGTGACACCGTCTCCGGAATCCACAACCACACCGGTCAGCAGGCCTGTTGGCGGAAGTGTAAATATTTTCAAACACACAAGTCAAATTTTGAGTAGTATGACAGATTTGTATTTATTTGTTATTTATTTATTAATTTAATTGTTTTAATATATTTTTTGTTATTTCTTTAGTTATTTATTCATTTTTAGCGGCCGGTGGAGTTCAAGGTGCTCGGTGGACGGCGTACCTTGAGCGTACAGCGTGAGCACAGCCTGGATGGCCACGTAGATGGCGTGGAACTGGTAGGTCTCAAACATAACCTCGGCGATCTTCTCGCGGTTCTTCGTCGGGTTCATGGGAGGTTCCGTCAGCAGGATCTGCGTTCCACGGGAAGCTTATACCGTCTGAGTCGTGATGACCGTCCGGCTCTCATCTACCTTGCAGCGGGACGGCTCGATGTCCAGCCTCTCGGGTCCGAAGGTGTGGTCCCACAAGTGGAGCATGTCGTCCCAGCAGCGCACCATGCCGTTCTCCATGGGGTAGGCCACCTCCAGCAAGGAGCGGCACTCGCTGGCCTCATCGCCCACCATCAGGTCCTGAGAGACAACACGAGGTGAGAGAAATGGCGGCTATCATTTCCACGCCTCGCCTTCCCCGCCGTCCTTACCTTGATCTCAATGTTGCCCACTTTGGTGGTGGATCGAATAACTGGGCGACCCACCATGGCGGGAAAGATGTGATCGGGGAAGTTGGAGCCCGCAAAGCCGCATTTGACAAACTGGAGAGGAGGCATCACAGCCATGTTAGTCCCACAAATCAGCAGCACAACCATTTGCTCCAGCCAGGGAGATTTTATTTTCTTTTTTTTGTACACAACCAGCTATCTGGAAGTTGTTGTTTTTTTCCGCATCACGCACAACTTTGGAAAATTTGTTATTATTATCATCAATCTACTAATAACTAATCATTTCACGATATCATTATGTTTGTTTTATTTCTTTTATTTGTTTGGCAAATTTAATCTTTTTCGACTGTGTTTTTTTTAAATTAATTTAGTTGTTTATTTTAAATGCACCAACAACCAAGGGTAAAACTTTGCACTTCCCCAATGTTCAAAGTTTGCCTAACCTATCCCATAGTCAAGATGTATTACATCAACTTATTTCTTTGGACCAATTATTGCTATACTTTTATGTTATTTACATAAAAACAACACAAATTGGGTCAAAAGGGATGCACCCAACATTTTGTTAGTTAGTTTTGTTAGTCACATGACTAACCCACAGCCATTTGTTTGGGGGGGTGGGGTTGATTTGTTCATTTCAGAGTATTTTAGCTGAGCGTGAAAGGTGGTCAGTCCATCAAATTCCAAATTCAGCCATGCCGTGTCCCTTCCTTTGCCAGAGGGATGGCAGCGCATTCCAAGCAAAATCAAATAACAGCCCCTCCTATGAAACTAGCGACCGAGGTGTCTCTCAGCCAATAGCTGCTGAGATGACAACTTCACCGCCTTGTATGGCGGCGGCCGGGTAGAGCGGCGAGTCCAGACAAGCCTCTGCGTTGGTCCCTGCAGCTGGCAATAACGCACCACGCCCAAAGAGGAGCTCCAACAAAGGAACTCCAAGTGCTTTGGACGCATTTGACTTACCCCGGTCCCGTTGTCGCAGACCACCACTTTCCGGCCCTCGCTGTCCATCTCGGCGCCGCTAACAGCTCCGACGTGCTGCCCACCTGGTCTGCGCAGCCTCGGCTCCTCACCTTACCTGGCCCAGTAGGCCCGCCCCTTTTAGAGGCCGGCTTGGGTGGGACGCCAGCGTTGCTGCCTCCCCCTCATCATTTTTGTTCCTTTGAGTCTGCTTCCATCCATGCATCCATCCATCCATCCATCCTTCCATCCACGGCAGTAGCTTCGCAAACAAATTGTACTCACAGAATGAAAACAAGCAAAAAGTCACTTTGGATAGAAATACTTTCATTTATTGACATTAAACCCTCTTTCTTTCTTCCCCTCAAATGCTGTGGAAGAAAGTCCACCGGTGGCGGTCCATGTCTCCGAGGCGGCTCTCCTCGTGTCATCGACATAGCGGGCGTGGCTTAAACAACACATCACATGATGTCAGCAGGTCAACACCAGTGGTTCCCTGAGTTCCTTTTAAGGCAGTGACATGCTCACTGTGCTTGGAGCTTGCTAGCTCCCAACAACAAACTTTTTTTTCTGGATAAGTATCATAACATTTGGTTTAGCCTCGTGAGCTTTTATTTAAGTGTACACATGATGTAAGTTATTTGACTGGTTCTTTTATCCCAAACAAAATATTTAGGTTGCATTGCCTGACATGTTCCGGCGAGTACTTTCGCCTTCATCAGAGTGTCATGAAGGCGGAAGTACTAGTTGAAACATGTCAGGTAATGCAAGCTAAATATTTTGTTTGTGATAAAAGAACTAGTAAAATAATTGACAATTGAAAACAAAACGAACATAGTACAAACATGATGTAAGTTGATAAAAAAAGAGAGAAACTATTTTTGTGCAGAAATGATTTTTCCCCATTATGTCAAGTTAACAAAATGACTACTGTATATAACCAAAATTAAAAATACTTCATTAAAAATGAATACAGCTCCCGCTAGAGCGCTAACGGGGAAATGTCGCCCTCTGGCGGAGGACATCTAATTATTTTTTTAATTATTTTATTTTTTTCCCAGCGTATCCATACTTCTACTAAGTACAGATTGTTCGTACGTTTGCCACCTCTGCGGAGCCAGGCACTGTGCTGCCGGATCGAGCAACAAGAAACACTTCAAGAACAGAGAGGCGTTATTTTGAGATAGCTGTCGAGCTTGATTAAGTGCATGATGTTTTGTTTAGGTTTTTTCAAATTCGAAATTGTGACATCATGGCACGGCCCAAGCCCCGCCACAAGCCCATCTCCGGCAAGTGTCTTTCGTGCGGCGTCATCTCATGAGTCGAATTCACTGTCGCTGCTGACCGAGATGTCCGGCGTGGAGGCGCCGGTGCCCCTGTGCTCGGTCCCCGTGCTGCCATCGCTGGCCTCGGGGCTGCCCAAGTTCCGCGGGGAGGAGACCAATGAACGGGGACGGTCTGAGGGAAGGTGGGCCGGGTCCTGCGGCAACCTGGTTCAGAAACAGCAAAGAGAGTCATTGCAAGACCTGAGGATTTTTTCTGTCTCCATTAAATTGGGAATATTCCATGTGTAATTGTGTCAATTATACTTTAAAATATCCCTTAGCTCTTGAGCACCCCCGAATTGTTTTTCACTCTCGTCAATTCACTAATTTATCTAACCCTAAAAAAATCCATACATTTTCACAGACGCATTTTAAGTATTAATGCAACCTAAATTTTTGGAGCACTCTTGAAAAACTGAATTTAAATGATGTTGATTAGAAAATGAATGAATGCTTTCAAACATCTTTTTCTTTTTTTTTTCTGATTGGTTTACTTTAGTAAATTCTTGCCGTCACGTCACAGCGCACCCAATCTAGGTGGTCGCTCGTGGAAGCCAGGTGTCACGGGCAATGGAAGGAACGTTTGAAACAGTATTATAATGCTGAAATTGATATCAAAGGATATAAATGCGAATGCAGCAATTGTCGAACTGTGGGAGCCGCCGAGCGAGTGAAACGGAGCCAAGGATACAATTTAACTCGTAAGTTGTCGTAACATTAATTAGCCTACATTAGCCTAGCGGCCCTAGCCGCTAACGTAGCCTCGCCGCCCCCTTCATTTGAATGTGCCGCCTAGCCATAGCCGCTAATACTATGTAGCCTAGCCGCTAATGTAGCCTAGCCGCCCCTTTCATTTGAATGTGCCTGCCAAGCCGCTACTTTGCTGATCGGTGTGGTAAGTAGTGTCGTGTAATATCTGATATAGTTCTCCTTTTTTCACGCGATTGTGTATTACCTCTTAACAAGTTGGAATTGAAACGCTTAAGAGGTTATTTTTTGTTATGAGCGTTCTTGATTTGCATCCAATGTAGCCCAGTTCATCGCCGGGGCTGCCATCCATTTCAATTATGAAATATAGGTGTTTGTCTTTTGTGACTGTGATGAACCCATAAACATAAATTTCATGATTGTGAGTGAGACTGATCATTTCAATGCATGATTTATTTCTTCAGTCTTTGTATTTTGAGTGTTTGATGATTGTGTGTGAGTGCCAGATTCTTAATTGGACCTGTTTTTATGCAGGAAAAGGAACCCATTCCTTCAGGACCAAAAATCCAACACAGGCCAGGTGATGGCGAGCTATGGGCCTGGTCTGGGCCTGAAGTTTAAAACCTGGAGAGGAACCTCTGCTGGAGCGGAACCCTCACTGCTCTGTTCTGGTAGGAGGTCGCTTCTTACTGCAGCCGCTTCTCTCTATTGTTATTTTAAAGTCTTTGCAACCTGCTTCACATTCCCTTGCCAACACGTTGACTGTCCTTGGGAACATTCAAAAGTTGGGCTGTGACTGGTTGAACTGAGTTTGAACCTACATTAGGGACAAGTTGGATTGTTTTGGTCCAGGTTGACTTGAAATGTTTACGAACGATACATGGCGCCAATTTAAATCTGAAGCTGTTTGGTCAACAAGGGTAGAAGGTTTTGCCACGCAGTCCCCACTGCTATCAAAATGATTTCGTGTTGACTGGCCGGCTCAAAGCGCCCCGCCCCTTTTTTGTCACTCACCTGCTTTTGGCGGAGGCGGCGCGGTCTCGTTGCCGCCGGTTCTTGAACCAGTTGCCGACCTGGGTGGGCGTGAGTCCCGTGGCCTGGGCCAGGTGGCGCTTCCTGGATGGGTTGGGGTAAGGATCTTGGAGGTACCACTCCCTCAGCAAGCTGCGGGTCCTCTCCTAGTCACAAACAGTGAAGAGGACGCAATTTATTAACTTGCTCAGAGACCAAGGCATAAGGTCACGGAGATCCTGCTTAGGGGTCCCTGTGACCACCAGGGGGCGTCCAAGAGCAACTGTCAGTCATTTATTTATTCTTTTAGCTGTCAGTCCATTTTACAGAATTGCTTTTATTACCGATCTTACCCATATAAGAGTTCAAAAAATAAAAGGACTTGCATAAAAATAACCCATCCATATTGGGTTATTCTTAATGCAGCAGTTTAGAGTTTTTTTTTTTTCTTTTAAAGTAGCATTGAGAACTCAGAGAACAAAATAAAATGTCTGTATTAGCTGTACAGTAATGACATGCTAATGTTTGTTTGTCAATACATTTACATTTATTACAGATCTACGTGACAAAGTTGATTGTTCTCGGACGACAACATATTTTGATATAGATTTATGACCGCAAGAATCTCATTTACTCCAGGTTTATGTTATTGCTAATCGATGCCACAAGATAGCAGCAAAGCACTGCTTGTTTTCCAACATTTCTTTAGCTACCATTCTTATTTATTCATTTTTCTGTGCAAAAACTAAATGTCGTCACTCGGCGCAGGTGGTTTAGGTTCCGATATTTAAGTGCAGTTTAGATATTCAAGCTACGAATGATCGTAAAGAGGTTGACAACATCCTTGATGGAAATCCGTTTTTGACAACCGATTTCTAATGTCGTCTTTCAAAATGGAACGCAGAGCTACGAGTCACCTATCATGCCCTTGCAATCGTATTAGACGGGATATTATTGGAAGATGTACGTAGAAGTCACCGTCGATCCACTCAATTGGATCATGTTTAGCCGCTTAACGTGCTGATGGCAGCATGGAAGCCAGGCCTCATCTCGCCACACGCACAGGTTGGTAGAGTTAAACAACGCTAACCAAAACAAAAGTCACTTTACCTAACAAAATCCAATGAAAACAAAAATACGTCGTAGGTTTTTAATTCGAGTGAAAACATCCTTAGTAGAATACATGGGAAGAGGATCTTGGGGAAGAAGAAAAAATCCGATCTGAAATTGTAATTCGTGTGAGAATTTTTTTTCTAAAATCTTTCAGTTTTTTTGGCGCAAAAAATAATCCCAACGATGGAAGCCCGTCTTGGCAAAATACGCAATCGCGGATGAATTACCTTGAAGCAGTGAGTTTTCTGCTCGCCGTCCCAGATGGTTCGGGGCAAGGGGAACTTCTTGCGTATGCGGTACTTCTCCACCGGACCCAGCGGTCGGCCTCGGAGCCTCTCAGCCTCCCGGTAGTGCGCATCCAGCCACAGGTCCTGCAGCTTGGCGTGGGACTCCCGTGTGAAGCGATGACTTTGCAAGATCTGGTAGAGCGCTTCGAAGTTGCCCCGATGGAAGGCCACCAGGGCTCGCGCCCGCATCACCGACTCGTGGCGGTTCAGGGCTTGCCCGGCCGGGAGGGACCACAAGAAGCGGCCGAGGCGCTCAACGTCGCCCGTCTCCTCCAGGTTCTCGCACACGCGGGCCACCTGCTCGGCCGTGAACATGGGCAGCGGGAACATGTCGCCAAAAAAAGAACCCAGTATGAGCGACCAGGACCGAGTGCTGCGCGGCGGCCGGTGTCACAGATAAAGCTGCCGTGAGTCAGGCCGTATTTATAGACGGACGCAATTAGCATCTCTGCGCTTGTTTGGAGAAGGATTATCAGACCGGGTTTTCGGGTGGGTGGGTGGGGCTGGAGTTGGGGTGGGTGGGGCTGGAGTTGGGGCTACCCTGGCCCGAGGTGACACACAGCTCATCAGCTTGTTTGGCCGATTAGCCTCAACATACATGGATAGAGTGATTCGGAGACGGACGGCGCGCCAAAGAGCGCCCGATCAATACATTGATGCCCGAGACTCAGAGGAGGTTGCCGTCAGGTGAAGGATGATCCACCACAAAGAAGATTAGCATCCTCATCGTTATCATCTTTGTAACATCTGCACTCTTCAATATAAACACACACACACAAATACAACACGTTTCTCAGAACCATTCTGCGTGTTCTTGCTGTGGAGGCCCCACTTGGCATAATTAATTAGTGGCTTAAACTGGAGCCTTCTGCCTACAAAAAAAAAACAACTGACCTGTTGATTCTGCCACCAAGCCAAGTAGGGGGTATCTGTGTGTGTGTGTGTTGGGGGGGGGGGGTATTAGCATGCTGTATAAATCCACAGTGAACACAATTAACAAGCAATTGGGAGGAGAAGTAATTAGTATTATCTACTTAACACTATGGCAGGGAAAATGGGTTAAAAACACATACACACATGCACACACACACGCACACACACACACACACACACACGCACACGGCTAATCCCCTCCAGGCAAATGTGTAAGGGCTAATTCCAAGCTCATTTGCAACTCAATGGCAGTATCCTCTCAGACAGGTCCATCCCATTGCGCCCCATAAGACATGGAGTGTTAGTTTTACACCTCACCTCACACAGGGAGGGCAGCGTCCCCCCCCTCCCCTTCCCATCCCGAATCAACGTCAACGGACGACGCTTGCTGACACGACGGGCCTCTCTCGCCACAGACGTTATCATGGCCGCTGTTTGAGGGATCGGCTTACCCAGAAGCTGGACGTTAAGCGAAGCCGTTGAGAAAATTAGCCCGGCCAATCTGCGCCGGCCATGGATGATTGTTTTTCTTTTTTGTCGACACGGCCGGCGGGAACTCTGACTGGGCAGTGACCCCTATTTGATTGAAGATGACTAGGAAATCCCCCAAACGTAAAATCTTGTATGTAATAATAAATGGCAGGTAGACATTTAAAGTATCGAGTACCAATTCGGTACCCACGTGCAAAGAATTCCAGATTTTTTTGTGGTACCGTCAGAACCGAATAGTTCATTTTTCACTTGGGCAAGCTGCATCGATTTTCGCCAGAACTGAAGGGGGCAGTATACGCACGCGAGCAGCACTGAAGAAGAAGAAGAAGAAAACTTTCGGTCTTTCGTAACAATGGCTTCAGCTGCTCTTTTTTTTTAAATTTATTGTCAGTCTAGATATGTGACTTGAAGAATCGGTGCCACTGCTGGTCTTTTTTTAACGTATAAAGTCTACTATACGCTTTAAGCAGTTTTAAATAAATGAGTGATTTTTAAAAGTAAGTGGATTCTGTTGTTTTTCACCGTGGTCCCGAAATAGTATCGAGAATCGCGGTAACTGACAGCTATTGGTAGCGACAACTGAAATTCTGGTATCGTGACACCACTAACGACGAGACGCTATGTATATTTAGCAAACGGTATGTAACAGGTGTTAGTGGAGTTGTTTAGGATTAAAGGTGGGACTTATTCTTACCTAAGAGCCTAATGCTCATTAATTCCTGCTTTGGTGACTTAGCTCCCCCCTGATCCTCTGCGGACGGGACGGGACAGGCCGGGCTGAGGCCGAGCCCGACGGACGCCTCGGCGGCGGGCGGGATCGCTCGTCCGTCCGAACGGGAAAGCCCGGCCCGGCCGCGCCATTTTCAGTAGCATCTCGGGGATGCAGATAAATGGTGCTGAAGAAAAGCACGTGGGTGTAGAAGATCAGCTCCAAGTGAAGGTAGTAGTGAAAAGAAAGACTGTCGCCACGCGGCAGAGCTTTTATTGATTTGGACCACTAAAGTCTTTGTTGTGCGCCGCGACAGATGACGGGCCTACTGTGTGACACTTAAATTTAATCTGCCATTTCAAATCCTCTTAATCTGTTCGATCATAATGATAGCGAGAGCTTGACCGGGTCCAGAAAGGCCGCCCGAGCTTTTTTTTTTTTTCTTTTCTTTCAAGGAGCCAGCAACTCTCGATGGAGCACTTCGTATTCGTACACTCGCTTGCTTCTCCAGGTGGATACGATTCAATCGAGCGGAATTCGAAAAACCACAAGGCGATCACGCTTCAAAAAAATGTGGCCGTGCGTCGCGCCGCTGTTGCTTGTGACACGGTGGCTCCCGTCCTTAGCATCCCCCCTCCCCTCAGAGGTCACGGGGTCAAATTCTGGGCTCAGGCCTTCCTCTGGCCCTCTCATTCCAAAAAGAATTGTCTATCCCTGTGAATCGGACCTCTCTGAAACAATACTTCAGTACGTTTGGCCCAACTTGATGTTCTCTAACAAGTCAACTGGACCGCATTGCCGGATGAGACTTTTCTTCAGACTGCTTAGCGGTCCAATTCTTTTGTCGAGGCTCTCGGTGGTTGCGCAAGGCGTGTTGGCACACACGCGCTGGCTGTTGTGCCAACACGGACGGAGCTCATCGTATCATAGGCGCTCATTCATTGATCGACCAGGACGGCGTGGGAGCCGAGGTGTGTTTTCATGTTTTCAGTGGGAAGCGTGACAACCGCGTCTGCGGGGCGCGTGTGGGGTGGGGGGGGTGTGGGGGGGGGGGGGGGGGGTGATCGTTGGTGTTGCTGAGCGCCTATGACAGCAGGGGTGCAAAGCTAAGAAGTGTTAGTGTGGTGAGAAGGATTACATTTATCTGCCAGGCCTCCTTTTCTCTCCCTCAGCAAGCTAGCTAGCCAGCTAGCAAGCCAGTCCCGTGTCACATGTCGTTATTGCCAGATTTTGGCGTGCAGGAAAATGGAGGGACTTGTTGCATCCCGGGAATTTAACAAAGGAGAGTAGCTGGGGTGTCCGTAGCCGCGTTTACGACCCACTTTTGGCTCTTTGTATTGTCTTTTGGGTTGACGGGCTACCTTGGCTCATTTAGTGGGAATTTACTTAGGTGAGGTATGTAAAGTTTTGATAAGTTTGCATAGAAGTCAACGGTCTCCAAAGGAACCAAAAGTTGGATCAGGCGATTATTTCCAAAAAATGATTGATTTTTTTTTGTTGCGTGGCTGTGTGCTTCCATTAACCTGCCGCTTCAGTTATTGCTGCCAGCGTGCTTGCCCAGAAACTTGTCGTTGGTCTGATATCACATGGACGATACCTCGTAGAACCGTCGTAACCGTCTTTGGAAGTGGCCCAATGCATTTGGCAAAGTTACATTCAAATGATGATCCACCAATCAGCTCCCTTCAGCCACTCATGTCACGTCCAGGCTATATTTGCGCTGACTCCACATTCTTTGTTTTGGGGGTAAAGAAATATTTTGGAGATTCTTCCCGCTTCCCTGTATTTGTTACCATGTACAGTCATGAACATTTTGCTCTACTCTCCCCGTGACCCACAAGGCGGGCTGACGTTCTGGAGCGGCCTCCTCCCTCCAAACCCTCCCTCCCTCCCATGCCCGCAGCTCATGGCGCCCTCCTGCTGCTTTCCCCCCGCCGAGCCACAAGCAGAGCTGCTCTCCTGGCCCGAGATGGCTGGGCGGGTTGACTGGCCCTCCTGCCGGCCCCGCACAGGAGAGGGCGGCCCTAATTGCTTTTGGCGTAAAGCTCTGTGACCCAGATTAGCCCATGGAGATAAACCCCCCTTTGCTCCGGCAAACCTGCTCCGCTCCACACCAGCCACCCCCTCTCTACCTTCTGCCACGTTATTAACGACCACGACGGGCAACCGGGGCGACTCGAGGGAACCCTCACGCTGCCTTAATGCCAAGTCGGGCCCCCGGAAATTCCAGCCGGCGTGTCATCGGAGGACGCTCGGACACGATTCACGGTACGCCGGGCTTGTCACAGCACAGAACATCACAAGTTGTCCTTTCTGGCGGCAGATGGCAAAAGCGGGCCATGTGACTAATGTCAACATTGAAACGGACCAACCACTCGGCCCCCACCTCTCTTTTAGCCATCATCGGTGATGGGGGGGGGGGGGGGGGGGGGGGGTTGTGAAGTGTCACCACACAATCTGTCTAGCAACCTAACTCGTATGAAATTTATTCACAAAAATTGCTTTGCGAGTGCATCAAAACAAACAATAATCTAATTGCCTTTTTGTTTTCTCCCTGTCTCAATAATTGCGATTTCATATGCAATTTTTTTTTCCATGGTCCACTCCTTTCTATTTTCTAACAATAACAACAATTTCTAACAAACTTAGTCATACTAAATTACCTCTATGCTAAAATAAAGGCAAATGAATCATAAATTAATTTGAAAGCATTTATCAACGACAAGAATAGTAAAAAGACGAATAAGCGATTGCATCAAGATGTTTATTGTCCCAGTTGTAGTTTGACCTATGTTAAAACTAAAACCTTCCTGTTGTGTATTAAACAAAACCGTATTAACATTGTCATCCCTAGCTAGCTTACGACACTAGCTTGATGCTAACACACAATGAACAATGCCACAGAGGGGCTTTCGAAACTAGCACCAAAGGTTCCAGGTGTCACATGCCCAGCTGACTCTTTTTCCTGGGTAGCCAGAAACAAAAGTTCCCAAAACTTAAGGTTGGAATACTTATGGAGACAGAATAAAAGCCTCGAACTGAAAGTACTCATTGTGTGGGTACTTTGTCTACGGATAGAAAGATTGACTTCCTGTTGTGCTTGTCATGGCAACGTCATACTTCGGGCAAAGAATCAAGGCAGAAGACGAGCAGTGCTACCCAAAAGTAAAAATAAATAGAAGGCAAGTCGTTTTCTCTGCCAAAAAGGGTGATTGACGAGGGATGTGCCATTTTACAATAAATACAAATACAAGCATAAAAATGTCAAAAGTACAACGTCAACTATCAGTCGGGTCTCAGCGCGTCTGCTGCCATCTAGTGGTCACTGACGGACATCACGGAGCAGTTTCTCTTCCTCACAATAAGGATGTTAATGTGGAGGATGGCCCCAATCCCCCCTATTTTTTATTCTTTATATTAGCATCGCCTGGCGGAGTTTGGATATTTGGTCTTCAGAGCCTCTTTGAAGCTGCGAAACAGGAGCCGGTTGCGATTGTTTTCCTCGTCCTTCTTAGCGTGGAACTCGCCCTGGATCTTGAAGCCGCGGTGGACCAGGAAGGCCGAGGTCAGCACGGAGAACTTGAAGCCGGCTACGTGGAGCTCGCAGGCCTGCACAAAACAAGTCAGCAAGTCGGATGAGACGTCATAATGGAATATGAAAGACAGTTTAGCGTTCATTTGGATCTGGTCTCTTATGAAATCCCCATTTGGCTGCTCTGCACGCGCATGACGCCATTTCTGACCTGGCTGATGCGATTGAAGCCGTACTGCTTGAAGTTCTCGTCGTAGAGGGGCACGCTGCGCGGGCCGATGTAAAAAGGCTCCCACGGATCCACCCAGGTCAGCGTGTAGGCCACTTCCAGGACGCCCGAAGTGTCCCGGACGTGGCTGTTGACCCACTGCGAGTAGTTGGTGGGGGCTTGGCATCGAGGGCACAGCTCCTCATAGAAAGGTCTCACTTCGCCCACCTGGTATAGCCGCACCAGCTCCGCCTTGGTGGCCGGGATCTTCCTGGTGTGGCGGATCTCGAAGGCGGGCAAGACGAAAACCTGGTCCGGGTCAGGCCGGCGCCCGGCGATCATCTCCAGGAACTGCCGGTGCAGATCAGCCGCAGGCATCATGTCGATGTCAATGACGAGGACGTAGGAGGCCTCGCTGCCTCCTCGGGCCACGTTCCGAAGGAGGTTATTGGGGTAGGAGACGTCGGCGCCAATAGCGTAGTTCTTGTATTTGTCCCTGTGGGCTTGCAGCCGGGCGAAGACAGCAGCGCAGTCGCCCAGGCCGGCAAAGTGGTGGTGGTCCTCCTCGGGAAAGCTGGCCGTCTCCCCCGAGAGACACACCAGGTGGAAGTCCACCAGGGCCTGCAAGCGAGGACACAAAACGCCCAGCGCGTACACCAGCGCCGTGGCAAACTTGACGTCCTGGCCGTGCGCAAAGATCGCCACCGACAGCGGGTTGCGCCACCGCTCCACCAGATCCTCCAGGTGGTGAAGGTTGTTGATGGTCGTGTGGGTGGCCAGCGTGAGAACATTGGAAGCCGGCTTGTTGGCGAAGTCGCTCTGAACCATGTTCTTGTACACGCGGTACTGTCCGCTGTGGTCAAAGATCCCCCCCGTGGAAAGGGAATATCTCAGGCGCTCCTTGCGGGCGTTCTTCTCGGCGTGCGCCGCGACGCTCCCCGGGCCGGAGCCCCCGAAGAGCTCCGAGTAGCTGTAGCGCTGCTGCTTGCCGTGCAACTTGGACAAGAAGGACAGGTAGAGGAGCTGCAGCAGCGCCACCAGCAGCAGAGCGCTCAGCACCATGCGGAAGGCCGAACATTTCTTAGGCAGATGCATTCCTCACAAAGTGAGCCAAAACGAGAGGGAACGTCGCCTACCTTGCCATTCTTGCCGGTGGCCGCTTCGCCTAGCTTAGCCTAGCCGCTTAGCATAGCATAGCAGCTGCGCTACCAGCTGGAAAGGCTCCCGACGAACGCCGTGAGAGCGAGCGTCATGACGTCACGCGCATGTCCAGCACGAGGGCAAGGACCTTTTAAGTTAAAAAAAAATAATAAAAAGGGCCACTCGACTCGATATCACAGACACGCTGTAAAATCCTGTCATAATTGACATATATATTTCAAATGTATACGTGCTTGAGCTCTTTGTACACATTATTGCCCATCTAAGCTGTTTAAAATGCCTCACTGTGTTTGTCAGACAAGCTATTTTGTTCTACTGAAAAGGGGTGATTTCGGAGGTATCAGGATTCGGCATGCCACGATATGTAAATTAAATGTGTAAAAATGGACAGAAAAAAAATGGATAGAATGCCATGCTTTATTGTCACATTCTCCGCCACATGCCATGCCAACTCTTAAATTCTTCTTCCTTCTCCACAGCCCAGAACAACCAAACACCAATGAGCTACATGTAGAGTATTTGCCTGCTTTACAGTATTTTTTACTTTACTATTTAACTTTTGTCAAAGTGGATTATTTGGGAATTGAATTTGGATGTCATATGCTTATGTGTTATTGAGCTGCACCTGTTTACAAATCACTATTGTGTGCCAATATGCATGGAGAACATCACAAGAGGACTCATTGCCAAAGGCTTTTTATTCTCTGCAGTTTGCCAGAGCAGAGCAAAACGGGCTGACTGTTCCGACCTGTGAGCACTTCGCCTGCGGGGCCGCCGCAAACACGCACACACACTGTAAACAACATTCGAGACCTACCAAAACTGAAAATGCATTTGGTAGGGCACGTCGCATCTTGAAGTTGTCAGTATAAAATCTTGAGGCAAATTTTATGTTTGAACCTAGATTTTTTTTTTTGTCAACTTTGTTTTCAATATGTGAGAGCCTTAGAGCCACAGCATCCCCCCCGCCCCCGAACCCCCCCCCAAAAAAACTATGAAACCAAAACACCAGCTCCACTTTTAGGGTTGCCTCCTTCACTATCCTTGGAAGCAGTCGTGGACTGGCTCTGTGCATCGCTCTCGCCCTCGCCCACCAGGCGAATGTTGTAACGTTCTCTGTACTCGGTGAGTTCACGGCCTTTCTCCAGCATCATGGTGTTGAGTGACTCGATTATTTTGGAGAGCTGACAAGACACAAACAGGAGACAAATGCTCAAATTGACATGCGGCGATGGAGGCTCGTGACAAAATGCAAAAAATCCACAGCTAAAGAAAAAATCTGAAATAAGCATTGTCATTACCTGCTCCTTGTTGGTTTGCAGTGCCGGCAGAACTTCTTTGACCGTCCTCTCCACCAGCACGCCGCCGACGAGACGGAAGCATTTCCGGGAAGGGTCCACATCTTTCAGGGTGTCGATGACAAGGCTGGTGGAGACAAGCCAATCAATCACAGAGGAAAGTTTCCTCTGTTTATTATTATTATAGAGAATTGATGGTCAGCGTCGCTGTCTCTGTCGCCGTGTATTTCCGTCCATTTTTTTCGGCGTGACGTGCCGACAGTCGGGCCCATGCCTTTTGGTGCAAGAGACCCACCCACCTGTGTTCATTTGATTCCATCTCCAACTCTGCTGCTTTGGAGGCCATATTGCGCTGCTCCTGGCGCATTCTCTGAAATGTTGCCACCACCTGTTGAACATCACACAAGTGAATTCATTCTAATCAGTAAGTAATCATCTAATTTACGCAAGATTGCAAAATTGACAAAGGGCTATCTAAATGAAAATGTTACTTGTCATCAATCCAAAATAACAGATGCTAAACCCTTGGGAGGCACTCGTCCCTCATCCACATTATTTGCTTCACTTCTCTCGTCATGACTCGGCAGGATGCGCTAATTTGTCAAATTTAGCCAGTTTATTGACGCTTTAATCGTCCTTTCGCTCCCTGGTGGTTAGTTTACTACTGGCTGGGAGATACCTTGATGAAATTTGCAGAAGAGTCGCATTTTAATGCAAATATCACCGGCTATCATCTGTAGGATCGGCTAGTGTGCACTGAAAATAGCGTTGATATCACGTCGACGGAGAAAAGAAGGCCGTGCAAACCAGAGCACCCTAAAAGTAGAACAACAAAAGCATCCACCATTGTCCAATCGGTTCATTAGGAAGCTGCATTCAGGTGGACACAAGCACACAGTCGCCAGATAGGTGCAGCGATGAGATCGTTAGCATTGTGGCTAGCCCAGTTTCTTCGTCCCGTTAATCCCCGCGGAGGGACCGGCCACAATCAAACCGACGAACGGTGCCGGTGGCGGTACCTGTTCGGTGGAGGGGGTGGATTGTTTTCCTCCACTATTGTTTGTAGCTTTGGAAGCCGCGTTGCTACCGTTCGCTGCCATTTTGGATCTCGTTAGGTGACAAGGAAGACCCCTGTCAGGAGTTGAAGTGCTGCCCGCGAGATTGCCTGAATGAAATTAGCCGACATCAACAAACGCCTTCACGTATCGGTCTTTTTTGTTTTGAGTGGGGACCGAATCTTTAACTTGGAGTGAACACGTCATGATTTGAACCAATGTTCTCCGTATTGAGGTCGTCAGCGTCCTTATTGTCCATTCGGGCAGTCAAGCCACATAACAGGTAACTAATTATTTGTCATTCCCTCCTTCACATGTAATCTGCACAACCTTAAATCCTTGTCATTTTATTGACAACCGTAGCTGGAACGAAGTTCAACAATCGGACATAAACCAGGTAGTTGAGCATCATGCAATTGACAGGAAACAAAACAAGGGCAGCGGATGAAACATTAGAAGGGGCGGTAGTTAGCAAGGTGGCAGGAAAATGTTAAGAAGATGAATGACTAACTTTGCCGAAAAGCATGAATAAATAACAAATACCATATGATTTTACGTTTAGTTGTATGGATTTGGTTGTGGAAAACACTCGTTATTTTTGCGACAGGTTGGAGGAAATGGGTAGAAAGTGCAGAATTTGCCTAGAAAACTTGCTAGTGTGCAGTTTACAGAGTATGTTCCTGTGGTAAATGAGTCTGAACTTTCTCTTCTCATTGAAGTGCGTTGTTCAGACTTTCCCTCATTTAAGGGTCAACTTCCCCTGAATGTTAATTTTCACATAGCCTGCTTGCTGAAACACCCTTCAGGCAAGGCGAGACACAAATGGCAGAATCTTGAAGAGTTACTAGATGTTCTCCCTCTTGCTTGTTCCAGCTAAGATGCATTTTATTGCTTTTAACCTGATGGTTTTATACGTATGGCTTGAAAGCATATTTCAACTTAATCTTTATTGTGAGTATTGCTTTCATACGGTGTTAGCGAAAGACGAAAAGCCAGAACTGTGGTGCAAGCAGCAGAACCCAGCATGGCGCATTTTCTAGTATAATCAAAAATTAATGTCAATATTTGTCTGCTGTGTTTGTCTTAGGAACTATTCTGCATATTTGAGTTGACATGCTAGGTGTTGTCAGAACCAGTTATTTTAGTCAATGAAAACGAATGAAATAACCAAAATTGGAAATACATTTTTTGTGAACAAAATAAAATCAATAAATGCTTTAAAAGTAATGTCGCACAGGGGAAAAAAAAGCCGCCTGGTGACATCGTCCCCAGGAGACAAAACACTTTTTTTTTAAACGAAGCAAAACAAACCATCTCTGTAACCTAATTAAAGCTATGTCGAAAAAACAAAAGTCAAACCGAAATCCGTTCTCTGCGCAGGATGTCAAGTTCTCACCATCCGCGGGCCGCCTTGTGTCAGCTGAGCGTCACCGTAGACAAGCTAGCCAACTTTTGTGCCACCCGAGAGCTGCTGGAAGAGGCAAAGCGACGAGGCGCCGCCATGGCCTTCCTGCCCGAGGCCTTTGACTACATCGGCTCCAGCCGCGAGGAGACCCTGGAGCTCTCTGAGACCCTGGCGGGAGATACTATTGCGCAATACGCTCAGATGGCCCGGTACGAGACATCGAGGCGGATTGGTGTGAAAGACGTGGACAAGGAAAAAAAAGTTTCTGGCCGAGCTCAACATCACCTTCCTTCGTCACAGGAAGTTGGACATGTGGTTGTCTCTGGGCGGCTTCCACGAACGAGGACGTCAGTGGGAGGCCGAGCGGCGGATTTACAACTGCCACGTGGTCATGAACAATCAAGGTAGAGTCGTCTTAAAACACACGTGGACCCCTTTGCGCTTCCTGAGGTCACGTCGCCGCGTTTTTGTGATCCGTGCAGGCGAGATCGTGTCCACCTACAGGAAATGCCACCTGTTTGACGTGGAGCTTCCCGAGAAAGGCGTCTTGCTCAGCGAAAGCACCTTTACCATCCCGGGCCCGTCGCTGGTAGCGCCGGTCCAAACGCCCATCGGCAAGGTGTCCTCTCCGCACCGACGGGTCAGATTGCGTCGACTCGCACTTCTCACCGCCGTTTGCCGTCAGCTCGGATTGGGAGTCTGCTACGACTTGAGGTTCCCGGAGTTTTCGCTGGCGTTGCAGAAGAGCGGCGCCGAGATCCTGACCTTCCCGTCGGCCTTCACGGAGGTGACGGGAGCCGCTCACTGGGAGGTACTAAATAATATTATAAATGATGTCACTTTTATTCCCCTTTTCATATGAAAGGTAGAGTGGACAGTTGAATGTCTCCTGGCCCGGGTCAAATGGACCCAACACATATGAAAGGGTGAAGCCCGTTTGCGTTGACAGGTGCTGCTCCGGGCGCGAGCCATCGAGAACCAGTGTTACGTCCTGGCGGCGGCGCAGGTGGGCCGGCATCACGACAGGCGCTCGTCCTACGGCCACGCCCTGGCCGTGGACCCCTGGGGAGCGGTGACGGCTGACTGCGGGGGGGAGCGAGCGGGCCTGGCGCTGGTGGAGGTCGACCTAGAGAAAGTTCGCAGCGTTCGAAGGAATATGCCGCTTCAAAAGCATCGGCGAGACGACAACTTTTACGCCAGCGTGTGACATGAGTGAATGGTCCAACTTTGACTCATTTTAGGTCATGAGGAAACCTGCTCCAAATGATCATATAAAGTTCTTCTGTCTTTTATAAGGACAAGGAACCTTCTCCAGACCATGGCTGTTGTGTTCCATTTATTAAAGTACAGGGAACGACTGTTAAGTTTTACAATGAGAACAAATGTAAAGATCACTTCTCATAATAGTCACCGGGACAAAATTGTTGGCACCACTATGTTAATGGAAGAAATCCCACGGTGCTCACGCGAATAACGTGAATGTAACAAATGTAATTGTAAATAAAACATGAATCAAAATCTAAACCAAGCAGCTTGATGTTCCTGTGACGACTGAGCAACATTCCGAAATTGAAGGTACTACCTGGAAGTGGACTGAAATTGGTCACACATTGAGAAAGAGCCCAGAACAACGTCCAAATAAATAAACGGGATCAATAATATCCAAGATCAAGGTACATCAGTGTCAAGTTGCACCACCCGTCTGTGGATTAATGAGAAAAAGACATTTTCCATAGCAACCGCAAATGAGGTAGGTGGGTTGGCAAAAGAAATGAGCAGCAAACAACAGTAGCACCATAAAAAAAAGAGAAATATTTCCTTGAGAGCCATCAAATGATCACGATCAATCAGCCCGTGCAGACATTTCGTGTCACGCATGATAACGGTAAAAGCGCCCGCGTTCGGTCCAATGGTCCAGCCGTGACGTCATCAGTAGGAAACAGGAAGTGACTGTTGCTGACACAGGTACGAGACTGGGACGAAAACAGCAGCGATGAAGAGGAGCTGCTTGTGCAAACGACTTCTTTATTAAATGGGCGATTTCATGTAAGGAGGAACAATGAAGTGTTGCGTCCGGACTGGATTCGAGGCATCGCTAAGGTTAGTTTGCTTCCTCCCTCGCTCGCTGTAGCTAACACCGGAGGCTAGCTTTAGCATCAAGTCATCTCTCAACATCTCGTTGTGTCATTGGGGGGCAGCCACGTACATTTTCCATATTTGATTTATTTTTAAATCATTCGTAGTCGCTTAAACCGGAGCGCTAAGGGAGGCTGCAAGGTGGCCCACCAATGTGCCGAGGTGTGCTGAGAACGTCACGACGGAGGTAGTTAGTTGGAATGCAGCAATACAAGTTAAGTCAACAGGACGAGTTGCTGTACGGTGTACCGGAAGTCAGGGTTCGCTTCCAAGAGTTTGAACGGACATCTACTTTTCTCTCTAACCTGCACTTGTTTACTTGCACTGACCTGAGTGATGAGTGTGATCCTGCTCCGCCTGCTGACATGGCCACAGGAGATGACGCTCGGGGAGCCTCGATCAAACTACTGAGTTCCAAATTGCTTGGAATGACTAACAGAGTTGGCTCCAAAAGAGACCTTATGCCCAGTGTATTGGGTCGGGAATTCGACCCAAGATATGGGTCGCCTCGTTATTAGTATTGCTGAGCTTATTTTAATATGGTTTGGCCGGTCACCGTGCGGAATTTCTCTTGACATTTTGGAGCGAATGCCGAACTTGGTTGCACCCAACCAGAAAGTTGAGAGGTTGGTGAAATTGCCGAGTTGTTTATTGTCAAGCACTAGCAGCTAACCACAGTGGCCGCCAGCAAGCTTAAAAGTTCATGTCAAGCCCCGGTCACAACAGACTTGTGCAATGTTGGCAAAAAATGAACGAAATAAAAGTCAACTGCTGAAGACGTTTATGGCAGGAGGGAAGAAGCTGCTTAATGTCTGCTTGTGGGATAGCGCCTGCAAGAGGTGGTGACCAGGATGTGGAGGGTCCAAGAGAATTGTGCAAGTCCTCAAGAGTCTCAGTCTCTCTTATTCATCCAAACCAGACTGTGACGGAGGAACACACGACTGTTTTATAGAAGTGCCTCAACAGCTCCTCCTCAGGAGCTGCACCTTCTGCTTGGACTTTTTTTTCCATTCCTAGGAACTTGAAGGCTTTCTGATAGATGAGATAAGGCGAGAAGCTTGAAAAGCAGGGAGGATCGGCTGAACGGTGCAATGTGGACGTGACTTTTTTTTCCGTTTCTTTCTAATCAGCTCAGACCTGATTGGGTAAGGGTGCAAATGCAGTCTCACGATAGCCAATCAAGACGCAATCATCGCTGAAGGGATTAGGTTGCGTTTCAAGTCATTCACCAATACGTATATCAATAATGAGTGGGGGTATTTATTTGTCCCCCAGGGCACGGCTGCTTTGCTAAATGGAGTCGGAGCAGCTGTACCACAGAGGCTACTCCAGGAACAGCTACAACAGCATCGCCAGCGCCAGCAGCGACGAGGAGCTGCTCGATGGAGCTGGCATGGTCATGGACTTCCACACCACCGAGGACGACAACCTGCTAGATGGCGACGCTTCCTCCCCAGGTACGGCGCACCTGGACACGCCGGGCCGGGCCGGGGCTGTATTTATTGCATTCGTGGAATTCTATTGGCCTTTACTGTCCACTGAAATTGACGTTCAAGTACCCTCGGGCTCACCTGACCAAACACAGAACTATCTGATGTTCCATCATATATTAATTGGGTGCTTATTTATCTTGTATGACAAGATATTTGCTTCAGCATGGTCTAGTTTTTTATTTTTTTATTATTTTTTTTTGGTCTCTGTTATTTATTTCTTTGTTGTCCTGGGCCTCCAGTGGCTCTAGAAACGCCCCTGTGAGTGCCGGTTCGTGCGTGATGATGATGTCATCAGCCTTCAAGTCAGCTGCTGCAGTAGAGCGAGAGAGAGCGAGGGGGAGAGAGAGAGAGAGTGAGTGAGTGCGAGAGAGAGAGAGAGTGTGAGAGAAGGGAGGGCGAGAGAGAGAGTGCGAGAGAAGGGAGGGCGAAAGAAGGCAGGGCGAGAGAGTTCAAGGCGACACACACACACACACGCACACACATGCACACACAGGCTGTGTGTGTCGCTGCCTTGCGCAGCCCTGCTTGCCTTCCTCCAGCAAAAATGGCAGCAGCTCCAACGCACGCACGCACTTCAAGCAGTGCGCAGTGAAAGCTTAGCTTAGCTCCTTTTAGCCTAGCCTAGCCTCAGCTCGCCGACTCTGTCCGTCAACATGGAGGAGGAGGAGGACGCCGACCCCTATTTACCTTACGACGGGGGAGGGGACACCATCCCCCTGCGCGAGATCCCGAGACGAGGTACGAGTCCGTCGCTAGTGACGACGACGTTGCGCGCGGCCGTCGTGCACAAGATAATGAGATTAAGCCTGAGGCCTCGGGAGCCGTGTCCACCGCAGCCCGTCACCGGGGGTCCGTCACGCTACGTACATGAGCTGGATCCAGGCGTGACCCCTGTTGTTGGTACGGTCTGATAACCTCCAGCGCGATTTTGGCCACCACCCTAAGGAGATGTTCAGCAACGTTCGATGTGATGTTTGCAATTCAAGTGAGCGTATCGAATCAAGCGTCAACTGAGGGAGGGGGTTGGCGGGTTGCCAAAATAAGCGGGGGTTGCCCCGCTGTGACTGTCATGCACTTGATTTTGGAGTCAGCCAGTCCTCCATCAAGTTGCTCCAAAATGCTGCTTCAAAGCTCACATTGTTAGTCTTTGTTTTTTTTTCCCCGACTTGTTTGTTTCGACTCTTTTGACTGTCTTTGTGATTCATTGATTGTTTGTTTGTCGTTGTATGACTTCTTTTGCTCCTGGTATGCCATTTTGCATGCAGCGCATTGTCGTCATAGTTTCCCTCGGAGGGCCATTAAGACATCAACATCTTCTTTCGATGTACATAGAGTCTAGGCGACACAACAAACTGATAAATGACTACCGTAATTTTCGGACTATAAGTCGCGGTTTTTTTCATAGCTTGGGTGGGGGGGCGACTTATACTCAGGAGCGACTTATATACATATATATGTTTTTTTTCACTTTTTTGGGCATTTTATGGCTGGTGCGACTTATACTCCGGTGCGACTTATAGTCCGAAAATTACGGTACTTTTGAAATCAGAGACGATTGAAAAGCGTTTTGCTTAAAAAGCTGAATGGTGATTAAAGTTGCTAGCAATAGCTCTAATTTTCAAAAGTGAAGACAATTAGTATTTCTTAGTCATAACACACAGTCGGTGCAAAAGGTGTCTTCCCGGGCCACATAAAACGATGTGGCGGGCCGTATCTGGGCCCCCCCGGGCCTATGTTTTAAAGTGACACAGTGCAATTGCAACCAGTTGAGAGAGCAATAGCTGATCATTTTCCAAAGAAGAAGAATTATGGGTCGAAGTAGTCTATGTCGCGTATGCGGGTATTTTGATCCGATTTTTACTCAGACAGAGCACTTGTTGAAGCGACTTTTGGCCTGCGAGCGCCGTGACATTTTGTGAGGGTGAGACACGACACGACTCGGCTCGGCTCGGCTGCTTTCTTGGGCCGAGCGAGCAGAGACAAAAAGGCGCGCGGGCCTCACCGGTGGCCGTTCGCGCTCACGTGGGCTTCCTTATCGTTTCTTCAGCTGGTTTCACACGGCAACGCCAGCGAGCGACACTTAAGGGGCCACACTGAGGTGACTGGGACCCGCTGATGATCTGAAGGTCTTTGGGGAACTTTAGAACCTAAGAATGATTTGGGGTCATTTTGAACGAGCAGAAATGGGACAGGCCTAATGACTCGTCTGAAGATGAAACGTGATGTAGCGGCTGCTGATCCTTTGGTCTGGCGTAGGCTCCAACTATGCCATGACGAACGGGGGCGGCGCGCCCAGCAGCTCTACCCACCTGCTGGACTTCTTGGAGGAGCCCATCCCCGGCGTGGGCACCTACGACGACTTCCACACCATCGACTGGGTGCGCGAGAAGTGCAAGGACCGCGAACGGCACCGCAAGGTCAGGACCGGTTGAACCGGTACCCGCGTGACTCGCGGTTGATCCGGCCAGGATTTGCAATATTTTTGGGAGCGCCGTCCGCCCTTTGTACAAATACCACGTTTGTGATGTTTGCAGATCAACAGTAAGAAGAAGGAGTCGGCGTGGGAGTTCACCAAGAGTCTGTACGACGCCTGGTCCGGATGGCTGGTTGTGACGCTCACCGGCTTAGCTTCCGGTAATGGCCCTGCAAACGTGCCGCGGTTCTAGTCGTAGGCTACCGAGCCATTCTTAAAACCCGTTCATTGCCATTGACGGTTGTAGACGTCAAAGATGTGACTTGTGTTGGCTGTGAATGAATTCAACTCAAGTGCAAATTGATTTTAAAACGTATAACAAGCTTGTCCCTCCATCTGGTCCTCGGCGGCAGGCGCCTTGGCCGGCCTGATCGACATCGCCGCCGACTGGATGAACGACCTGAAGGAGGGCGTGTGCCTGAGCGCCATGTGGTTCAACCACGAGCAGTGCTGCTGGACGTCCAACGAGACCACCTTTGCCGAGCGGGACAAGTGCCCCCAGTGGAAGAGCTGGGCCGAGCTCATCCTGGGCCAGGCCGAGGTTCGCTGCGGAGGACCGTCCCCCCCCCCCCCGTTGAGATTTCCTTTTTTTTTTTTTTTTTATAACCGGGCTCGCCGTTGCAGGGTCCGGGCTCCTACATCATGAACTACTTCATGTACATCTACTGGGCGCTGTCTTTCGCTTTCCTGGCCGTGTGTCTGGTCAAGGTGTTTGCGCCGTACGCCTGCGGATCGGGGATCCCGGAGGTAAATGAAAAGCGGGCCAATTGACAGCATGGTTTTGACTTGATGTAACGCACACAGCAGCTAGAGGGCGCCAACTGGAAATGTTGCTTTTGAGCACCACTGACGCCAACTCTGGTCTGCCCCCCTCAGATCAAGACCATCCTGAGCGGGTTCATCATCAGGGGCTACCTGGGCAAGTGGACCCTGATGATCAAGACCATCACTTTGGTGCTGGCCGTGGCGTCCGGCCTGAGTCTAGGGAAGGAGGGCCCGCTGGTTCACGTGGCTTGCTGCTGCGGGAACATCTTCTCCTACCTCTTCCCCAAGTACAGCAAGAACGAGGCCAAGAAGCGAGAGGTGAGCTGAGCGCCCGCCACCGCGCACTTGGGACATTTCCGCCTGCGCTTTTTCCCTTGACCCCGACGGGGCTCTCCGTCTCGCTCAGGTCCTGTCGGCCGCGTCGGCGGCCGGCGTGTCGGTGGCGTTCGGGGCTCCCATAGGTGGCGTTCTCTTCAGCCTGGAAGAGGTGAGCATCTCGTTTTGAGCCAGCAGGATAAGACTCGTCTCACGCTCTGTGTCTCCCCCTCCAGGTGAGCTACTACTTCCCGCTCAAGACACTGTGGCGCTCCTTTTTCGCCGCCCTGGTGGCCGCCTTTGTCCTGCGCTCCATTAACCCCTTTGGGAACAGCCGCCTGGTGCTGTTCTACGTGGAGTACCACACACCCTGGTACCTGTTTGAGCTTATCCCTTTCATCCTCCTGGGAGTTTTCGGAGGCCTGTGGGGCGCCTTCTTCATCCGAGCCAACATTGCTTGGTGTCGGCGGCGCAAGTCGACCCGCTTTGGCAAGTGCTTCGGCGATCTGCGAGCGGCCGCAAAACATGATTTGAAAATAGCCATTGTCTGGCACCTCAGGTAAGTACCCGGTTTTGGAGGTGATCCTGGTGGCGGCGATCACGGCCGTGGTGGCGTTCCCCAACCCGTACACCCGCCAGAACACCAGCGAGCTGATCAAGGAGCTCTTCACCGACTGCGGCCCGCTGGAGTCGTCGCAGCTCTGCCAGTACCGCAGCCAGATGAACGGCAGCAAGGCCTTTACGGAGAACCCCAACCGGCCCGCCGGGCCCGGCGTCTACGCCGCCATGTGGCAGCTCTGCCTGGCGCTCATCTTTAAAATCATCATGACCATCTTCACCTTCGGCCTCAAGGTGAGCCCGCCTGTTGCCCGAGACCCATTTGAGAGAGAGAACCGATGCAGCCACTCCGCCCCTCCCCTCAGGTTCCATCAGGCTTGTTCATTCCCAGCATGGCCATCGGCGCCATCGCGGGGCGGATCGTCGGCATTGCCGTGGAGCAGCTGGCCTACTACCACCACGACTGGTTCCTCTTCAAGGAGTGGTGCGAGGTTGGCGCCGATTGCATCACGCCGGGACTCTACGCCATGGTCGGGGCCGCCGCCTGCCTGGGTGAGTCTGTCGGAACCAACGATGAACTCTCTGGGTTCAGCGTGGTCACGCCTGTTGCGCAATGTCTTCCTCCTCAGGCGGGGTGACCCGCATGACCGTCTCCTTGGTGGTCATCGTCTTTGAGCTGACGGGCGGCCTGGAGTACATCGTGCCCCTCATGGCCGCCGTCATGACGAGCAAATGGGTGGGCGACGCTTTTGGGCGAGAGGGCATCTACGAGTCCCACATCCGTCTCAACGGCTACCCCTTCCTGGACGCCAAGGAGGAGTTCACGCACACCACGCTGGCCAGGGAGGTGATGCGGCCGCGCCGCTGCGACCCGCCGCTGGCCGTGCTGACGCAGGACGACCTGACCGTGGAGGACCTGCAGGCCGTCATCAACGAAACCAGTTACAACGGTTTTCCCGTCATTGTGTCCAAGGAGTCCCAGAGGCTGGTGGGCTTCGCCCTGCGCAGGGACATCACCATCGCTATAGGTACGGCCATTTTTGCCCACGCCGCTTGCTGAGTTTAGTCACAAAGTAAGTTCAACCGGTAAGTCCAAGGTACGGCTGCCAAATGCAAATTTGGCCGAGCGTTGAAAGTTGATCGGGAAAAGTTCCATTTGAGAACATGCGTATCGTAATCGTAAACTGCCTCCACTGCTCTCCCGCTCGGACAGAGAACGCTCGGCGCAAGCAGGAGGGCATCATGTTGAACTCCAGGGTGTACTTCACCCAGCACGCCCCCACCCTGCCCGCCGACAGCCCCCGGCCCCTCAAGCTGCGCTCCATCCTCGACATGAGCCCCTTCACCGTCACCGACCACATGCCCATGGAGATTGTGGTGGACATCTTCAGGAAGCTGGGCCTGCGCCAGTGCCTGGTTACGCACAACGGGTGAGTGCAGCGCAGTTAGCGTGCCGGACCGGACTCTGGCCCTGACCCCCATCCTGCCAGAAGTGGCACCGTGTCGTTCCGCGTCTCGTTCCAGGCCAGTTGTGCGAGTAACGGGGGTGTGTTGCAGGATTGTGTTGGGCATCATCACAAAGAAGAATATATTAGAGCATCTGGAGGAGCTCAAGCAGCACACGGAGGCCCTGGTGAATAGACAGTAAAACGACCCCCTCACCCCACCCCCACTCTTTAGTGGAGGGGTGCATGAAACCTGGTGTGGGCAAAAAGATAATGGCGTCTCATTCCTCCTGCTTTCTCTTCCTGCTGGGGGCGGTGGCTTAGTTGGCAAGAGCGTTAGCCGCATTGTAGCGGCCGCAGTAGTCGACGCATCGCAGCCGTAGCCAAGAGTCAAACCCGTGCAGCTTTCACTTAGACCGTCCGTGGCGAAGCGCTTTGTAGCTGACGCGAGAGGCGGAGTCCTAGCTTAGCCTGGACGTAGCGGCCGTGGCAGTCCGTACAGAGTCGTAGCCGTACGTTGGCCAAGCCGTAGCTGTAGATTTGCAAAGTCGTAACGAGTGAGAAGGTCGCACCGTGTTCTGCAAGCTGCTTTTGGGGCTTGAGCGGTCGCTGGAATTCCAAGTCCCATTAAGAACTGACTTTTCTTCTCGTGTGTGTGTTTTCTGAAATCTTCCCGCTCTTGACAACGGATGTCATCGGACTCATGGCAGTAACCACCGCCTTGACGAGTTTGTGGGTGTTTTTGTGAACATAGCAAGGAGAGTCCCCGATTGTGGTGTTAGATAGTCCCGTGTCCTATCATGCATGTAGGAAGTTCTTTTTTATCTGACCTCGCCCCCGCTGGCTCCCGTTCAAGTATATTTTGGGAACTTCAGCTTTTTCGCTGTTCTTTTCACAACATTTTGTGACCACTTGAGCAAACTGCCAAGCTAATAGCTAGGCTGAAAGACAGAAAATAGCACATCTTAAGCCAAGTCTGCTCATTTGGATCTGGGTCATCACAATTACACGCCACATATAATAGTAAAAACAATTAGCATTAGCTAGTTAGCATTAGCGAGCCAGTATTGCTATGTTCATATATATCCCAAGTTGAAAATTACAAAGAACACGACAGAAACATTCCACGTATTCGGACAGCACCATTAGCATGTGTACAGCCAAGCTAATTTTCGACCAACAACTCGAAAATTACAAACAGGACTTGTGTAAGCATAGTAGCTTTGAATCCCCCCCTCTGGAGGCACATTGTAAGATAAGCTAAGTAGCAGCTAAATGTTGTCACATTTACAGGCCACATTTGAATTAGCATGGAGTAGCTAGCATTAGCACGTTCGCATTAGCTTGTTGAGCCACTAACCGCTTGAAAAAAAGCAAAGACGATAGCATGTACACAAACATCCAAGTGAAATCCCTCCCACCAGTGGAGGCTCTCCTTTCCCACAAGTCAAATGTTTCTCTCGACCTTATAATAGCAAACGATATCAAAATCAGCTTTAGTTTCCCGGCCTCCTTTTTTTTTGAAGCAGCTTCTGTCTATCGGTTACGGGTGTTGGTCGTCGTTTTCAGCTTACCGCTCCAACCTCGCCACCGGTTTTGACCACAATAACAAAATGTGCTTTGTCGCGCTCATTAACTCTTCCTGTCACGCAGGCGGCTTCTTGGCATCGTCACAAAAAAGGATATCCTGCGTCACATGGCTCAGATGGCAAATCAAGATCCCGAGTCCATCATGTTCAACTGATCCAATCGTTTCAGGACGACGAGGACGAGGAAGCAGTTTGCCTCCTGGATGACACCTACCGTTGACCTACGAGC